>NW_027412088.1:178408950-178798950 GCF_047663935.1 Musca autumnalis
GTCTTCTATTGATAGTAGACCTCATAAAGGGACCTTCTATTGATAGTAGACCTCCTGAGGGGTATGCTATTAATACTAGACCTCTGAAAGGGGACTTCTATTGATAGTAGACCTCCCAAAAGGGGTCTTCTATTGATAGTATACCCCCTAAAGGGGTCTTCTATTGATAGTAGACCTATTAAAGCGATATTCTATTGATAGAAGGCCTCCTAAAGGGTACTGTTTTGATGGTAGACCTTCTAAATGATCTTCTACTGATAATGGACTTCCTAAAGAAGTCTTCTATTGATAGTTGATCTCATATAGGGGTCTTATATTGATAGAAGGCCTCCTAAAGGGACTTTTATTGATAGTGGACCTCATATAAAGGTATTCTATTGATAGTAGACCTCCGGAAGAGGTCTGCTATTAGTACTAGAGCTCCGAAAGGGGACTTCTATTGATGGTAGACCTCCGGAAGAGGTCTGCTGTTAATACTAGAGCTCCGAAAGGGGTCTTATATTGATGGTAGACCTCCGAAAGGGATGTGCTATTAATACTAGACCCCCGAAAGGGTTTTCTATTGATAGTAGACCTCCGAAAGGGGTCTTCTATTGATAGTAGACCTCCGAAAGGGGTCCTCTATTGATAGTAGACCTCTTAAAGGGATCTTCTATTGATAGAAGGCTTCCTAAATGGTACTGTTTTGATGGTAGACCTTCTAAATTATCTTCCATTGATAATGGGCTTCCTAAAGAGGTCTTCTATTGATAGTAGATCTCATATAGGGGTCTTTTATTGATAGAAGACATCCTAAAGGGGAGTTTTATTGTTAGTGGACCTCATATAAAGGCATTCTATTGATAAGAGACCTCCGAACGAAGTCTGATATTAATACTAGACCTCCGAAAGGGGTCTTCTATTGATGGTAGACCTCCGAAAGCGGTCTGCTATTAATACTAGACCTCCTAGAGAGATCTTCGATTGATAGTGGACCTCCTAAAGGGGTCTTCTACTGATAGTAGAACTCTTAAAGGGTCTTCTATTGATAATAGACCTCCTAAAGGTGTCTTCTATCGATCATGAAGAGGTCCTTACTTGATAGTAGACCTCCTAGAGGTGTCTTCCATTTATAACAAACCTCATAAAAGGGTCTTCTTTTGATAGTGGACATCATGAAGAGGTCCTTACTTGATAGTAGACCTCCTAAGTGGTCTCCTATTGACAATAGACCTCCTAAAGAGGTCTTCTATTAATAGTGCACCTCATAAAGGGGCCTTATATTAATAGTGAATCCCAGAAATGGGGCTTTTATTGATAGTAGACCTCCTAAGGGCGTCTTCTATCGATCATGAAGAGGTCCTTACTTAATGGTACACCTCCTAAATGGTCTTCTATTGACAATAGACATCCTAACGAGGTCTTCTATTAATAGTGCACCTCAGAAAGGGACCTTATATTAATAGTGAACCCCAGAAATGGGTCTTTTATTGATAGTAGACCTCCTAAAGGCGTCTTCTATTGATAGCGGACCCCATAAAGGGGTCCTTACTTGATAGTAGACCTCCGAAAGGGGTCTTCTATTGATAGTATACCTCCTAAAGGGGTCTTCTATTCATAGAAGACCTCCGAAAGGGGTTTTCTATTGATGGTAGACCTCCGAAAGGGGTCTGCTATTAATACTAGACCTCCTAGAGGATCTTCTATTGACAGTAGACCTCCTAAGGGGTCTTCTATTGATAGTAGACCTCATAAAGGGGTCTTCTTTTTATTGTGAACATCATAAAGAGGTCCTTACTTGATAGTAGCCTTCTTAAAGGGGTCTTCTATTGATAATACCTCTCCTAAAGGGGTCTTCTATCGATAGTGGACCCCATAAAGAGGTCCTTACTTGATAGTAGACCTCCTAGAGGGGTCTTCAATTGATAGTAGACCTCCGAAAGGGGTCTTCTATTTATAGCAAACCTCATAAAAGGGTCTTCTTTTGATAGTGGAATTTATGAAGAGGTCCTTACTTGATGGTAGACCTCCTAAATGGTCTTCTATTGACAATAGACCTCCTACTGAGGTATTCTATTGATAGTGTACTTCATAAAGGGGCCCTATATTGATAGTGAACCCCATAAATGATTATTTTATTGATAGTAGACCTCCTAAAGGGGTCTTCTTTTTATAGTGAAAATCATAAAGAGGTCCTTACTTGATAGTAGACCTCAGGGGTCTTGTCTTGTGAACATCATAAAGAGGTCCTTACTTGATCCTAATGAGGTATTCTATTGATAGTATACCTCATAAAGAGGCCTTATATTGATAGTAGACCCCATTAATGGGTCTTTTATTGATAGTAGACCTTTTAAGGGGTTCTTCAATAGATAGTAGACCTCCTAATTTGTCTTCTATTGAGAGTAAACCTCCTTAAGGGTCTTTTATTGATAGTAGACTTCCCAAAGGGGTCTTCCATTGATAGTAGACCTCCTAAGGGGGTCTTCTAGTGATAGTATGGCTTCTAAATGGACTTCTTTAAATAAAAAACCTCCTAAAGGGATCTTCTGGTGATAGTAGGCCTCCTAAAGGGGTCTTCTATAAATAGAAAACCTCCTAAAGTGGTTTTCCATCGATAGAAATGGGGTCTTTTATTGGTCGCAGAACCCCCAAAGGGGCCCTAAAGGTATTTTCTATAGAAAGAAGATTTACAAAATGAAGCTTATTAGTCATAATACCTCCTAAAGCTGACTTCATTACATGAAAGAACTCTTTGATAAGACCAAAAATGTGTCTCATAGAAGTAATGGCATTACACCCCAAGTCTTTTTGGACGCAATCTGTTTCAGATAATTTAGAGTCGATTGAGCAATGTCCGTCCGCCTGTCTGTCTGGCTGGTTCAAAATTTGGCATTCGTTGTATTTTGTTCAAACTTAGTTTAATTTCGAAAATGGACCATAGCGGTCCACACCCCCACAAAAGTTCAAAAATTTTCGAAGGTAGTAACCGAATTGGTCATAACTTTGCATATGGTAGTAATACTTTTAGGCATAGATCGGGTTCGAATATGGACTACAAGGATTCTTTCGGGTACCTCCCACACAAAATTTGGGAAAAGTGAAGAGCCCCTCTCGGATTTTTTCAGCAGCTTGTACTTGCGGCCCCTTTACCACGGTACAGTTTTTTTTTTCAGGGACAAGTCCATACTTTCTTAGGGAATTGTTTAAAAGCTCCAAAACACTTTGACGGCACCAACTAAAATGGCAAATCCGCAAGATAACTCTCGCAGGGAGTTTCTGATTGGTCCAAACTAGTCTAGTCATGTATCAGGTTGGAATATAGTCCCGTCTTTCGGGTATCTCCCATACAAAATTTGGAAAAAGTGCAGTTTAACAGCGCATATCGGATCGTTTTAATTTTGCTTTCCAAAAAGTTATTCTTACTGGCGCTGTTACAACTGAACAATTTTTTCGGGGCTAAGTCCATACTTCCTGATATAATGGCCCAAAACCACCAAAGCGTTTTCCATGGGTAGATAGTCTGTTACAGAATGTTTTTGAAGAAAAACATCTTCGCAAGAGTTCTTCTGTAGACAAAACACATTCCTATGTGGTCTCTTGTACATCGAACACCTCTTAAAAGGGGTATGCTATTGCTTCAGTGAAGAGAGGTCTTCTGAAGAGATTCGTTTTGCCAAAACATCGAATCCACGACTATATACATATGTATGTGTGCAAAGACCCCTTAAAAGGCGTCTTCTAGAGATTGAAGAATTTCTTAAGGACTCTTCTTTTGATAGAGTTTCTCTTAGAGGGTTCTTCAGCAGATAGAAGACCTCCTAAAGGTGTCTACTATACATAAAGGACTTTCTAAAGGGATCTTCTATGGATAGAAAAAAAAACATAAAGGGGGCTTTTAAACACATTAAACCTCCTAATAAATTCTGCTATCAATGGGTAAGGCACAGATCCTCATCAGATCCCTTGTTTTTTGGATTTTCATCCCATACAATAAACGCAAACCTTCTGCAATCTCTCTTTCTTTATGTTACTTAAGCGAATATGGTTTTTGGATGTAAAATTTCCTAAAACAAGTAAGAAAGTATCAGTCAGTTGTGCCGACAGAGATATACCCTCAGCCTCGGACCTAAAGAAAAAAAGTAAACACTATTGGGGTTAGTTATTCTGAACGAAATTTCGCCGTGAGTTTTTTCACTTTGTCCTTTAAGTTGAAAGGGCGGAATAACAAAACTCATGGGGAATTTTCTTTCAGAATAACCCCCTATACTTCTGACGTATAGAGATTTTTTGGGTTTTTAGACAATTTCTCAGGAATAATGGGCTTGCCCCCGAAAAAATGCAACGTCGTAATTAGGGCAGCATATACATGTTACTAAAAAAATTAAAAACGATCGCAGACGAGTCCTTAAACTGCACTCTTTCCAAACTTTGTATGGGAGGAACCCGAAGGAGTGGTCCGATGTAGTCAATATTCGGGCATAATCCAAGTCTGTAAGAAATAATATGATGTACAACGTTTGGACCAAATCGGTTTCCTCCTTCGAGGGTTATCTTACGTACTACCCAGTTTAGTTGTGGGAGATATGACGGAAGGAGTGGATCGATATAGCCTATCTTTGAACTTCAACTAAGTTTGAACATAATATTTTGATACCCAAATTTGTTTGTTCCTATCAAAATTTATATACCCTCTTTAGCCTAAAGGCTGAGGGTATAAATATATGAAAAAAAATCATTTTGGGAGCTCCAGTCTCTCCTGTTACAAATAACTCCATTTGTCTTTGTTGAAAAAATCGATTTGTAGTCTATTGCAATTTGATCGAATTAAACCCACTGTGCAGTATAAGAGTATAACTTACCTGTTATTTATCTGTCAGTTTTTAGTAATTAAAATTGTTTTTATAGTTTTTATTTTGGTGGTTATAAATAAATCTTTAGCTATAATTAGGAAAGGTGAGAGAGAGAGTCAAGTGTTTGATGTTTATTTTTCTCCCACTTAGTGGGGGTCAGAGGTGGAAGCGAGTCGATGTTCGGTCGGCGGCGCGCCGCCGCTTCTCTTTTTTTAAGGTTTCAGCCCGCCGCCGATTACATCGGCTCAAATCGGCTAAAAATCGCCGCCGTCAACTCGATTGCAGATGGCGCGCGCCGATATTTTTTATCGTTGTAGTCGATTTTGCCCATAGATTTTAGTTGATTATCTGATTTAGCCGAAACTTTGCATATCGTAATTTTTTTCACAAACGTACATCAAGTTCCAAGAATTTACAAGGTACCTAATTCGCAAAAGTTCGACATTTTTGTTCAAGTCCAGTCTAAGGGCTGTACGAGGAACGTTTAATATTTTTAGCGAGATTACTTCTTGTGGTCTACAGCGATATAATGTTCTCAGTTCCTAAGTCCATGTCTACTGGCATAATGGTCCAAAAGTTCTAAAAAATCCACGGTGAGCAACTAAAGTGCCTGACGGACATAGCTATGGAAAGGAGTGATTGCGACATTGGTCCAACCTTTGCGCATCGGGAGCAATTTGAATGTAGTGGCCGGATATACATATTTATGACTGTAAGTTTACAAAAATTTAATTTGATCGGGGATTTGAGATTTTCTCCTATGGACAGATGGAAAATAATTTCTGAGTCCGGCATCGTATTATTTCTTTCGCACTTAAATCAAGTGCGAATTTGCACTATATCGATCCAACTATTACTACTTCTACTCAAAATTTTTAAAGCTGTGCGGTTTAGTGACATGTCTAGGATACAACGGCTCCTTGTCGTTTCTATTACGACAGTATAGTTTTACTTACTGAAGTTAAGTTGTAAAAACTCTATAGCCATCTTAAATGATGTCGATTTAGGCCTAACTTACATACATATGTCAAATTCGAAGATGGTCTATATCGGCCCACCTCATCCTGTATCTCCCATACAAAAGTTCAAACATTTAGGCATAAGAACATGTTGCGTGTTCTCGGATAAAATTTAAACTTTATTTCGTATAGTTCTCACAGTACTGTGAAAATTTGAAATGAAAAATATTTCCTTTATAATTTTTTTCATTTGACAGTTTTTTCCCATGGTAGAACAAGAAAAGGTAGCAGCAATACCCAGCTGACTGAACTGGGTTGTAGTGTTAGTGTCAAATTTCATATGACATGTAATACATTCATTTCTATTTCGATGTACATTAGGGATATATATTTTTTGAGAAAAAAATATATCATTCGGAAAAAACCATTTCCCAGAAAGACTTCTTCATATCAATGATATGTAACCTCCTCCAAGTTCGAACGATAAGCCGCGCAGTAAATCACCGCTTGTAGAGGCGATACAACGTTTGATAATATGTTAGGTATTTTGTTAAAATTTAAAAAAATAAAGCCCTAATAAACATGTGCTTCTTTGATTTCTAAAACAAAACATTGAAACAGCTTCTCCTTTTTCTATGAATTTCCAGCGACCCCAAACTTTTCTGCAAGAATTCTACTTTCTGCGAGAATTTATGCATTTAGTGGAATGATGTGGAACCATAAAAATTGAAAATGTAACGAATTTTCATTCATGTTTTCCAAAATATTCAACCAAATGTGAAAAATTATTAGTTTTTTAAATTCCAATAATTTATAGACATTTCCTTGTTTTGTTTACAAATACAACTGGCAGTAACGTTACAAACAAAAACAAATTCCTTTGTGGTTGTTGTTCGAGTTGTATTTGTTGTAGTATTAACTTTACCTTGTATTTGTTCTACCATGGTTTTTTCCTTTATAAAAGTTTTCATTTCACATTTTCATAGAAACAGAATTGAGCCCCAGTATTGTTTTGCGAAAACAACCCATACATACATATGTCAGTTCGGCACTTATTGCTGGAGGACGGTGACAAACTCGAACCCTTTCATAATTTAGGAAAGGAATTTAGGGACTTCCATGATATTGGATACCAACATATCCGCAATTCTTCCAAAATCTAAAATGATCACATTACTCCTGAAAGAAGATCTGTCATTGCTTCGAATGGAATATTGTGTTTTTTGAGTACCGGCACACAGCTCAATAGAACATCGAAATCTATCTGAAAAATTGAAAATTTTCCTACTTTAAACAATTTTTTCTTTATAAATTTATAATAGTTACAAACTGATTACATGTTTTAGTAGAACAACAAAAACATTAAGAATATTTCCTCCCCACGATCTCTCAAAAAAAAACTTTTCTTTACGGCAATTTGTGTACTACAAAATATGGCAAAATAAGCCGCCAGTCGGTAAACTAATCGGCGCGCCGCCGCCGATTGTCTGTCAAATGTACTGAGCGAGCGAGTCGAAAAACTGGGTCGGCTTCGTTGTCTGGTGGGGGTGGTTCACCAAAAACAACAACAACACTGCCGCCAATAACTATAACATCAACAAAACTAGTTATACCCAACACACAACAACAACAAAACACGAAATAATAAACACCACAAATTTAAAGTTTAAATTTTTAAACCTAGAAAGGTGAGAAGAGTCATTGATGATGGTGATGAGAGGGAGAGAGGGGAGCCCCCTTAAGCACAATATAACAATTTTGAATGCATGATTGACCGACCGACCTACCATTCTAAAGAGCCACTAACATGAAACAAACTTTAACTAAACCATAAATGCAAAGCGCGCAAAGGATGTGTGTGTTAAAACGGAAAAACGAAGAAGAAGAATGCCAGTCTGTAAATGATGTGACAAACATTCAATAAATTAACAATTTATAATAAGTTTTTAACTAAATGAACTAATGACCCACATAAACACACAGACACAACACACATACACAAACATAAACAACAAATTTTGCTAAGAGGAAATTCATTAGAATTTCAATGGGGCATTAAAAGCGATTTACAAACATAGATATGAGTGGATAGTTAAATAGATGGATGAATGATAGGAAAGAGTGGGGAAAGGGAGGTGATGTTGAAGAGGGTCATAATACAAACATTGTAGAAATAAATTAATGAAAGTCTAGGAAGAAGAATGCAAATTAATTGTTGCCAAGAGTCTGTCGGTCGGTCTCGGCTTGTCATCTTACAAAGAATATCATTGTTGTTTGCCAATGTCATTTCCTTGCTCCTCTACTTGTCTCTTCTGTTTGTGGAGATGGGAAATGATGAATATTTGATCGGCTTTTTTTCAATCAACAGCAAGAACATCAATGTATAAGATACCAGTAGTAGTTGTCGTTAAGTTTTTAATGATTGGCAACAATAACAACATTATTGTCATAATCATTATTATTATCTTATGACCAAGTGAGAGATGGAGGAGACACAAAAGATTTTACATGGATTATGAATTTTTCAATATAAACATTCTTTTAATTTATAAATTCATAATTAATCATTTGGAAATTTTAGATGATTGATTTATATACCCTTAGTTGCTTTGGTTAATTGGCTCCGTCTCTCTATGGATGGTTGCCGGAAGGTACAAAACAGTTGACTATTAATTACTGTTGTTTTTATACCCTCAGCCTTTAGGCTAAAGAGGGTATTTACACTTTGATACGACCAAAAATGTGCCTCATCGAAATAATGGTTTTAGACCCCAAGTATGTTTGTACGATATCCGTTTCAGACAATTTTGAGTAGATCTAGCAATGTCCGTCCGTCTGTCTGTCTGTCCGTCTGTCTGTCTGTCTGGCTGGCTGGTGCGCACGATAACTCTCGAACGGATCAATCGATTCGGTTCAAATTTTGGGTATCGAAATATTTTGTCCAGATTCGATTTAAGTTCGAAGATGGGCCATATAGGTCCACTCCTTCAGGTACCTCCCCCACAAATGTTCAAAAATTTTCGCAAAACTTGTGCGCACGATAACTCTTGTAGGGAATAACCGATTTGGTCCATACTTTGCACATCGTGTAATTTCTACCAAACTTAGATGAGGTTCCAATATGGACTCAATCGGTCCACTCCTTCGGGCACCTCCCACACAAAATTTCGGAAAAGTTCAGTTTAGGACCTGGTCTCGAATCGCTTTGATTTTTGTTTACGCAAGTTGTATTCGCTGTCCTCTATACGACGCTGTAAGTTTCATTAGGGGCAAGTCCATACTTCCTGAGAAAATGGGCCTGAAAGTTACAAAAAACCCTATGACACCGTGTTAGTGGTTGGAGCGCAAGATAACTCTCGAACGGATCTGCCGATTCGGTCCAAAATTTGGCTTTCGTAATATTTTGTCCAAACTTAGTTTAAGTTCGAAGATGGGCTATATCGATTCACTCCTTCCGGTACCTCCCCCACAAAAGTTCGAAAATGTTCGGAAAATTTAAGCGCAGGATAACTCTTGAATGAAGTAACCGATTTGATCCATACTTTGCACATCGTGAAATTTCTACTAAACTTAGATGAAATTCCAAAATGGACTCAATCGGTCCACTCCTTCGGGTACCTCCCACACAAAATTTCAGATAAGTTCAGATTAGGACCTGCTCTCGAATCACATTGATTTTTGTTGCAACAACTTGTATTTGTTGCCCACCATACGGCGGTACAAGTTTCATCAGGGGCAAGTCCATTCTTCTAGAGAAAATAGCCTGAAAGATGCAAAAAGCCCCTATAACACCGTGTGTAGTGGATGGAGCGCAAGATAACTCTCGAACGTATGTGCCGATTCGGTTCAAATTTTGGCCTCCGTAATATTGTGTCCAAACATAATTTAAGTTCGAAGATAAGCCATATCGGTCCACTCCTTCAGGTACCTCCCCCGCAAAAGTTCAAAAATGTTCGGAAAAATTGTGCGCACGATAACTCTTAAGGGGAGTGACCAATGTAATCCATACTTTGCACATCCTAATATATCTACCAGATACAGATCAGGTTCGAATATGGACTATATTTGTCTACTCCTTCTGGTACCTCTCACACACAATTTCGGGTAAGTTCACTTTCATTTTTGTTGAAGCGATTTGCATTCGCTTCCTCCATTACGACGGTAAAAGTTTTTTCAGGGGCATGTCCATATTTCTTAGGAAAACAGCCCGAAAGGTTACAAAAATCCCTATAACTCTCGAACTGTTCAACCGATTTGGTCCAACATTTGGTCTTCGTCATATTATATCCAAACTTAGTTTCATAGGGCAATACCGGTCCACAACTTTTAGGACGATATCACTTGAATGGGGCAACCAATTTGGTCTACAATTTGGATCTCCTAATATTTTGTCAAAATTTAATTGAACTTCTAAAATGGCCCATATCGGTCCTCCCTAAAGGTACCTCCCCCACAAAGGTTCAACATTTGTGTCTTAGTGCAGTTAACTACTAATCCACATTTTTGTAGGCAAGTTCAAATGTCGCAAAAGGGCCACAAAATTCTGAAGAGACCTTAAATACATTCGATCTGTCCGTAGGTGAAAGTTTCACTTCACATTGGCTGAGGGTATTTATCTGTCGGCAAGGCCGACTGACTCTTTTTTACTTGTTTTTATTAATGACAAGTCAAACGCCTTCAAGTCAATACAATTGGAATGTTGGATGAGTTTTGAAAACATAGAGTGAAAACTTTAGGAATTAGCGATAACTTAATTCGGGAAACGTAGTTTATGGCCCTTAAAATTATGAAATAAAATCCTTGATAAATATTTTATAAAATTCATGTTTCAGGTTCTTGAAAACACATTTAAAAAAATCGTTGACAAATAATAAAATCCTTAAAAAATATTTAATAAAATCCTTGAAAAATATTTAAAAAAATCTTTGAAAAATATTTAATAAAACTCTTGGAAAATTTTAATAAAACCCTTGAAAAATATTAAACAAAATTCTTGAAGAATATTTAAAAAAATTCTTGAAAAATATTTAATAAAATACTTGAAAAAATATTTAATAAAACTCTTGAAAAAATATTTAATAAAATTCTTGAAAAATATTAAATAAAATTCTTGAAAAATATTTAACAAAATTCTTGAAAAATATTTAATAAAATTCTTGAAAAATATTTAATAAAATTTGAAAATTCTTGAAAAATATTAAACAAAAGTCTTGAAAAATATTTAATAAAATTCTTGAAAAATATTTAATAAAATACTTGAAAAAATATTTAATAAATTTCTTGAAAAAAATTAAAAAAATTTCTTGAAAAATATTTAATAAAATTCTTGAAAAATAATAATTGAAATCTGGAAAAATATTTAATAAAATTCTTAAAAAATATCTCTAAAATCCTTGAACAATATTTAATAAAATTCTTGAAATATATTTAATAAAATCCTTGATAATTTTTAATAAAATCTTTGACAAATATTTAATAAAAAATATCTCTTGAAAAATATTTAATAAAATCCACGCGTATGGACCCTAAAAAATATTTAATAATATCCTTCAATAATATTTAATAAAATCCTTTAAAATATTTTATTTAGTAACATTTTTGAAAAATATTTTATAAAATACTTGAATAATATTAAATAAAATTCTTGAAAAATATTTAAAAAAAATCTTTGAAAATTTTTAATAAAACGCTTGAAAAAAATTTAATAAAATCCTTGAAAAATATTAAATGAAATTCTTGTAAAATATTTAATAAAAGCCTTAAAAACTATTTAATACAATTCTTGAAAAAATATTTAAAAAAATCCTTAAATAATATTTAAAAAAATTCTTGACAAATAGTAATTAAAATTCTTGAAAAATATTTAATAAAATACTTGAAAAAATATTTAATAAAATTCTTGAAACATATTTAATAATATACTTGAATAATATTTAATAAAATCCTTGAAAATATTTAATAAAATTCTTAACAAATATTTAATAAAATTCTTGAAAAATATTTAAAAATATACTTGAAAAATATTTAATAAAATCCTTGAAAATATTTAATAAAATTCTTGGAAAATATTAAATAAAATACTTGAAAAAATATTTAATAAAATTCTTGAAAAATATTTAATAATATACTTGAATAATATTTAATAAAATCCTTGAAAATATTTAATAAAATTCTTGAAAAATATTTAATAAAATACTTGGAAAATATTTAATAATATACTTGAATAATATTTAATAAAATTCTTGAAAAATATTTAATAATATACTTGAATAATATTTAATAATATACTCGAATAATATTTAATAAAATCCTTGAAAATATTTAATAAAATACTTGGAAAATATTTAATAAAATCCTTGAAAAATATTTAATAAAATCCTTGAAAAATATTTAATAATATACTTGAATAATATTTAATAAAAGCCTTAAAGAATATTTAATAAAATACTTGAAAAATATTTAGTAAAAGCCTTGAAAAGTATTTAATAAAATTCTTGAAAAACATTTAATAAAATTCTTAATAAAAATATTTAATAAATTCTTGAAAAATTTTAAATAAAATTCTTGAACAATATTTAATAAAATCCTTGATAATATCTAATAAAATACTTAAAAAAATATTTAATAAAATTCTTGAAAAATATTTAATAAAATTCTTGAAAAATATTTAATAAAATTCTTGAAAAATATTTAATAATATTCTTGAAAAATATTTAATAAAATACTTGAAAAATAATAAATTAAACTCTTGAAAAATATTTAACAAAATTCTTGAAAAATATTTAATAAAATTCTTAAAAAATATTTAATAAAATTCTTGAAAAATATTTAATGAAAACCTTGAAAAATATTTAATAAAATTCTTAAAAATTATCTCTAAAATCCTTGAACAATATTTAATAAAATTCTTGAAATATATTTAATAAAATCCTTGAAATTTTTTAATAAAATACTTGGAAAATATTTAATAAAATCCTTGAAAATATTTAATAAAATCCTTGAAAATATTTAATAAAATCCTTGAAAATATTTAATAAAATCCTTGAAAATATTTAATAAAATTCTTGGAAAATATTAAATAAAATACTTGAAAAAATATTTAATAAAATTCTTGAAAAATATTTAATAATATACTTGAATAATATTTAATAAAATCCTTGAAAATATTTAATAAAATTCTTGAAAAATAGTTAATAAAATACTTGGAAAATATTTAATAATATACTTGAATAATATTTAATAAAATCCTTGAAAATATTTAATAAAATACTTGGAAAATATTTAATAAAATCCTTGAAAATATTTAATAAAATCCTTGAAAAATATTTAATAATATACTTGAATAATATTTAATAAAATCCTTGAAAATATTTAATAAAATACTTGGAAAATATTTAATAAAATCCTTGAAAATATTTAATAAAATCCTTGAAAAATATTTAATAAAATCCTTGAAAATATTTAATAAAATACTTGGAAAATATTTAATAATATACTTGAATAATATTTAATAAAATCCTTGAAAATATTTAATAAAATACTTGGAAAATATTTAATAAAATCCTTGAAAAATATTTAACAAAATTCTTGAAAAATATTTAATAAAATTCTTAAAAAATATTTAATAAAATTCTTAAAAAATAATTAATGAAAACCTTGAAAAATATTTAATAAAATTCTTAAAAAATATCTCTAAAATCCTTGAACAATATTTAATAAAATTCTTGAAATATATTTAATAAAATCCTTGAAATTTTTTAATAAAATCGTTGAAAAATATTTCTTGAAAAATATATAATAAAATCCACGTGCATGGACCCTGAAAAATATTTAATTAAAACCTTGAAAATATTTAATAAAATCCTTGAAAAATATTTAATAAAATTCTTGAAAAATATTTAATAAAATCTCTGAAAAATATTTAATAAAATCCTTGAAAAATATTTAATAAAATTCTTGAAAAATATTTAATAAAATTCTTAAAAAAATATTTAGTAAAAGCCTTAAAAAATATTTAATAAAATACTTGAAAATATTTAAAAAAATCTTGAAAAATATTTAATAAAATTCTTGAAAATATTTTTTAATATTCTTGAAAAATATTTAAAAGAATTCATGAACATATTTATTAATATTCTTAAAAAATATTTAAAAGAATTCTTGAAAAATATTAAAAAAAAAATTTTGAAAAATATTTAAACAAATCTTTGAAAAATATTTAATAAAACCATTGAAAAACATTTAATAAAATCCTTGAAAAATATTTAATAAAATTCTTGAAAAAATATTTTATAAAACCCCAGAAAAATAAAAACCCTTGAAAAAAAAATTATATAAAATTCTTGAAAATATTTAAAATAAAAAATATTTAATAAAATTCTTGAAAAATATTTAAAATATTAAATAAAATTCTTGAAAAAATATTTAATAAAATCCTTGAAAAGTATTTAATGAAGTTCTTGAAAAATATGTAATAAAATCCATAAAGAATATTTAATAAAAACCTTGAAAAATATTTAATAAAAGTGTGGAAAATATTTGATAAATTTCTTGAAAAATATTTAATAAAACCCATGGAAAAATATTTAATAAAATCCTTCGACAATATTTAATAAAATCTTGAAAAATATTTAATACAATTTTGAAAAAATATTTAATAAAATCCTTAAAAAATATTTAATAAAATTAATTAAAATTTAATAAATCCTAGAAAAAAAAAATTAATAAAATCCTTGAAAAATATTTAATCAAATTCTTGAAAAATATTTTATAAAAGCCGTGAAAACTATTTAATAAAATTATCGAGAAATATTTAATTAAATCCGTCAATAATATATAATAAAATTCTTTAAAAATATTTAATAAAATCCCAGAATCCTTACAAAATATTTAATAGAATCCTTGAAAAATATTAAAAAAAAAGAAATCTTGAAAAAATATTTAACAAATTCCTTGAAGTATTTTTAATTAAATTCTTGAAATTTTTTTTATAAAATTTTTGACAGATATTTAGTAATTTTCTTGATAAAAAATTAGTAAAATTTTTGAAAAATATTTAAAAAATCTTAAAAATATTTAATAAAATCCACGTGTGTATGGGGCTTGAAAAATATTTAATAAAATTCTTGTAAAATAAATTATAAAATCATTGAAAAAATATTTAATAAAATCCTTATAAAATATTTAATAAAATTCTTGAAAAATATTTAATGAAAACCTTGAAAAATGTTTAGTAAAAGCCTTGAAAAATATCTAATAAAATAAGTGAAAAAAATCTTTAACAAAATCATTGAAGAATATTTAAAAAAATCTTGAAAAATATTTAATAAAATACTTGACCAATATTTAATAAAATCCTTAAAAATATTTAATGAAATCCTTGAAAAATATTTAATAGAATCTTTGAAAAATTTAAAAAAAGCCTGTAAAAAAAACCTTGACAAATATTTAAGAAAATGAAATATTTTAAGAAATATTTAATTAAATTCTTAAAAAATATCGAATAAAATTCTTGAAAAATGTTTAATAAAATCCTTCAAAAATATTTAATAAAATTGTTGAAAAAATGTTTAATAAAATTAAAAGCCTTGAAAAATATTTAATAAAATTCTCGAAAAAATATTTAATAAAAAACTTGAAAAATATTTAATAAAATCCTTAAAAAAATGTTTAACAAAATTCTTGAAAAATATTTCATAAAACCCACTTTTATAGGCCTTTTTATTTAATAAAATTCTTGAAAATATTTAATAAAAATTCTCAAAAGATCTTTAATAAAATTCTTGAAAAAATATTTAATAAAATATTTGAGAATTATTTAATAAAATTTATGAAAATTATTAAAAAATCTTGAAAATATAAAATATAAAAAAGGCCTTTAAAAATTTTTAATAAAATCCACGTTTATGGGTCTTGAATAATATTAAATGAAATCCTTGAAAAATATCAGTTATATTTAAGAAATCACCTTTCAGTCTCTAAAAAAATATTCTAAAAAGTTAGAAGTTTTTGGATTTGATAGTCTCTGAAAAATATTTCAAAAAAAATTCACGTATTTATTGATTATTTTAATTTCCTATTTTATTTTGGTCTTCTTTTCAATTTTATTTTTCTCTTCTTCTTCTTCTTCTTGTTCTCTTCCAGAAAATCTACTACAAAACAGCTACAGCAATGGCAGCATTAGTGGCAGTACAACAGGCAGTGAAACTGGAGGTGGTGGCACTGGAACAAATTCCAGTAGTCACATAGAACAAGATGATCCAGGTGATGGTTTGGGTCCATTGCCACCTAAATGGGAAACGGCCTATACGGAAAGAGGTGAACTGTATTTTATAGAGTAAGTATGCAACAACAACAACAACAGCAGCAACTGCAAATGTTAGATGTGTTTTTAGGTTAAGAGTCAGGGCCACATAAAAGAAGTCATCATATATAGATAGAAAACCTCCTGAAGGGGCCTTTTATGGATAGAACATAGCGTTAAGGGGCCTTCTATGGATAGAAGTCCTCCTAAAAAGGGTTTCCAATAAATGTAAGGCGTCTCCTAAATTAGTCTTCTATAGATAGAAGACCTCATTAAGGGGTCCACATAAAAAGTGTCATCATCTATAGACAGAAAACCTCCTCAAGTGGTCTTTTATGGATAGAACATATCGTTAAGGGGCCTTCTATGGATAGAAGTCTTCCTAAACAGGTCTCCTATAAATGTAAGGCGTCTCCTAAATTAGTCTTCTATAGATATATGAACTCATTAAGGGGTTCTCTATAAATAGAATGCCTTACATAGGGGTCCTATGTAAACAGAATAACTTCTGAAAGGTATTCTATAAATAGAAGACCTTCTATAAACATAAGGCCTCCAAATAGAAGTCCTGCTAAAGTAACCTTCAATAAATAAAAGACCTTCTAAGGGGATTTTCTATCAAGAGAAGATTTCTTAGATGGGTCCTCTACAAACGGAAGACCTCCTAAAGGGGGTCTTCTACAAACAGAAGACATCCGAAAGGGGTCTTCTATAAACAGAAGACCTCCTAAGGTTTCCTTTTATAAAGAGAAGACCACATTAAGGGGTCCTCTATAAACAGAAAGCCTCAAAATGTGATCTTCTATAAGTAGGGACCTCCTAAAGTGATCTTCTATAAATAGAAGACCATCTAACGGGAGTCCTCTATAAATAGAAGACCTCCTAAAGGGGTCTCTTATTTATAGAAGACCTCACAAAATGGTTCTATATAAACAGAAGGCCTTCTAAAGGGTATTCTTCAAATAGAACACCTTCTAAAGGTGTCTTCTATAACCATAAGACATTTTAATGAAATTCTCCATCAACAGAAGACCTCTTCAAAGGGTCATCCATAAATAGAAAACCTGCTCATGGGGTTATCTATAAATAGAAGACCTCATAAGTGGCTCCTCAATAAACAGAAGACCTCCTAAAGGGATCTCCTATCAATAGAATGTCTCATAAAGGAGTTCTCTGTAAACGGAAGACATCCTAAAGGGGTCTTCTATAAACAGAAAACCTCCTAAAGGGGTCTTCAATAAATAAAAGACCAACTAAAGGGTTCTTCTATACACAGGATATTGAAGACCTCCTAAACGGGCCTTCTATAAATAAAATACCTCCCAAAGAGGAAATGGAAGACCTTCTACAGTGGTCTTTGTAAACAGATGACCTCCTAAAGATATCTTCTTTATATATAAGACCTCATAAAGGGTATTCTATAAATTGAAAACCTCCTAAAGGGTTATTTTATAAATGGAAGACCTCCTAAGGGGATTTTATATAAATAGAACCCCTCCTAAAGCGGTCTTCTATATACAGAAAATTTTCTAAAGGGTTTTTCTGTTATAGAAGATCTGATAGAGGTTTTCTATAAACAGAAGACCTCCTAAAAGGGGCTTATACAAATAGAAGACCTTGTAAAGGAGTCTTCTAGATATAGAAGACCTCTAAAGAGGTCTCCTAGAAACAGAAAACCTCCCACAGGAGTCTTGTGTAAACAGAAAACCTCTTAAAGGGCTCTTCCTTAAATGGAAGACCTTTTTAGGCGGCCTTCTATAAATACTAGAACCCCTTAGAACCCCTTCTAAAGATTGAAGACCTCCCCTCTTGAAGGGGTATCCTAAAGACCTCCTAAAATGGTCTCCGAAAGAGGACCTCTATAATTAAATGACCTCCTAAAAGGGTTTTCTATAAACAGAATCCCTCCTAAAGGGGTCTTCAATAAACAAAAGCCATTCTAAAGGGGTCTTCAATAAATAAAAGGCCAACTAAAGGGTCTTCTATAAATAGAAGACCTCCAAAAGGGGTATTCGATATATAGAAGACCTCCTATAGAGGGTCTTCTAAAAATAGAAGATCTCTTGAAGCTGTCTTCTATAATTCAAAAAAAAAAAAAAAAACTCTTTAAGGGTTCTTCTATAAATGGAAGGCCTCTTGGAATGGTATTCTATAAGAAGACTTCTTGAAGGGATTTCTATAAATAGAATCATTTTTGAGGGTGTCTTCTATAACGGAATACCTTTTAAATGAGTCCTTTTTCAATAAATACCTCCTGAAGAGGTCCACTATAAATCTTAAAGGGGTTTCTTTAAATAAAATAAGTCTTGAAGGGGTCTTCTATAAAAAAAGACCTGTTGAAGGGGTCTTCTATAAATTGAAGACCTCTTGAGGGAATTTTCTATGAATAGAATACCTCCTGATGGGGTCTTCTAAAAATGTAAGACTTCCTAAAGGGCATCTTATAAATAGAAGATCTCTTTGAGGGGTCCTAGATATATAAAACACCCCTTTAAGAGCTTTTCTAGGTCTTTTTAGGAGCTTTTATTTCTGAAGATGACCACTTGAGGGAATCTTCTATGAATAGAATACCTCCTGAAGGGGTCTTCTATAAATGTAAGACTTCCTAAAGGGCATCTTATAAATAGAAGATCTCTTAGAGGGGTCCTAGATATATAAAACACCCCTTGAAGAGCTTTTCTAGCTGCAGTAGGCCTTTTTAGGAGATCTTATTTTTGAAGATGACCACTTTTCCACATTTTCCATTTAAAGAGGTCCCCATTTTCTATCTACAAAATCCTCTTTGTGGGCTTCTATTTATAAAAAGTCTTCAATCTACAGAAAATCTCTTTTGGAGTTTTTTTTTGTCTATAGAAAAATTTTACGAAGGTCTTCCACCTATAGAAAATCTCTTTGGGAGGTCTTATAAATCATCCTGATTGAAGAATCTATTGCGAAATAACAAAGAGTAACAAAAAAACGTCTTTTATTTTCTTCTCCCCTAGTCACAATACCGGCACCTCCCATTGGTTAGATCCAAGGCTATCAAAATTCCAAAAGAAATCCCTAGAAGAATGTACAGAAGGTGAACTGCCGTATGGCTGGGAGAAAATTGAAGATTCTCTATATGGGACCTATTATATAGATCATGTTAATCGTAAGACGCAATATGAGAATCCAGTACTCGAGGCCAAACGACGGGCAGCAGAACAGAAACAAAATCAGCAGCAGCAACAACAACAGTCGGCTCAAGCACAGGCTCAACAACAACAACAGCATCAGCAGTCATTGCAAAGACCCCAAACTCCCTCGTCGTCGAGTGTCTTAAATGGCACAGGTGCTAGCATCGGCCTAAGTTCGGTGTCCTCAGCCTCAACGTTATCTACAGTGGATATTTCACAAAGGGCAATGCAACCACCACCACCTATGATGACCCATCCGGAATCCAATAAAGGCATGTTACCGTATAAATTTACACGCAACCCTGCCGAAATGCAGGGAGAACGTATTACCACCACACTATTGAAATCGGCCCGTGGATTGGGTATTACCATTGTGGGTGGAGATGGTGATGGTGTGGAGGAATTTCTGCAAATTAAATCAATTGTGCCCAATGGTCCGGCTTGGCTGGATGGTCAACTGCAAATGGGTGATGTTTTGGTGTATGTCAACGATACATGTGTCCTGGGTTTTAGCCATCATGAAATGGTGAGTGGAGAAGTTTCCTTAAGGAAGGTTTCTTTAAAATGTTGCTAATTCTTCTTTTTTTCTTGTAGGTCAATATCTTCCAATCTATTATGGTGGGTGACACAGTCACTTTGGAAGTTTGCCGTGGTTATCCCTTGCCTTTTGATCCCAATGATCCCAACACTGAGGTGGTTACCACCATAGCCGTAGATGGCTTAAGTAATGAACCAGAAAAACAACGACGCATGCTAATGGATCTCAACATGGATGGTAACTACAACTTCCTGGACATTTCGGCGGCCAGCAGTAATGGCGGCGGTGGTGGCACTAAACATAATTTAAGTACCAGCAGCAGCAGTGGGGGAGGTGGTGGTACCTTGGACAATAGTGGTTTTATCCTAATGAAAAAGCCAGAAGTCCATACATTTTCCATTATCAAAGGAGCCATGGGTTTTGGTTTTACCATTGCCGATTCTTCGTATGGGCAGAAAGTGAAAAAGATCTTGGATCGTTCGTGTTGTCGTGAGTTGCAGGAAGGTGATATTCTTCTCGAAATTAATGATCACATGGTCAGGAATAAGTCGCATCAAGATGTGGTACAGATTTTAAAAGATTGTTCCAAAACCGAACCAACCATTGTAAAGATACAAAGACCGGTCAACTCCGTGAGTGGCACCTCACCAAATGGCAACGGCAGTGTTGGCAAATTGCGCAAGAATTTCTTGGGTGGTACAACAAGTATTGGCAACAATGCTCTGTTTCGTAGCAAAACACCCACAGCAGATCTCTACAGTACCATGCAAAAGGAAATTCTGCCCATACGACCAAAAACTCCGCTGGTGGATACAAGGAGGGCAAGAGTCAAGACACCCAACATGGAGTTAAGTGAAGACAATGAAGTGGCGGCGGTTAACAATAAGTCCAATGATTCTGATTCTATGGAACGGTCTTTGGCGGAGAGTAAGTCTCACCTAACGGAGGGTAGTAAGTCACAAAATTCCCTATCCGAATTGGATGCCATTAATCATGATATTCCACCCTTTATGGATCCATATCCCAAAATGGTTACCAGTTTAAGTGAGCGTCTGGCAAGTGTTACCATGCAAAATGATAATGGTTTGGGGGGAGGACATAGTGGCGGAGTCCCATCCACGGGCTATTTAAGAACCACAGCATCTGGGGTGGCCAATTATGAAAACCAAAGTGATTATGTGAGTGGTGGTAGTGGCAACTATAGCTCCATTTATGGCCTATCACAAATGCCACCCACCATGAGTCCTTTGAGTGGGGCCCTATATGGTGCTTCGGCGGGTGTATCACCGGGTGGCGGCTTAATGGCTCCGGCGCCCAATAATTATCATCATCACCATGAGTCGTGTTTTTGTTACGATTGCCAAGACTATCGGAATGGTCGGCTCAATCAATTACACGCAGGGCATCCACAGGCACAACAACCATCTCCTCGTGGTTACTATCCTCCCAACAGTTATAACAGCGGTCAAGCACACCCAGCCCAATATTCTCCTGCCTCCTCAGCAAGCCTTCAAGCAGCCCACATTCAAAATGAACGGATGCAGAAGAGGGTAAATGAATTGCTAAATGATAGGCGGCGTGTGGGATTCTCGCCCTTGGAACAGCAGCATCATCATCCTCATAGTGCAGGGGTGGCCGGTTACTCACCCTCCTCATCTACCCAGTCACAACATCTTGCCCATAATTCCTCCATAATGGGCCATCATGGCCAACAGACAGCACTAAATAGCTGGGGTAACAATCATCCTGGAGGAGGTTATAATATTCTACAACCGGCTGCAACGGACATCATGCACCATAATGGCGGCGGTGGTGGTGGTGGTTATCCCATTTCATCAGATATCATTGATTGCTCTGGGGAGCAATCTGTCCTCTCCGAGGTCACCTTGCAACGCCAGGCCTTGGGTTTTGGTTTTAGAATTGTTGGTGGCACCGAAGAGGGATCTCAAGTTACGGTGGGTCATATTGTACCTGGTGGAGCGGCAGATAATGATCATCGCATAACAACCGGTGATGAAATTCTCAGCATTGATGGTATTAATGTGGTAAGTGCAGCATGTCCCCAAGTCCGATAAATCTCAGGGCAACACCAATCATTATGTCACCTACCTACCCATCCTTCACACATTTCCAAATTCTTCCTTTCCATTTCTTTTCATCAGCCTAAAAGTTATTGAGTGTGGATAAATCGAAACATAAAAATTGGATAACTTCGGATATAAAATTGAACATTCGGATAAAAAAAAAATAATTATGAAACTCGTTTTTGGATAAGTCAATAAAAGGTGTGGATAAAATTTTGCCATTTAAAATAAAAATTTGGAAAACTTAAATAAAGGTGTGGATAACATTTTATCTAAAAAATAAAGGGCTTGGATAATAATAAATAAAAGGTGTGGATAAAATTTGAATATTTTTGCATAATTTTTAATTGCAAACATAACATTTAACAACTCAATATAAGCTTTGGATAACACAATAACAACAATAACTGCTAATTTAACTAATGGATAACATTTTTAATGGACTTTATGTGTCGCGGATAACATTTGGATAATTGATAATTGGCATGGATAACTTAAAAAGGCTTTGGATAATGGTTAAAACGAGCGGATAAAATTTTTTAACCCAGCTATAATCTCAGATAATGTTAGGATAACAAATAAATATCACGGATAAAATTGGGATAATATTCAGATGCCGTGAATAATATTTGAAATCTTAATTTTAGACTCGGATAACATTTTTAAAGACACGGATAATATTTTTAAATGTCATTTTAGGCTTGGATAAGACGTAAATAACGAATAATATAACATTTGGATAATAATTAGATGCCATGGATAACATTTTCAATTTTAAGTTTAGTCTCGGATAACATTTTTACAGACGCGAATAATTTTTAAATGCTTTTTTCAGATTCGGAAAGCTTTTTTAGATGCGGACAATATTTCAAAAGTCAAATTTGGACCCGGATAAGACGTAAAATAGTCGTGGATAATATTTTAAATGCTAATTACAGGTTCGGATGGAAATGTTAAAGGCTGGGATAATATTTAAAATTTTATTTTTACCACGGCTACAATTTTGATCAATATGTAGAAGACTCGGATATATCAAGGTGATAGTCCAAAAGGGCGGATAATTTTTTAAATGCTTATTTCAGACTCAAAAAATATTTTAAATGCCAATTACAGGTGCAGATAAAATTTTATAAGTTGGGATAATATTTAAATTTTAAAATTTTATTTTACCACGGATAAAATTTTAAATTTTTTGATAGTCCAAAAGGGCGGATAATTTTTTAAATGCTTATTTCAGACTAAAAAAAAATCTTTTATATGTGCGGATATTTCAAATGTAAATTTCAGATTCGGATAAGACTTTAAAAGTCGCGGATAACAATATAAATGCTAATTAGGGGTTCGGATAAAAATGTTAAAGGAGGGGATAGTATTTAAAATTATATTTTTAACAAAAATAAACTGTTGATCAATAATTCGAAGACACGGATAAATCAGGGTGATAGTCCTAAAGTTGTATATATTAAAAATATATTTCAAATATTTATTTCAGACTCGGATAAAACTTTAAATGGGCCGGCCATGTTAAACATGATCGGAAAACGTTTAAATTATTTATTCCAGCCTTGGATAATATTTAAAATATAAATATAAGTCTCGGATAAAATTTTGAAAGAGCCGTACAACTTTTAAAAATGTAATTTCAGACGCGGATAAAGCATTAAAAGTTTCGGATAATGTTTATAACTTTAATTTCACGCTCGGATAATACTTTCGGTGTTAATTAATAAGATACGTTTTTATCAGTACGGCAAGGATAATTTTTAAAATGGTAACATATCTTTTTATAGGTGCGGATAAAATTTCAAATGTTAAATACAAACTCGTATAAAGCTTTAGACGTCTGCGGTAATATTTTAAATGACAATTTTGGATTTTTTTGAGTGGGGATAATTGTTTGGAATGTGAAAATTTTAATTTCGTTCTCTGATAATACTTTCGGTGTTTAATAAATACTTGGATAAGTTTTTATAGTTACCAATAATATTTCAATTGCCAATTTCCGACCCGGGTAAAGGGTCGGATAATATTTAAAATATTAACACATCTTTTTATAGGTGAGGATAATATTTCAAATGCAAATTTCTGACCCGAATAAAAACTTGAGAGGTCGCGAATTATATTTTAAATGACAATTTTAGATACAGATAAAAAATTAAACTCGGATAATATTATAAAAAATTAATTTTGGACTTGAATATTATTTAAAATATAAATTTCAGTCTCAGAAAAAGGTTTTCAAAAGTGATCATAACATTTTAAATCTGAATTTC
Source organism: Musca autumnalis (assembly GCF_047663935.1). Classification (NCBI taxonomy): domain Eukaryota; kingdom Metazoa; phylum Arthropoda; class Insecta; order Diptera; family Muscidae; genus Musca; species Musca autumnalis. The sequence continues at coordinate 178,433,101 of NW_027412088.1, forward strand.
AGACCTGGATAAAACTGCAAAAGGGTCGGATAATATTTAACATATTAATTTCAGGCTCGGATAATATTTTAAATGTAAATTAGATACTTGGATAAGGTGTTGTAGGTGCGGATAATATTTTCAATGCCTATTTCAGCCTCGGATAAAATCTCTATAGGCTTGGATAATAGTTAAAACTTAAAATTCAAATCCGGATATTATTTCAAAAGGCTCGGATAACATTAAAAATGTTAATATACCCTCGAATATGTTTTTATAGGTGCGGATAATGTTTTGAATGTAAATTACAGACTCGGATAAAACTTTAGAGGTGGTGAATAATGTTTTGAATTCCAAATTTAGATACGTTTAAAAATTGAAAGAGCGAATAATATATTAAATATTTGCTTTAGGCTCGGATAATATTTTAGATATATATAAATGTAAGCCTCGTATGAGGCAAATGTGAATGTCGAGACTCGGATAAAACGGATAACGTTTGAAAATTATAATTTCAGACTAGGATAATACTTTAAATGATTTTTTAAATATTTGGATAAGGTTTTTTAGTTACGGATAATATTTTATATGACAATTTAAGTTTCGGATAAGTTTTTATAGGACTGGATAATATTTAAAACATACATTTCAGACGCGGATTTGACTTTAAAAGGCTCGGATAGCATTTTAAATGTTAACACTAACTCGAATACAGATGCGGATAATGTTTTAAATACTAAATTCAGTTTTGGATATAATTGTAAAGAGCGGATAATATTTGAAATGTCGATTTCAGTCTCCTATAACTTTTTTACAAGCTTGGGTAATAGTTAAATACCATATTTGAGCCTCGGATAATGTCTGGTTTAGAAGAAAATGACTTGGATAATAATTTAATACCTTATTTGAGTCTCGGATAATGGTTGGAAATTTATAAAAAGGCGTGGATAAAGTTTAGATAAGAAACAATAAGCTCGGATAAAAGTTAAACATCTTATTTAAATCTTGGATAATGTTTGGAAAACATTTAATAAGCGCGGATAATCGTTTGGTAGAAATAGAAATATGTTAAAGCCTTGGATAATTGGCAGAGAGCTATTTAGATGTTTGGTTAATAGTTTAGTACTACATTTGAGTCTCGGATAATGTCTGGCTAAAAAGTAAAAGTAGCGGATAATTGTTTAAAAGCTTTTTTAAACCTCGGATAATGTATGGATAAGATATAAAAGCATGGATAATAGTTTAAGATATATTTAAAGACTCGCTTAATGTTTGGATAATAATTTAATGCCTTATTTGAGTCTCGGATAATGGTTGGAAATTTTTAAAAAAGATAAGAAACAATAAGCTCGGATAAAAGTTTAACATCTTATTTATATCTCGGATAATGTTTGGGAAACATTTAATAGGCGCGGATAATCGTTTGGTAGAAATAGAAATATGTTAAAGTCTCGGATAATAGTCAGATAGCTATTTAGATGTTTGGATAATAGTTTAGTGCTATTTTTGAGTCTCGTATAATGTCTGGATAAAAAAGTAAAAGTAGCGGATAATTGTTTAAAAGCTTTTTTAAACCTCGGATAATGTATGGATAAGATATAAAAGCGTGGATAATAGTTTAAGATATATTTAAAGACTCGCTTATTGTTTGGATAATAATTTAATACCTTATTTGAGTCTGGGATAATGTTTGGAAAATTATAAAAAGGCGTGGATAAAGTTTAGATAAGAAACAATAAGCTCGGATAAAAGTTAAACATCTTATTTAAATCTTGGATAATGTTTGGAAAACATTTAATAGGCGCGGATAATCGTTTGGTAGAAATATAAATATGTTAAAGCTTTGGATAATAGGCAGAGAGCTATTTAGATGTTTGGATAATAGTTTAGTACTATATTTGAGTCTCGGATAATGTCTGGATAAAAAGTAAAAGTAGCGGATAATTGTTTAAAAGCTTATTTAAACCTCGGATAATGTACGGATAAGATATAAAAGCGTGGATAATAGTTTAAGATGTATTTAAAGACTCGCTTAATGTTTGGATAATAATTTAATGACTTATTTGAGTCTCGGATAATGGTTAGAAATTTATAAAAAGGCGTGGATAAAGTTAAGATAGGAAACAATAAGCTCGGATAAAAGTTAAACATCTTATTTAAATCTCGGATAATGTTTGGAAAACATTTAATAGGCGCGGATAATCGTTTGGTAGAAATATAAATATGTTAAAGCCTCGGATAATAGGCCGAGAGCTATTTAGATGTTTGGATAATAGTTTAGTACTATTTTTGAGTCTCGGATAATGTCTGGATAAAAAGTAAAAGTAGCGGATAATTGTTTAAAAGCTCATTTAAACATCGGATAATGTATGGATAAGATATAAAAGCGTGGATAATAGTTTAAGATATATTTAAAGACTCGCTTAATGTTTGGACAATAATTTAATACCTTATTTGAGTCTCGGATAATGTTTGGAAAATTATAAAAAGGCGTGGATAATGTTTAGATAAGAAACAATAAGCTCGGATAAAAGTTAAACATCTTATTTATATCTCGGATAATGTTTGGAAAACATTTAATAGGCGCGGATAATCGTTTGGTAGAAATAGAAATATGTTAAAGCCTCGGATAATAGGCAGAGAGCTATTTAGATATTTGGATAATAGTTTAGTACTATATTTGAGTCTCGGATAATGTCTGGATAAAAAAGTAAAAGTAGCGGATAATTGTTTAAAAGCTTATTTAAAACTCGGATAATGTATGGATAAGATATAAAAGCGTGGATAATAGTTTAAGATAAAGACTCGCTTAATGTTTGGATAATAATTTAATACCCTATTTGAGTCTCGGATAATGTTTGGAAATTTATAAAAAGGGGTGGATAAAGTTTAGATAAGAAACAATAAGCTTGGATAAAAATTAAATATCTTATTTAAATCTCGGATAATGTTTGGAAAATATTTAATAGGCTCGGATAATCGTTTGATAGAAATAGAAATATGTTAAAGCCTCGGATAATAGGCCGAGAGCTATTTAGATGTTTGGATAATAATTTAGTACTATATTTGAGTCTCGGATATTGTCTGGATAAAAAGTAAAAGTAGCGGATAATTGTTTAAAAGCGTGGATAATAGTTTACAATATATATTTAAAGACACGTTAAATGTTTGGATAATAATTTAATACCTTATTTGAGTCTCGGATAATGGTTGCAAATTTATGAAAAGGCGTGGATAAAGTTTAGATAAGAAACAATAAGGTCGGATAACAGTTTAACATCTTATTTAAATCTCGGATAATGTTTGGAAATCATTTAATAGGCGCGGATAATCGTTTGGTAGAAATTTAAATATGTTGAAGCCTCGGATAATAGGCCGATAGCTATTTTGATGTTTGGATAATAGTTTAGTACTATATTTGAGTCTCGGATAATGTCTGGATAAAAAGAAAAAGTAGCGGATAATTGTTTAAAAGCTTATTTAAACCTCGGATAATGTATGGATAAGATATAAAAGCGTGGATAATAGTTTAAGATATATTTAGAGACTCGCCTAATGTTTGGATAATAATTTAATACCTTATTTGAGTCTCGGATAATGGTTGGAAATTTATAAAAAGGCGTGGCATATTAATTGTGTTCCTTGTTTGAGTTCCAGATGAAAAATAAAAGTAGCGGATAATAGTTAAATAGCTATTTCAACTCTCGGATAATTATTTCAAACATAATTTTGTTCTTTATACGATGATAACTTATCTCTAGCAGCCTGAAAAGAAAAGCATGTGGACTTAAACAAATTTCCAATAACAATTTTTAAAATCCTTAACCCATTTTCCATTAACAACGCATCATCCATTTATCTTTAGAAATTAATATGGGATTTCAAATTAAATATGTCCTTTTTCCCATTTTCAGGTTAATGCCTCACACCACAAAGTTGTTTCGTTAATGGGCGAAGCAGCGTTACGTGGTCAAGTGACAATGATTTTAAGAAGACGTACTGCTGCTGCGAGGCCGCCACAGCAACATCATACAACAATTTTAGGACACCAACAACAACAGCATCAACATTCAATGGTCCCACCGCATCAAATGCCACCCATGATGTTTCAACAACCAATGATGCACCAAGACCTACAGCAGCACCAGCAACAAGCTTTGCCTCTTCATTTGCGTAATCATCCTGCCGCTCCTTTACGTTATCCCTATGATGTTATTGTGACGCGTCATGAAAATGAAGGTTTTGGCTTTGTTATTATCTCCTCTTCCAATCAATATTATGGTTCTACAATAGGTAAGTGAAAGCGGTATTATGGGAAAGTCATGATTTTTAAATGCTTGTTTTGTCTTTTTAGGTAAACTCATACCCGGCAGTCCTGCCGATCGTTGTGGTGAACTAAAAGTGGGAGATCGCATTATTGCCGTAAATCGCATTGATATTGCCGGCATGTCTCATGGTGATGTGGTGAATCTAATCAAGGAATCGGGTCTACATGTGCGACTAACCATTGGTTGTCCCAAAGAGGGAGCCATAATCAATGCTGCCCCCACAATGCCGGCTGGTAGCAGTAATCCTGCTGGTGGTTTATTAATAAATTCCGCACAAGCATCACCGGGCCAGGTGTCACAGACACCACCCGGTACGGCGGCATTGCAAGTGGCAGCCAATACGGACAATAATATTACACCCTATTTTGAGAGGCCCCTACTGAGTGCCGGGTCCAATAATGGTTCAGCAGCCTCCTCATCGACACACATGTCTGCCCAACAGTCACCAAATACCTTGCCACCACAATTATGACTCTGAGAGTTGCGTATAAAACTCTTAAAGAGTTTTCTCTAGTAATAGGCCAAACCAAGCAACCAACCAACCAACCCACCTCCCACAACTTCTTCAACAATCAAACAAACCACTCTTTTGTTTATTTTTTTTTTGTAATGCACAATGTTTGTATATAGAGAAACTAAGAATTGTTATAAATTGACCATAAACATGTTAAACATATTGCCACACACACACACACGTACTTATAGACCTTTCCCTTATCCAAAGACTGATGACTCTTATTTATGTTGATATTTTTTGCAAAGTTTTGTTTTTTTTTTCTTCTTCTATGACACAATGACTTTCCAAAAAATACACAAAATATGCACATTTACATATATACAATTTACACATATTTATATATACAACTTTATATATATTTGTTAGATATTTTAAGCAAAAAAAAAAAAAATTACAACAATTTCATGGAAACATATCAAACGAAGCACTTTTAGCATATTAGCATTATTACTTATAGGTTAGGTTAACCTAACCCTTTTTTTTAAATAAAAAAATCTTAAAAAACTCTCTTTAAAATTAAATAGTTTATCTCGTATAAATTGTTAGTTATTTAAAAGTTTATTAAATTTTAAAAATCTATACATTATTAGCATTTATAAGTGTTATATTTAATAATTAGTTTTTAATTAGTCTCTCTCACATTCTCTCTCTTTCTCTTTAGAAGTCTATGTGCGCGCCTTGTATATTGTATTTGAAAAAAAAATTAAACGAAACACATGTTAAAAAATCTATTATATATATTAAATAGTTTTAATTAATTATGATTAAAAAAGAATTTACTTATATAATATACACGTACATATGTAGTATACACATACATATATGCAAAAATAAATTATACACAATATTATATTAATTTGTAATAGTGTTTTATTTTCCAAAGAAATGAAAGAAATGAACATTTTGGATCTTAGATAGGAGTGAATTTTAAAGTTAAGATGAGTCTTGGCCTCAGTTACTGACTGGATATCATGTAAAAGGCGTGGATAATAGTTTTAAAACCAATTTATTACGTATTGAAGCCAATTTATTACGTCTTGAAGCAGTCCAAGCTTGGATAGGTTCGGTTAAAGGATGAGATGATTTGATGGTTATTGGCTTGTTGTTTTTGTTGCTATTATTTGATTAGAATAATAAAATTGTACGTAAAATTTTTAAAAGAAATTTTTTGGAATTCGTGGATTTTTTAAAGAATTTTTTTGGAGGTAACTGATTTTTTTAAGATTTTTGTTGAAGGTAGCGGATTTTTTAAAGATTTTTTTGAGGTCTTGGATTTTTTAAATATGTTTTTGGAGCTCGCGAAGTTTTTTAAGGTGTTTTTGGAACTCATGGATTTTTTTAAAAAATTTTTGGTGTTCGTGTATTCTTTAAAGAGCCTTTTTGGAGCTCGTGAATTTGTTAACAATTTTTTTGGAGCTCGCAGATTTTTTTTTGTGTGGATCTCGTGGATCTTTTTAAAAATTGTTTGGACATATTCAGCCCTATTCTGAACGCATGGGAGTTGGGAAATTTTTCCCATTCCCACATTTTCGTATTCTGAACAAAATTTTGTGGGAGTTTTTTCCCATTTCCCATCTCCCCTCATTCTGAATGAAGTTCGAATTGGGAATTTGTTCCCATGGGAAAAAAGTATACATTCTCTATCTTGAATTGTGGGAGAATTTTGTGTCTTTTTGTGGGAAAAATCTCCCCAGCAAACAGTGTGGGAGTTTGAAAAAAAAATTCAAGAAATTTCATATTTTTATGAAATTTCATATTTTAAGACATCTACACGACAAAATTATTGCAAATATTTATAATCGCCATGTGTTTGTTTAATAAAAGCATACAAAATGTACTGTAAAATATGTCATTAGTAGACTTCGGATTTTGCATATTCTTATATGATACAAAAACCTGCAAGAATCTAACATTTTTTACACCGATAAAAAATTTTCCTTTATGTTATCGAACAAAACAAAAAAAGTAGTAATAATTAGTAGAATTTTGCAGTTCTGGAACAGACCATATGTATTGAAATACGAGAAAAAGAGTCATGGTTGATTCTATTAACGCAGAACAACAAGTAAAAACAAATCAATTTCAAAAGAATTTTTGGCAATAATTATTAAAATATATTGGAAGATAACCATAATATACAATCTTTACAACTTTTATTCATTTTCGTAATATAACTTTCGGGTTTTTTAAATCAGACGACCAACGTTCTATTGAAAACGTGTTAGTCTCCTCAACGACACGACAAAGATCACAGGCGTACATACATATATGCCAAATTATTGCAATGCTATTCCATTTTCCGAAATGCCTTTTCTTGAATAGGATCGTTATTTTTGAACGTAGAAGCTTGAAATTTTGCAAGGGCATGTGTTTTAGTTTTAGATTCAATCACAAACGTATTTTATTATTATTATTATTATTTTTTTTTTTTTTTTGGATACGTCTTCGGATATTTATGGTGACGATATGTAATAACAAGCAAAAATATGTAATAATCGAGAAAAATATCCGAACTTATCTTTTTGAATTTTTTTAAAAATATGCAAAATACGAGTTCTAGCGATCATTAGGAATAAGTAAAACTAGCGATATACTCGTTAAACCCCTAACTAAAATTACTCGGTATCAACATACAATTTTTAAATTCGTTACAAACTTAAAAAGTTCCTATTACTTTTTACATAAAAATTATGTTTGCCTACTAATTAAAAAATGCTTACACCAATTCGCACAATCTGAAGAAAATGTGCTTATTAGAACAACATCACACATCGTTGACTCCATTCACTTAAAAAATCCATAAATCAATGCACGGTTGTTGAATTAAGTAAGTTGTGCTTTTGCTAATCTAATTCAAAAACCGCGAATTCAATGCAAATAGGCATTTTGTATTACAAAACAAAATTACAGCCCCTAAAAGTATGCTATCATAATTTGGTGTAACTAATTTCGAATTTCGAAAATTCAATTCCCATGATTTGATGTTCCCACGTCGTTGAGAATATGGAAAACGTGGGAATGGGAAATTTCGCTCCCATGGGAAACAGTTCCCATGGGAATGTTCAGAATAGGGCTGATTGGATTTTTTAACTAATTTTTTTGGAGCTCGTGGACTTTTTAAAGAATTTTTTGGGGCTCGTGAATTTTCTAAAGATTTTTTGGTGCTCGTGAATTTTTAAAGAATTTTTTTGGAGCTTCTGCATTTTTAAAGAACTTTTTTGGAATTTGTCGATATTTTATAGAATTTTTTTCAGCTCGTGGATTATTTAAATTTTTTTTTTGGAGCTTCTGGATTTTTTATAGATGATTTTTTGGAGCTCGTGGATTTTTTAAAGAAGATTTTTTGAACTCGTTGATTTTTTGAAGGATTTTTTTTTGAACTCGTGGATTTTTTGAAGGATTTTTTTTGAAGCTCGTGGATTTTTTAAAGAGTTTTTAGAGCTTGTGGATTTTTTAAAGAGTTTTTAGAGCTTGTGGATTTTTTAAAGAGTTTTTAGAGCTCGTGGATTTTTTTAAAGAGTTTTTAGAGCTCGTGCATTTTATAAAAAAAAATTTTTGGAGCTCTTGGATTTTATTAAGAACATTTTTGGAGCTCCTGAATTTTTTAAGAACTTTTTGGAGCTCGTGTTTTTTTGAGAATTTCTTCGAATCTCGAAGAATTTTTAAAAAATTAATTCGATCTCGTGGACTTTTAAAAAAATTTTTGGGAATTCGTGGATTTTTAAAGACTTTTTTTGGAGCTCGTGGTTTTTGATTTTTTTTTGATGTCGCGGATTTGTTAAATACCTTTTTGGAGCTCGCGAAATTTTTAAAGATTTTTTTTTGGAACTCATGGATTTTTTAAAATTCGTGGATTTTTTATTTTTTTTTTTTGAACTCGTGGATTTTTTTAAGCTCGTGGATTTTTAAAAAAAAAAATTTGGAGCTCGTGGATTTTTTAAAAAAAATTTTGGAGCTCGTGGATTTTTTAAAAACTTTTTTGGAGCTACTGGACTTTTTAAGAACTTTTTTGGACTTTTAAAGAATTATTAAGAGCTCGTGTTTTTAAAGAAATTTTTGGTGCTCGTAGATTTTTTAAAGAATTATTTGGTGCTCCTGAATTTTTTAATTTCTTTTTTTTTTTTTTTTTGAACTCGTGGAGTTTTTAAAGAAATTTTTTGGAGCTCGTTGATTTTTTAAAGAAGCTTTTTTGGAGCTCCTAGATTTTTTAAATATTTTTTGGAGCTCGTGGATTTTTTAAAGAAGTTTTTGGAGCTCCTAGATTATTTTAAAGCCACATCTCGTCAAACAAAAATAACACTATACAAAACGCTGATACTACCCGTGCTAATGTATGGCTCCGAAGCATGGGTACTTGCGCAAGCAGATAAGGCAGTGCTTGGTGTGTTTGAGAGGAAAATTCTTCGAAAGATCTACGGGCCGATTTGCGTTGACGGTGAATATCGACGTCGTATGAACCACGAGCTATATAAGCTATACAAAGACATGCATATAGTTAAACGTATCGAGATACAACGATTGCGTTGGCTAGGCCATATCATAAGAATGAGCGATGATGAACCCGCTAAAAAGGCGTATGAATACATGCCACATGGCGGTGCACGCAGAATCGGCAGGCCTAAGTTTCGATGGAGCATACAAGTGGATGAAGAAATGAAAAGGCGCGGTATTCCAAAAAGTGAAGCGAGAAACAGAGAGGAATGGAGATCTCTTCTTAGTTCGGTCTATGGAACAAATGTTCTGTAATGGGCCAACTAAGTAAGTAAGTAAGATTTTTTAAAGAAGTTTTTTGGAGCTCCTAGATTTTTTAAATCATTTTTTGGAACTCGTGGATTTTTTAAAGAATTTTTTTGGTGCTCGTAGATTTTTTTAAAGAGTTATTTGGAGCTCGTGGATTTTTAAAGAATTATTTGGGGCTCGTGGATTTTTTAAAGAATTTTTTGGAGCTCGTCACTTTTTTAAAAAAATTTTGGAGTTCGTGGATTTTTTTAACAACTTTTTGGAGCTCTTGGATTTTTTGAACAACCTTTCGGAGCTCCTGGATTTTTAAAATTTTTTTTTTTGAGCTCGCGACATTTTTTTGGAACACGTGGATTTTTTAAAGAATTTTTTGGCGCTCGTGGATTTTTGAAAAAATTTTTTGAAACTCGTGAATTTTTAAATAATTTATTTTAGCTCGTCGATTTTTTAAAGAGTTTTTTTAAGCTCGCCGATTTCGCGGATTTTTTTTGAAACTCGTGGATTTTTTTAAAGAATATTTTGGAGCTCGTGGATTTTTTTAAAGAATATTTTGGAGCTCGTGGATTTTTTTAAAGAATATTTTGGAGCTCGTGGAGTTTTTAAAGAGGTAATGGATTGTTTAAAAACATTTTTTTAGCTCGTCGATTTTTTAAAGAAGATCGTGGATTTTTTAAAGAATTGTTTTGAACTCGATTTTTTAAAGAATATTCTTGGGGCTCGTCGATTTTTTAAAGAAGTTTTTTAAAGCTCGTGGATTTTTTAAAGATTTTATTTGGAACTCGCGGATTTTTTAGAAAAACTTTTTGAACTCGTGAATTTTTTAGAAAAATTTTCTGAACTCGTGAATTTTTTTAAAGAATTTGTTGAAGCTCGTGGATTTTTTAAAGATTTTTTATTATTGGGAACTCGTGGATCTTTAAAGAAGTTTTTTGATGCTCGTGGATTTTTTAAAGAATTTTGGAGCTCGTGGATATTTTAAGAATTTTTTGGAGTTCGTGGATTTTTTTAAATAATTATTTTTAGTTCGTGTATTTTTTTAATAACTTTTTTGGAGCACGAGGATTTTTTAAAGTATTTTTTGGAGCTCGTGAATTTTTTAAATAAATAAAAAAATAATATAGCTCGACGATTTAAAAAAAATGTTTGAAGCTCATGGATTTTTTGAAGATTTTTTTTGGAGCTCGACGATTTAAAAAAAAAAAATTGAAGCTCGTGGATTTTTTGAAGATTTTTTCTTGGAGTTCGTGGATTTTTTATAGTATTTTTATGAGTTCGAGGATTTTGTATTTTGAAGGGACTATTTTGTCCTTCAATGAGGTTTTAGATGTCTTTTATCAAGGCAGTGTCACCAAGATAAAATTATAGGTTTAACGCAAGCACATAAACTTGGTTAAGACGGAGAGGAAATGATTGTAACACAATAAGTAGTTTTCACTTTCTCATTTCTTTATTGAAAAGTTTGTTCTTAAATACTAAATTATTGCTAACTTGCACATTTACATTGAATATCTTGACCTAGTAAAATGGTTTAATAATTATTACAAAAATAACTATTGTGGTTCATTAGCCTACAACCATTCTACGACATTGTTGTTGACTTTTTAGTTAATAACAATAAATCTGCGTTTGCAGTTTTTAACTAGAACGTTTCGTTTATCGCAATGACATAATGAATGAGTTATGACGATATGAACAAAAGCATGAACGCATACATTTATTATTTTGTTTATTTATTATTTAGACATAGCAATGCAAAAAGTCTTTAAGACCAACGTTTGTTTTTAAGCATAAATATATTTTCGATGATGTGAATGTCTGAACAGGCTCCCCGCCGTTGAGCCATGCTCAACTGAAATTTGATATGGTGGTACAACATATATTAGTTTACATTAAAAAGAGTGCAGTAGTATGATTGTTCTTGACCTAGACAACGAACAAAATGTATATATATATTTTTTTTAATTTCATTTTCTTATGAATATTATGATACGGAAACAACAAATTCTGATGACGCGACATTTTGACGGACTGCTGCTATGGGAGGTTGTTGACTTGGCTTCATTTTAATGGATTGTTTTCTCCTGTAGAGAATGCATCGTGTCCATTCTTGTTCATTTAATGTATAATATTCATCTCTGTGGGGGGTTATAGCGATGAGGTCGCTACATGGCCTAATGATCATCATGGTGCTATTGACGAGTGCTGGAATTGGATGTAGCTTAAGCAGTTCCAAAGATCCTGGGTCATATAGAGGAATTGTTATATAGAAAATGATATGATTCTCTGTGATTCCTCCCTTTACATTCATAATTTTGTAGAGCTGCAGGAGATTATCTTGACGGACGGGTAGCTGCAATGCTGGTGGAAGATGATTTCTGACTTGTATGAGCTCTGATTGAAGTTGTAGTGGTGATAGTAACATTGGGCTGATTTCCCCATGATGCGAATCGGACAAAGTTGTTATTATTGCTGTTTGTATTCGGTGTAGCCTTACTAATATCAATGACAATTGAGAAGATAGTGACACCATACTTTGGAACAGGTTAAATTGGTGACTGTCTTGTTCGTTTTCGTGTAGCCGTTTTTCAATGTTGTTCAATTGACGATCAAGGCTGTCGAAGTCTTCTTTTAGTTGTAGTTCATCTTGTTTAAAAATGTTGAGGGTTGAGTTAATAACTGAGGTTTGGTTTCTTAAGAGCTGTTTCATGTGGTTTTCATCTTCTTTGATTAAGGTGATAGTGTCTGACATTTGTTCCGCGTAATTTGAGTCCAAAACTCCAAAAAGTGAGTTAGCAATGTTTCCAACAATATTTACAGCACCACGTTTGCTTCTTTTGTTTTTTAGCAACAGGTTTCCGTCCTTGAGGTCTGAGAAACCGAGCTCAAGGGTATGTAGAATGTTCAGACACGGTGTCCTTTGGGATATGAGGGTACATAACTTCTGGAGTGCCGAAGTGCCATTTGTAAATGTGTCCATCTCTCGCCAGTATGGTTGTAGTTCATAGTACGTTATAAGTTTCCAGTCTGATCTTGAGATACGTGTGGTGCCAATTCCTTCAAAGTGTATTCCAATGTTGGGTTCAAACTTGGTTACCTCTATTTTGTTTGCACAAATTAAGGGAAGTGCACATAGAGCTACGATCATCGTTAGCATGATGTTAGAGCTTGAAGTTGTTCGTTTCCTTTTGCTTGGACGTTCGTCTGTTGATGTTGAGGATGATTGCGTCTCCAGCTCTTCCTCATTGGTCGGGTTTGGTGATAGTTGCACGGTCGGCAAGTCTTTGCAGGTATTGTCTTCTTCGAGTCGCGGAAGTGGTGCTAAATATTGGATAGCTCTTTTAAAAACTCCGGATGCGGTTTTTACGTCAGCAACTCTCACTAAATTGTCGTTTCCTTTGTATGTTTTGATAACACGACCTAAGGGCCACTTCATGACCGGAACATTGTCTTCTTTTATAATGACAATGGCTCCTGGTTGTAGATTCTTCGACTGCTCTTTCCACTTACTGCGATATTGCAGTTCGTTTAGATAGTCTCGTGACCACCTGCTCCAAAATTCGTGCTTAAGTCGAGAAACCAGATTCCACCTTGTCGCTAGGCTTAAGGTTGGTTGCTTTGCTTGCGAGTCCACTTGTGCAGTGAGTGGTTCTCCAATCAAAAAGTGTCCTGGAGTGAGTGCACCTATATCATTGGGATCATTTGACATCGGAGAAATAGGCCTCGAGTTTAATATGGCTTCAATTTCAATGACCAAAGTCTCGAGTTCTTCATAAGTCAAGGATGCATTCCCCATGCTTCTGATTAGAAGATGTTTTGCTGACTTGACAGCGGCTTCCCAGAGGCCACCGAAGTGTGGCGCTCTTGAGGAATGAAATGAAACTGAATGCCCTTGTTGTTGCAAGTATTTGAAATGGCTTCTTGGGCATTTGTTGTATGTATGATGGTTGACAGTTCAGGTAGCTTGTTTTTTGCTCCTACGAAGTTCGTTGCGTTGTCGCAGTATAGGTTTTGGCAGTGCCCACGTCGTCCGATGAATCTTTTAAGAGCACCTATGAATGCCTCTGTTGTGAGATCACTCACTAGTTCCAAGTGTACTGCCTTCGTCGAGAAGCAACAAAATACTGCAATGTATGCCTTGTGTGGCCGTTTTCCGCGAAGTTTGTAATGTACTGTTATTGGGCCACAAAAATCTACCCCAGTATTAATGAAGGCTCTGGCTGGTGTGACACGCGTGGAAGGCAAGTTTCCCATAACTTGATTAAAAAATGCTGGTTTAGCTCTGCTACAAATTGTACAGCGATGAACCGTAGCTCGAGCCATAATCTTCCCTTTTAGTGGCCAAAACCGTTGTCGTACGATTCCCAGCAATGTTTGTGCGCCACAATGTTTATTTTCTTTGTGGACCATTTCAAATATTAATTTTGAAATTGGGTCATTGTAGGGAATAAGAAGTTGATGCTTGGAGTCGAATGACAAAGACGATGCTTCAAGACGACCCCCAACCCGAATTAGGCCGTCATTGTCCAAGAATGGTGACAGGTTACTGAGTTTACTTGTTCCACGCACCTCTTGATACTTCTTCAGTTGTTGAATTTCTTCCTTAAAGTCCGACTCTTGTATGTGCCTGATGATATGCCTTAAAGCCGTGTCTAGCTCGACCGTTGTAAGTGATCCTTGGGCCTGTCGAAGGGTATTTTTGCATCTGCTCTGAGTAATGAAACGCAAAACGTATGCTATGATTCGTTGTAGACGGATGAACGAGTTGTTGTGATTTATGTTGTACATAAAGTTGGTTGGTGTCACTGAAGTGACGAGTGCCTCTGGTACCTTCCTCTTTCTCTCGAGATTGGTCGAAATTGCAAGATTTGAATTGAATTTTTCTGGCCATGTTGTATCCTTTCCGTGTAAAAACAAGGGACCACAGAACCAAAGAGTACAATCTTTAAGGGCTGTCGGCGATATGCCGCGAGATAGTACATCGGCTGGATTGCACTTTGAGCTGACATGACGCCACTGTTCTGCCTGAGTGATTTCTTGTATGATTGCAATTCTATTGGCCACAAATGTATTGAATGCTGCGGATGATGAGTTTATCCAGGCCAGCACGATTTCTGAGTCAGTCCAAAACCAGGTTGGACACGTCAATTGAAGATCGATTTTGATTTTTGAAGCTAGCTGGGCTCCAAGTACTGCTGCGCAAAGCTCCAACCGTGGTATGGTTTGCCTTTTGAGTGGGGCAACGCGAGACTTCGAACATAGGAGACGTGTCATGATTGTTCCATCTTTAAAGGTTGATCGCATATAAGCCGCTGCGCCGTACGCCTTTTCTGACGCGTCTGTGAAGATGTGTAGTTGCCTTGATTCTGGCACTCTCCCTTTAAAGATGTGTCTATATATCTGAAGATTTTTTAGAGCGTTTAAGTCCGATCGAAACGTGGTCCATTTAGAGTGTAAGGATTCTGGTAACGATTGGTCCCAGTCTAATTTTAACTCCCACAATTCTTGTATGAATATTTTGGCCGTAACTGTGACTGGAGACAGTACCCCTAATGGATCAAAAAGTCTGGCAAGATCTGAAGTCACTGTACGTTTAGTGACTCTCCTGACGGGATCAATATTGACTTTTACACAGAAGGTGTCATCTTTTGGAAGCCATGTTAACCCTAATGTTTTAACGGTGTCAGCCTTTGAGCTCTCGAAATCTAAATTTACTTCTTGATCTCCTTCTGAAATGTCTTTAAGCAATTGAGGGTTATTAGCACACCACTTGCGTAAGTTGAACCCGCTGTCTTTCATAACTTGAATGAGTTGCTGCTGCAAATTTACTGCGGTTATTAAACTGTCGGCTCCGCCCAGGCCATCGTCGACGTAAAAGTTCTCTTGCAGAAATTGCGAGGCGAGTGGGTAGCGGATTGCGTTCTCCTTGGCCATTCGTTGCAGGCATTTTGTTGCCAGATATGGGGCGGCTCTTGTGCCATATGTGACTGTGTTGAGTTGGTAGTAGGTTATAGGCTGAGTGACATCCTTTCTCCAAATTATTAGTTGAAACTGGCGGTCCTCAGGAGAGATTAAGACCTGCCTGTACATTTTCTCGACATCAGTTGTAAAAACGTACTTGGGTAGCCTAAATCTCAGTAGTATAGAGAACAGATCGCTCTGAACCGTAGGTCCTGCGTACATAAGATCATTTAGCGAATGCATTGACGAAGTTTTGGCCGAAGCGTCGAATACTACACGGAGCTTTGTTGTTGTGCTTTCAGGTCGTTGTACGCAATGATGTGGGATAAAGTAGTGTGGGGAGCGAATAGCATCTGTCGATATTTTTGTCATGTGTCCTAGGTTTTCATATTCTTCCATGAATTTGACATATTGTTGTTTCAACTCAGGATCCTTCTGCAACCGGCGTTCGAGGGAAAAGAATCGATTGATTGCGATCCCATGAGAATCTCCTAAGGCGTCGGGGTTTTGATGAAATGGTATTCGAACTACGAATCGATTTTTGTTGTCCTTGGTGGTGTGCTGCTCAAAGTGATGTTCGCATTGTCTTTCTTCGAGGGACATTGGTTTGCTGGTTGTCTTGATTTCTTCCAATTCCCATAGTCGGGCGATAGAGGCGTCAAGCGATTCATCCGTCGTACATATTCCGCATGTAAGGTTCCTGGGCTGTTCCTCTTGAATTTTTCCTGAGATTACCCATCCAAACACAGTGTTTTGCATTGTAGGGAGATTCTTGGCTAATTTTATTTGTCCAATCGACAATAGTTCGTGATAATGTTCTGCACCTAGCAATATATCAATTTTATCAGGACGGTTGAAGGCTGGATCAGCTAGCGTCAGATTCTTTGGAATCGACCAATCTTCAATGTTAATGAATTGTGATGGCTGTGGTGATAGGATACGAGGCAAAACAAACGCTTCAAGTCGAGTCGAATAATTGTTGATTCGAGACTTTAGAGCTACATTTACTCGATGGTTTGTTCTAGTGTTGGTTGCACCGATCCCGTTGATATTGATTGTTGATTTTTGCATTGAAATGCCAAGTCGCTTTACTAAACGTTCTGTGATGAAATTGACTTGGGAACCCGAATCGAGCAAAGCGCGACACTCCACTTCTGCTTCCTCCACCTTTATTTTTACTACAGCAGTGCTGAGTACCACGTACGAGCTGATTTGTTCTTTATTAGCAGCAGCTAGCGCCGTGGCTTCCTGATTATTGCACGACTCAGTATTTACGGAGGCTACTCCACCGGCAGGCTTTGTACCAGTTCCAGCTGATAAAGTCGTACGACTATCTTGTTTGTTCGTAGACCCTTGCTTGCGTTCTAGATGCAACAATGTGTTGTGTTTCTTGTTGCATTTCGTGCAACATCGTGTTGTACATTGCTTCGATGAATGGCCCGCCTTTAAACAGTTCACACATCGTTTTTGCTTTTGAGTGAAGTTTAGTCGTTCTGGCGGTGTCATTTTGAGAAAGCTCTGGCAGTGATATAGCTTATGGGTGCCATTTTTACACAGAGTACACATGTTGTCTCCTTGGTTTGCCGATGCCACTGTAGCACACGATTTAGGTGACGTTTTTTCCTTTTGACCCATCGCCTCCATTGACTGGAATCGAGTCTCCAGAAATTCTAGGAATTGGCTAACTTGCTGCAACTCCCTTGGGTTGACAATAGACCTTTCATACTGGCTGTAAGTACTTCGGTCTAGTTTCCTCGACAGTAGATGAAGTAACATTGGACTCCAAGAGGACGTGTCGACTCCAACGTTCTTAAGCGCATGTAAGCACTCTTGAGTGACGTCATGTAGCTGCTTAATGGACGCGGCAGATGACCCGGTCGATGGTTGATCAACCAGTTGATGTATAAGCGATGCTACTAGCACTCGCTTATTGTTGTATCGATCTTGCAGCATTTTCCATGCCGCGTCATAATTTTCGGCAGTAGCTGATATATGACTAATCAGATTTTCTGCTTCACCCGTCAGATTTGCCTTCAGATACCACATCTTTTGTACTGTGGGTATGCGTTGGTTGTTTACCAACTGTGTAAAAAGATCACTGAATGCCGGCCATTTTAAATAATCCCCATTAAACTTTGGGATTGTTACCTTCGGTAGCGGAATTACACTGTGTGTTGACAAGTTACTCCCCAGTTGAGGTGCGTTTCTTACATTATCAGAGCATTTGTCCTTCAGGACCGCCAGCCGCATTAGGTTATGCTGCACCGAATCTTCTAGGCTATCGTAACTATCTTGATCTAGCCCGATTTTGGAAGGGTCCTTGATCTGCTGCCAAATTTCGTCGAATAAATCTGTGATTTGGCCCCACAGCTTTTTTATCGTATCTTCTTTGATTGTATAAAATGGAATTGATTGTCCGGCTTCGATACTGTCCAAGCTCTGCAAATGGCGCTTAAGAGCAGCCATTCTGGCTTTTATCCTTCGGGCCAGCCCCTCAACTTGGGTTGATGCATATACCTCTATCTGGCCCGAAGTTTGGCCTTCTGAACTAATTTCTTGGGCTTCTTTCGATGGACCTGGCTTGCTCTTCACTTTGTCTAATTCCGCCGCGATGTAGTCCATTGTTGAATTGAATTTTTCTCCAATGTTCTTATGTAAATTCTCCGCTATATATGGGTCATCCTCTGGCAAAGACGGATCATTGCGGATCTGGTTCTCCGCCTTCTCAAACGTCTGCCAGAGCGCCGTTAGCTCGTTACGCTTGCTTAAATAGAACTCCTCCGTCCTTCTGTCGTGCGGCGCCTTCTTAATTGTCGACACGAATTTGTCGAAATTGCTGGCCCTTACTCCCTGCAGAGCTATAAGGTCTTGTACCGTTGTCATTGCTATATCTCCAAACCACTTGTGAGGTTGTTGCTAGATATGTAGCTTTATGAGTTTTCGAACGTTGTAACCGAAGTTGAATCAGCAAGGATCTGGTTCGTATCTGAGGTTCTGTGTATACTCAGAAAGGATATGCGTTGTATGCGGGATCGTATTTAGAATCAGGATATGTGGGATCGTATGTAGAATCAGGATATGCGCTGACCGTATGTAGAATCAGGATATGCGCTGATCGTATGTAGAATCAGGATATGCGGGATCGATTGTAGAATCAGGATATGCGCTGACCGTATGCAGAATCAGGATATGCGCTGATCGTATGTAGAATCAGGATATGCGCTGATCGTATGTAGAATCAGGATATGCGGGATCGATTGTAGAATCAGAAAACGCGCTGTATCCGGGAACTCGAATTAAATAAACGCGAACGTTGTAACCGAAGTTGAATCAGCAAGGATCTGGTTCGTATCTGAGGTTCTGTGTATACTCAGAAAGGATATGCGTTGTATGCGGGATCGTATTTAGAATCAGGATATGTGGGATCGTATGTAGAATCAGGATATGCGCTGATCGTATGTAGAATCAGGATATGCGGGAGCGATTGTAGAATCAGGATATGCGCTGACCGTATGTAGAATCAGGATATGCGCTGATCGTATGTAGAATCAGGATATGCGGGATCGTATGGCGAATCAGAAAACGCGCTGTATCCGGGAACTCGAATTAAATAAACGCGACACGTTACACTTAAACCGGTACGATCACGTCGGGGTCACCATGTATTTTGAAGGGACTATTTTGTCCTTCAATGAGGTTTTAGATGTCTTTTATCAAGGCAGTGTCACCAAGATAAAATTATAGGTTTAACGCAAGCACATAAACTTGGTTAAGACGGAGAGGAAATGATTGTAACACAATAAGTAGTTTTCACTTTCTCATTTCTTTATTGAAAAGTTTGTTCTTAAATACTAAATTATTGCTAACTTGCACATTTACATTGAATATCTTGACCTAGTAAAATGGTTTAATAATTATTACAAAAATAACTATTGTGGTTCATTAGCCTACAACCATTCTACGACATTGTTGTTGACTTTTTAGTTAATAACAATAAATCTGCGTTTGCAGTTTTTAACTAGAACGTTTCGTTTATCGCAATGACATAATGAATGAGTTATGACGATATGAACAAAAGCATGAACGCATACATTTATTATTTTGTTTATTTATTATTTAGACATAGCAATGCAAAAAGTCTTTAAGACCAACGTTTGTTTTTAAGCATAAATATATTTTCGATGATGTGAATGTCTGAACAGATTTTTTAAACATCTTTTTGGAGCTCCTGGGTTTTAGAACTTTTTCGGAGCTCGTAAAAAAATTATTTCGATCTCGTGGACTTTTAAAGAATTATTAAGAAAGAGCTCGTGTTTTAAAAAAAAATTTTGTGCTCGTAGATTTTTTAAAGAATTATTTGGTGCTCCTGGATTTTTTATTTTTTTTTTGAACTCGTGGATTTTTTAAAGGATTTTTTTTGGAGCTCGTGGATTTTTTAAATAATTTTTTTGGAGCACGTGGATTTTTAAAGAAATTTTTTGGAACTCGTGCGTTTTTTAGAATTTTTTTTGGAGCTCGTGGATTTTTTAAAGAATTTTTTTTTGGCTCGTAGATTTTTTAAAGAATTATTTGCTCGTGGATTTTTAAAGAATTATTTGGAGCTCGTGGATTTTTTAAAGAATAATTTGGAGCTCGTGGATTTTTTAAAGAATTTTTTTGGAGCTCGTCATTTTTATTAAAGAATTTTTTGGAGTTCGTGGATTTTTTAAACAATTTTTTGGAGCTCCTGTATTTTTAAAGAATTATTTGCTCGTGGATTTTTAAAGAATTATTTGGAGCTCCTGTATTTTTAAAGAATTATTTGGAGCTCGTGGATTTTTTAAAGAATTTTTTTGGAGCTCGTCATTTTTTTTAAAGAATTTTTTTGGAGCTTGTCATTTTTTTAAAGAATTTTTTTTGAGCTCGTCATTTTTTTTTAAAGAATTTTTTGGAGCTCGTGGATTTTTTAAAGAATTTTTTGGAGCTCCTGTATTTTTAAAGTTTTTTTTGGAGTTCGTGACATTTTTTGGTACACGAGGATTTTTAAAGAGATTTTTTAAAGAATTTCTTGGAGCTCGTGGATTTTTTAAAGAATTTTTTGGGCTCATGGATTTTTTAAAGAATTTTTTTATAGCTCGTGGATTTTTTGAACAATTTTTTTGGAGAGATAAAGATTTTTTTGGAGTTCGTGACATTTTTTGGTACACGTGGATTTTTAAAGAGATTTTTTAAAGAATTTCTTGGAGCTCGTGGATTTTTTAAAGAATTTTTTTGGGCTCGTGGATTTTTTAAAGAAGTTTTTTATAGCTCGTGGATTTTTTAAAGAAATTTTCTAAACTCGTGCATTTTTTAAAGAATTTGTTGAAGCTCGTGAATTTTTTAAAGATTTCTTTTATTATTGGGAACTCGTGGATTTTTAAAGAAGTTTTTTGATGCTCGTGGATTTTTAAAGAATTTTGGAGCTCGTGGATTTTTTAAGAATTTTTTGGAGTTCGTGAATTTTTTTTAAAGAATTATTTTTAAGTTCGTGTATTTTTTAAGAAATTTTTTGGAGCTCGTGGATTTTTTAAAGATTTTTTCATGGAGTTCGTGGATTTTTTATAGCATTTTTAGGAGTTCGTGGATTTTTTAAAGAATTTTTAGGATTTCGTGGATTTTTCAGGAGCTCGTCGATTTAAAAAAAAATGAAGCTCATGGTTTTTTTAAAGATTTTTTTTTTGGAATTCATGGATTTAGAAAAAATGTTTGGAGCTCGTGGATTTTTTAAAGATTTGTTATGGAGTTCTTTGATTTTTAAAGATTTTATTTGATTGAAGAAGATTTTTAAAGAATTTGTTGGAGCTTGCGGATTTATTAAAGAATTTTTTTTAAGAAGTTATTGAAGCACGCTGATTTTTTCGGAGCTCGTGCAATTTTTAAATAATTTTTTGCAAAATTTTGGATTTTTTACATATTTTTTTTGGAGCTAATGAATTGTTAAAGGAATTTTTTGGAGCTCGTGGATTTTTTAAATATTTTTTTGTAACTCGTGCATTTTTTAAAGATGTTCTGGAACTTGTGGATTTTTTAAATATTTTTTTTTGAGCTCGTAGATTTTTCAAAGAATTTTTTGGAGCAAGTAGACTTAAAAAATTTAGTTTTTAAAAAAAATAGCATCGGAGTCACCAGACGTATTTACGTCGTATAAGATAAAATATCCTATTATTTAGGCGCCACATTCATTTCTTACGGGAGCGTAATCTCCGGTTGTTTTTACCAAGACCATGTTCCATACGGAGACACTACAGTGGAATCTTTCCATCGTCAATATGTGTGTTCGTTTACTCAATAATTTATTCAAATTGTTACTGGATGCTATTCGCTTACTCTACAAATTTGGGCAAATTAAAGAGTATACGAACACACCTATTATTTTTTGTTTAAAATTAACATTAAATTAAATTTGGCATCACCAAACTTTACTCCTTTCATATACAACTATGCGCAAATTTTATCCTTTACAACAACAGCAAAAAAACAACAACAAACTCATTGAAGTTTATTTATGGCCCATATAAAACCAACCATCCAACAAAACCACAAGAAATTACAAACAATATTCCGACTATAGTTTTGAGAATTTTTTTATTTAAATCGACATAGAAAAAATCCTTTGTATTGAAAAACGAATACCATGAAATGTCAATGTAAATAAACTGCTAGAAAAAGAAGTTAAATGTATTAAACTAAATGATAAAATGAAGAGTAACATCAGCCAAAGACCATCATCACCACCGTCAATTACTGTTGCTACTTCCTCGTGCATCTTGAACTCGAACAAGAAGAATGATGTTGTCAATTATATAGGCTTAATCTTAAAGTGCAAACCAATGAGTGAAAAAACTAAACACTTAAGATCCTGTACCAAATAGTAGAAACATCTTAAACCTTCGGGATCTTTGGAACGATTGACATCGACTAGAGAGCCGGTTTTTGAGGTAGTGAATGAAATGTGCTCATCACCAATGACAATTTCCAATTCCTGAAAAAGATAATCGAAACAAGAAAGAACAATAAAGTGTCTTTTTAACAAAGTGTTTTGTGTATGTAACATACCTGACGACCCACACGATCTGGTGGTGGCCAAGGTGAATCATCTTCAGCCATAATCTCGGAATCTAAAATAATACGTTTCAGCTCCTCCATAACTGCCTGGTGTACAAAAGCCTCCTTGCGGATCATGGTATCGTTTTTGTAGTTGGAATTGTTGGCATAGCGTAATTTGCCATCAGGACGAAACTCAAATTCCAAAAACTCGTGGCCAAATTTTCCTTTGTGCCCCACATAGTAACGTAAGTAGAAATCCTCTGTAGACATTTCGGTTTAATGGTGTTCTATAAAAATAGTGGAGTTTGGTTTAATTTGTGTGATTTTTTGTTAATTCTTTTATTTCTTTCTTTACTCTGTGCTATTAGTTCGTGGTCGGCAAAAACAGCACTTTCACAGAAAGAAATGTCAAAATACAGTTGTGCCGTGCTGTGTGTGTGAGTGAGTAGGTGTGTGTTTTGTATAGATGCCAGAGTTGCATTGCGATCGTAGTATGTGGAAAAGTGCTGCCAAGTTGTAAACAAACAAAGTGTGTGAATCGTTTTTAAGGGCACTTTTCGTATTGATTTGAAAATTTTACGATACAATATAAATCAGACTGTAGTAAACTATGCGTTTCCATTGTGGAAAAAGTTACAAACATACCAGAATGCAGTCCTGAGAACTGTCACAGGGTATCTCTTCATAACTTCGATTAGTAGATTACTTACATGAAGGGTCTATAGAAGCACCGTTTCTTTCCGAAAAGGTCTTTGGAAGCACCGTTTCTTTCCGAAAAGGTCTTTGGAAGCACCGTTTCTTTCCGAAAAGGTCTTTGGAAGCACCGTTTCTTTCAGAAAATGGTCTATAGAAGCACCCTTTCTTTCAGAAAATGGTCTATAGAAGCACCCTTTCTTTCAGAAAATGGTATATAGATGCACCCTTTCTTTTAGAAAGGGCCTATAGAAGCTCCCTTTCTTTTAGAAAGGGCCTATAGAAGCACCCCTTCTTTCAGAAAGGGTCTATAGAAGCTCCCTTTCTTTCAGAAAGCGGTCTATAGAAGCACCCTTTCTTTCAGAAAATGGTCTATAGAAAGAAGCTCCCTTTCAGAAAAGGGCCTATAGAAGCACCCCTTCTTTCAGAAAGGGTCTATAGAAGCTCCCTTTCTTTCAGAAAATGGTCTATAGAAGCACCCTTTCTTTCAAAGGGGGTCAATAGCAGCACCCTTTCTTTCAGAAAGTTTCTATAGCAGCACCCTTTCTTTTAGAAAGTGTCTATAGAAGCACCCAAAGTGTCTATAGAAGCACCCTTACTCTCAGAAGGGGTCTATAGAAGCACCCTTTCTTTCAGAAAGGGTCTATAGCAGCACCCTTTGTTTCAGAAAATGGTGTATGGAAGCACCCTTTGTTTCAGAAAATGGTGTATGGAAGCACCCTTTGTTTCAGAAAATGGTGTATGGAAGCACCCTTTGTTTCAGAAAATGGTGTATGGAAGCACCCTTTCTTTTAGAAAGGGCCTACAGAAGCTCCCTTTCTTTTAGAAAGGGCCTATAGAAGCACTCCTTCTTTCAGAAAGGGTCTATAGAAGCTCCCTTTCTTTCAGAAAGCGGTCTATAGAAGCACCCTTTCTTTCAGAAAATTGTCTATAGAAACTCCCTTTCTTTCAGAAAGCGGTCTATAGAAGCACCCTTTCTTTCAGAAAATGGTCTATAGAAGCACCCTTTCTTTCAGAAAATGGTCTATAGAAGCACCCTTTCTTTCAGAAAATGGTCTGTAGAAACACCCTTTCATTCAAGAAGGACTATGGAAGCACCCTTTCTTTAAGAAAATAGTCTATAGAAGCACCCTTTCTTTAAGAAAATAGTCTATAGAAGCACCTTTTCTTTAAGAAAATAGTCTATAGAAGCACCCTTTCTTTAAGAAAATAGTCTATAGAAGCACCCTTTCTTTCAGAAAATAGTCTATAGAAGCACCCTTTCTTTCAGAAAATAGTCTATAGAAGCACCCTTTCTTTCAGAAAATAGTCTATAGAAGCACCCTTTCTTTCAGAAAATAGTCTATAGAAGCACCCTTTCTTTCAGAAAATAGTCTATAGAAGCACCCTTTCTTTCAGAAAATAGTCTATAGAAGCACCCTTTCTTTCAGAAAATAGTCTATAGAAGCACCCTTTCTTTCAGAAAATAGTCTATAGAAGCACCCTTTCTTTCAGAAAATAGTCTATAGAAACACCCTTTCTTTCAGAAAATAGTCTATAGAAGCACCCTTACTTTCAGAAGATAGTCTATAGAAGCACCCTTTCTTTCAGAAAATAGTCTATAGAAGCACCCTTTCTTTCAGAAAATGGTCTATAGAAGCACCCTTTCTTTCAGAAAATGGTCTATAGAAGCACCCTTTCATTCAGAAAATGGTCTATAGAAGCACCCTTTCTTTCAGAAAATGATATATAGAAGCACCCTTTCTTTTAGAAAGGGCCTATAGAAGCTCCCTTTCTTTCAGAAAATGATCTATAGAAGCACCCTTTCTTTCAAAGAGCGTCAATAGCAGCACCATTTCTTTCAGATAGTTTCTATAGCAGCACCCTTTCTTTCAGAATGTTTCTATAGCAGCACCCTTTCTTTCAGAAAGTTTCTATAGCAGCACCCTTTCTTTCAGAATGTTTCTATAGCAGCACCCTTTCTTTCAGAAAGTTTCTATAGCAGCACCCTTTCTTTCAGAAAGTTTCTATAGCAGCACCCTTTCTTTCAGAAAGTTTCTATAGCAGCATCCTTTCTTTCAGAAAGTTTCTATAGCAGCACCCTTTCTTTCAGAATGTTTCTATAGCACCACCCTTACTTTCAGAATGTTTCTATAGCAGCACCCTTTCTTTCAGAAAGTTTCTATAGCAGCACCTTTTCTTTTAGAAAGGGCCTATAGAAGCACCCAAAGTGTCTATAGAAGCACCCTTACTCTCGGAAGGGGTCTATAGAAGCACCCTTTATTTTAGAAAGGGTATATAGAAGCACCCTTTCTTTTAGAAAGGGCCTATAGAAGCTCCCTTTCTTTTAGAAAGGGCCTATAGAAACACCCCTTTTTCAGAAAGGGCCTATAGAAACACCCCTTTTTCAGAAAGGGCCTATAGAAGCTCCCTTTCTTTTAGAAAGGGCCTATAGAACACCCCTTTTTCAGAAAGGGTCTATAGAAGCTCCCTTTCTTTCAGAAAGCGGTCTATAGAAGCATCTTTCTTTCAGAAAATGGTCTATAGAAGCTCTCTTTCTTTCAGAAAAGGGACTATAGAAGCACCCTTTCATTCAAGAAGGTCTATAGAAGCACCCTTTCATTCAAGAAGGTCTATAGAAGCACCCTTTCATTCAAGAAGGTCTATAGAAGCACCCTTTCATTCAAGAATGTCTATAGAAGCACCCTTTCTTTCAGAAAATAGTCTATAGAAGCACCCTTTCTTTAAAAGAGGGTCGATAGCAGCACCCTTTCTTTCAGAAAGTTTCTAAAGCAGCACCCTTTATTTCAGAAAGGGTCAATGGCAGCAGACTTTCTATCAGAAAATGGTCTATAGAAGCACACTTGCTTTCAGAAAAGGTCTATAGCAACACCCTTTCTTTCAGAAAAGTGTCTATAGGAGCACCCTTTCTTTCAGAAAATGGTCTGTAGAAGCACACTTTCTTTCAGGAAAGGGTCTATAGGAGCACCCTTTCTTTCAGAAAAGGATCTATAGAAGCAACCTTTCTTTTAGAAAGGGTCTATAGCAGCAACCTTTCTTTCAGAAACGGTCTGTAGAAGCAACCTTTCTGCCAGAAAAGGATCTATAGAGGCACCCCATTTTTCAGAAAAGGGTCTATAGAAGCACACTTTCTTGCAGAAAAGGGTCTATAGGAGCCCCCTTTCTTTCAGAAAGGGTCTATGTTTACTTTTTTTTGACATACATAACCTTGAAATTTCTGTCGAAAAATTATTAAATTCTGAATTCTTCTCTAATAAAAAATGGTAAGTTGTCCGTTCACATTGCGATTCTTTGATTATATACCTAATGATCCTCCCTTCCCTCAACAGCCTCGCTTAGATGCCATTATAAAAGAAAACGCTGAAAATACGGAGCGTATTACACGTAATACCCAAGGTTATGTGGTCTCAAATAACACGCACGGTACCATTGGCATTTCAACTTATGATAATACCATATCTATGGGTATTATAAAGCTATTATGCGGCACGCTGGTGGGTACGGCACGTAGTGCTGTTCGAGATTTAGATTGTACCAATGATTTAACATTTCTAAGAGTAGCCACAAAGAAATGTGAATATTTAATTGCCCCAGAAGAAGAGTTTACTATTGTTGTGGTGCAATAACAATTTAATTCCAATTATATTTTATAATAACAAATTTGTGCATTCATTTATAATAAAGATCCCGGGCCTTTTGTATAACAACCACGGTGATTTTTCCATCTGGCACAATCAACGTTTCATTATTCGTCGTACGTATCCTTAGCATTGTTATTTCATCATCAGGATCAATTTTTTGTAAACCCATTGTTGCTTTATCCCTTAGACTTTCATAGAGGCCAGCAAATTGTATTGCCTCCGCTCGTTCCATGGTTGTCTTAATGGGATTACCTTTGTTGTTTAGGATCATGATGTCAGTAACATCGGGTTTTTCCTCGATTAGCCTGTAGACTTCGTCGACATAGGCAATGGTGCGTTTATTCTGTAAGGGAAGAACGTTTGATTAACGCTATTGGAACTTTTGGAACCTTATTTATTACTTACAGGATCCCTCTTATTAGCTTCCATTTTTCTTTGAAGTTGCTCCAAATCGAAAAATTTATTTTTTGGAATATTGTTGTTGTTTATGTTATTATGACAACAATAGATAAACAACAACTTTGTAGGAATTTATGGGTCACTGGAACATGCATTAAACACAAAGTTAGAAGCCATAGCAACCTTAACCAACAGGTGGCAACTGAGATCTAAGTGTGCACCATGGCACAATTACCCAGGTAGTGGCATCGTAAAATTTTGAATATGTTATGTCACAACTTTCTTTATGTTGTTGTTGTTGGGGAAATTACAACAACAACAATTTGATTTGACTTTTCATATTCGATCAGCTGGTGTGATAATACTACCTGGGTAATTGTGCCATGGGTTTACCATATGCCTCACCTCTCTCTCCATCAAACTGACAATTGCCTCAAGGAAAATTGCCTAATTTAAATATGGACTAATCGTACGTTTATATATAACCTGATTTAACAAACCCACTGGGTTTCAAATGTCAGTTCCATTGCTCATATTTCAAATAAATCCTCATAAAGAAGGTTAACCCTGCAAAAGGCTATAATATGAACATGGCCTAAGTAGAATAAGGCTGTCATCAACGAAAATAGATGTGTCTGAAAGACAGGGTGCTCCTATAAACCCTTTTTGAAAGAAAATGTGCTTCTATAGACCCTTTCTGAAGAAATGGGTGCTCTATAGATTCTTTCTGAAAGAAAGGGTGCTTCTAGAGACTCTGAAAGAAAGGGTGCTTCTAGAGACTCTTTCTGAAAGAAAGGGTGCTTCTAGAGACTCTTTCTGAAAGAAAGGGTGCTTCTATAGACTCTTTCTGAAAGAAAGGGTGCTTCTAGAGACCTTTTCTCATAGAAAGTATGCTTCTAGAGACCCTTCCTGAAAGGAATAGTGCTTCTATAGACCCATTCTGAAAGAAAGGGAGTTTCTAGAGACCCTTTCTGAAAGAAAGGATGCTTGTAGAGACCCTTCGTGAAAGGAAGGGTGCTTTTAGACCCTTTCTGATAGAAAAGGTGCTTTTATAGAAGAAAGCGTGCGTCTATACAGCACCTTTTTATGATGCCTTTCATCCATAGGGGACCTTTTTTTTGGGTCTTTTGTATATAAAAGACGAATTTTAAAGGTATTTTTCTACAGTACATATATAGAAGATATCTATAGGAGTCCTATTATTTATAGAATACCCCTTTGGAAGATCTTTTAACTATAAAAGGCCCCCTTAAGATGCATTCTATTTATAAGTTAAAACTTTAGAAGTTTTTCATCTTTTGGAGGGCTTCAATGTACAAAATACACCTTCAAAAGACCCTTCATCTAAAAAAAATTTCCTTAAGAGGCCGTTTATTTAGAGAAGACCCCTTTAGCAAGTCTTCAAAAGGTCTTCCATCTATAGAAGGCATCTTTAGGAGGTCTTCTATTTGTATAAGGAAGGTTTTTAGGCGGGCTTCAATGTATCCGTTTAAGAGGACTTCTATCTTTAGAAGACCCCTTTAGAACGACATGTGTTTCAGAAGATCCCTTTTTGATGGCTTTCATTTACAAAATACCCCATTGGGAGGTCTTCCGTCTATAGAAAATTCTTTAGGGGGTCTTTATTTATATAAGACCCATTTTAAGAAGTCTTTAAAAAATCGTCCACCTACAGAAGGCATCGTTAGGAGGTCTTCTATCCATAAAAGGAAGGCTTTTTGAGGCGGGCTTTAATGTACCCGTTTAAGAGGACTTCTATCTTTAGAAGACCACTTTAGAAGGGCATGTGTTTGAGAAGAACCATTTTGGATGGCTTCCATCTACAAAATACCACAAAATAGAAATTTCTTTAGGGGGTATTCCATACATATAATATCTCGGCATAAGACGAGCTGGCCAACTATGCTCGGATCGAAATGAAATTTTTATCACAGGTAGATCTCGTCACCCTGATCACAAATATATATATAACATTTGTTGCGGAAGTCCATACTTCCCGAGATATGGGCCTTTGAAGTTCCAAAAATTCTTTGTTAAAGGCCAGCTGATAAGAGAAAAATTTTAAATTACAAAAAAAAGATGTTCCCGTGCCCCAGATTTGCACCTGCCCATAGGAGAAAGTCTTAAATCCCCGGCCGAAGGCCGGCTACTTAAAAAAAGTACAAGTTTAAAAAAATTTTTTTGAGCATAGTGCGTCAATCAACTTGTTCCAATATCTCTTTAGGAGTTTTTATATCTATAGAAGACCCTTCCATCTACAAAAAAAAAAAAATAGGTCATGATGTCTTACATCTCTAGAAGACCAATTTAGGAGGTCTTCCTCTATAGAAGATCAAGTTAATAGGTTTCCTATTTATAGAAAAAACATTTGTATGTGGCAAATCCTTTAGCCCCAAAATCCATTTAGACTGGCTTCATTTGTTGTGTTATTACGTCAAAGTGAGATATATTTTAGAGAAAACAAATCATTTTTGGGGGTTTAATGCCGTTATTTAAAGTCTGATTTCATGTATAGCCCATTAAACCTGACCTTTGCTTAATTTGTTGCGTTTTAGGTAATGTACTTTATAAAAAGCACACAACTAGTTGCAGATTGCAAATCTTGAGACCCTAGAAAGCTTTGGAGTTGTTATAGAGCAAAATATTCCTTCCTGGACGTCGATTAATACACGTTTTTCCTCAAATTTCTCAGGAAGTTAATATATTCCGTGAAGATCCTGGCGCAAATTACATACAAAAGGCATTGAATTCCCTTGTAATAAGGTCCGATACAATCCTTGGGCATTAATTGAATTAGAAATGTGAAATATTTTGTTACAAACCTGTTCCCAAAGCTTCCAAAGCAACAAAATATAAGCAGTACTAAAAAAGCATGAAATTTGTACTGTGAACAACGTCGTTTTCGTATTATGATCATTACCGTCATTATAGGGGCGAAACATTTCGTATAATTGTACATTTCTGAGTCAATTGTTGCCCAAGGATTGTATCGGACCATATTACAAGGCAATTCAATGCCTTTTGTATGTAATTTGCGCCAGGAATTTCACGGAATATATTAACTTCCTGAGAAATTTTAAGGAAAACGTGTATTAATCGACGTCCAGGAAAAAATATTTTGCTCAATAACAACTCAAAACCTTTTTAGGGTCTCAAGATTTGCAATCTGAAACTAATTTTGTGCTTTTTATAAAGTACAATACCTAAAAAGGCAGAGAATTAGGCAAGGGTCAGGTTTAATGAGCTATACAAGAAGTCCGACCTTAAATAACGGCATTAAACCCCCAAAAATTATTTGTTTTCTCTAAAATATATCTCAGACACCCAGAGACATACGCCAAAACTAAAAAAATGTACAAATTTTGCTACTAATTCCATAAATTTTACGATAATACTCGTATTTCCTTGGGGTGTATGTATACTTTTCTGTGTTGTGAAAATTCAATTTCTTTAATTGTA
Organism: Musca autumnalis; assembly: GCF_047663935.1. NCBI lineage: Eukaryota > Metazoa > Arthropoda > Insecta > Diptera > Muscidae > Musca > Musca autumnalis. Next base: position 178,463,880 of record NW_027412088.1, read on the forward strand.
TTATATATACGTATTAGATTAAAATAAATTTGTGTAATTATGGTTATTTTGTTACCAAGGAGCCACACAGTGCAGTTGTTGCTGTAAAAAAACCCAACGATTTAGCCTAAACTTCATTTTTGTAGGGTGTATGTATACTTTTCTGTGTCACTGTATATGTATGAAATCATATGAAAATTTTGATATTTGCATTGCTTTGCATTGGTTTGAGAGTTACGAATTTTAACACAAAGAATACTTTCAGATTACATAACCTTGTGTACAGAGTTTCGCCCCCTTCACACCTCTTGCCTATAAACTCATTTTCACGTACATGAAAATTTTCATAGTCTGGCATAAGACTTTCTTAATTTGCATGATCTCTTTACCTCTTTACCTCTTTACCCATTCTTGTATTGCAACTACTATTTTTTTTTGCAAAAAAAATAAACCATTTCTATGTGGTAATGCCTTTACCACTAATATCCAATTTAAATTCAGTTATTTATCCATGTTATCACTTCAAAGTGAATTTCCCCCAATAACTGATCGGTTTTCTTCATTTCCAACATTCTATACATCTGCGCACATTCTTCTATAGACCCCTTCTGAAAGAAAGGTTGCTTCTATCGATCCTTTTTGAAAGGAAGGTTGCTTCTATAGACCCTCTACGTCTTCTATCCATAGACGGCCTTTTCAGGAGTTTTCCATCCTTTGGAGGGTTTCAATGTACAAAATTCTTCGATATGTAAACCTCTTGCTTAGAGGTAGTTTACACTATCTATCAATGTCATATGACACGAAATAAAAACATTCCATATCTACCCACGGAGGCAATGTGGAGACGTAATTTTATAATATTTTTGTTGGGGTGGACGCACAGAATAAATGGCGTAAGGAAAATCTCCAATATTCCACATATTAGTGAATATTTAACGATGGAAAATTTCATGTCATATGTGTAAGGGTTACACTTGCCATGATTTCCTTATCCCGATTTTTTTTATTCCGGAAACTTGTTTATGGTAATATACTGGTTAAATATTGACAGCGCCATCTATACCTCAGTTGTTTCTGAAAGCAATCGATTAGCGAATGGGGCTAGTGATGGTTTAATACCTCTAATTTTTCGTTTATTGCTAATAGCCTGGAAATTCGCTGACAGATCTAGGCATTTCATAGGTTTCCTTGTCTAATGACCTGCTTTTCTCGGTTATTTGGCCGTTCTACTTACGAATGAAAAGTTTGGTCTCAGTGAAATTTGCATGGTTAAGATTTGTGCAGATCATATCGGTTTTTTTCTTCAATTCGAAGGTTTTTCATAACCAATCTTTTCGTAAGTTTTCCATGTTAACTTTTCTTTTGGTAAGTGATTTTGTCACTGAGTTTCAAAGTTTAAAATTGTGATGGAAAATGTTTTATAGTTTTTAACTGGTTGGGCTTTGCTGAACATTGATACCATTGTTATATGGTTTAAACCCGCATTCCTCGAATGATCTGGACGGTCATTATCTCGAACATTGGTTAATTATAATTACCCATCAATGATTGTGCCATCTCGCGCGTATGCGGTGAGTTGAATAGTTTCAAAACGAAATGTAAGGAGGGAGAATTAAAAATTGCCCTGTTTTTTTTTTTCTATTTTCTCTCTGTTTCAATTAGGATTGGCACCAAGTACCTGATCATATTTGTCATCTTGTGCGGACAGTCATCGAGTACAGGTTTTCTTCCCTCTGCCCCTGCCTAGTCTGTGCACAAAGCAGAGATAAAAAAACCCATCAGTGAACGCACTGATCTTGTCCGTCACATTAGTTTGCAACTACATAGTGGAAAGAAAAGATCATAAAACAAGACCTAGCAACCAAAACGTGCACATACCCTCAAACCGCAAAATCACTTGAATATGAATTCTTACGACCCCAATTGTCGATAAAATTGTCTTAAACTGTGGAAAACATCACCTTGCTCCATTTTAATTATCGTGACGAAACTTCTCGAAGATTCCCGAATGCCTGGTCGTTTGAAAAAAAAAAACATTTAAAAATTGTGTGAATCGATATGTTTCGTTTGTTCATGACTACAACGAGGAGAATCGCGCCATTTTGGGATAAAAGTACTATAAGGTGTCTACGTAAGATCATTATTGCAGATTCCGTGTTAAAATTAGATTTTATTATAATAACTGTCTGGACTGGTCGTGTTTAGGAAAAATCATGCCAATTGCTATTGCCGATTTTACCAAATTTTATCGCAAACATAGTAAAAACAAAGAACCAAAGTGCATTGCCATTAAGTGAATGTGTCCTTTTCTTCCTAACTGGAGTAATTGTGCAGCAATTGCAGTATTTTTTAACGCAATCAATCCAAACCTTTAATTTGATTCTTAGAAATTGCTTATAATCTGTAGTGTAATATTAATAGTGATTGAAACATTATTTCTCATGTTGGCTTAGCCATCTGGTTTCAAGCAAGACAAGGTCAACACACAAACCAACATTGATTCTTGTGACAAACATACATTCTGTTGCTCAGCATTCGGGCTACCCACTATAGTAACAGAGAGGTGTGATCTAACCGTTTTGCTTGTAACTTAATAACATCGATTTCTCTGCTGTCAATAATATATGTTGCTTTACAGACAAAAGTGTCAATTTATTATCACCACTTACTGTAACAAAACTGAAGAGAACTTCATTACCCTGTTAACATCGGAATTTATTATCATAACAGCAAACACAAACATAACAACAAGCACTCTTCGAAAGGCCTTTCGACGCTGGAGCACTATTACAGTTGGTATGTAAATCGTAAGTACTGTTTGCTTCTCTTTGTATCTTTTATTTTGGTATTTCACTTCAGTGATAACAGTAATTCTTATGGCCGCAGCACATACGGCGCGTGGAGCGTCGCGTTACAACAACCACATGAAAAATGCATAACCAAACTTGGCATCACTTACACATTTTTCATGTGGTTGTTGTTTTCAACGCGCAACGCGTCGCACAACGGATCGTATGCGCCGAGGGCTTTACTAAGCGTGTTGATACAATAGAGTGGGTAAAGATATTGAATCTATTGTATGCAGAGATACCGATACCATCTGATATTATTTATATTTGTTTAATATTGTTTTTAAGGGTTGCCTTACCTTTAAGTCAGATGTTAAAATGGAAGTTTATATTAAGGTTAGTTTTTAAGATTAGTCCTACGGTTACTATTAAGGAAGTATGAATTTTCATTATTTAACTAATAAACCTATTATGGATATGGCTTAGAGTTTTGAAATACCCTGTTTGATCTCTGGATGTCGTAGGTAGGTAAGCCACTTTTCTGTTGCGTATGGGTCATAGGATGAATTTCTTTTTTATTGGACAAATCTCCTACGACTAGGTTGGGAGGGCAATAGAGGCGTGTCAACACCAAAGCGTCTACCATGAGATAGTGCACCAATGAATCAAATCACTCATTTATTCCTAAGACTATTTAACTCTCAGCACGTATAAAATAATTTATAGTGGCATTGATAAAGCTGGTGAAGCCCTGAACCTACCCCCCGACGAGCTAGTAGGCCGGTCTATCGTACGTGCGCTAGCTTCTTATAAATCCTCGAACTCCCTTTATTGGTTATATGCTACATATGACATTTACATATAGTGTAAACTACCCCTTATATAAAAACCCTACCCCTTATAAAAAACACTGTGGGCATGCAGGACAGCATTTATAATAGTATTAGTACATTTTGAAGTTTTTGTCAACGTATGTATGTGGGAGTATTTTTAGCAGGATTGAAATCAAAAAAGTTTTGATTTTGTTTATTTTCCAAGAAGTCAAAAAACTGTTTTTGAAAATGACAAATATTGTTTAAATTAAAATGTTTTGAAAACTGTTTGTTCTGTTTTAGTTGAAGATTCAATCATATGATTGCTTAAGTCTGGAGTATTCCTCCATTGGTTTAACTTCATCACTACTCTCTTTGCAGAGAGTAATGTTTACAAAACGCACTTTTACTAAAAGTCGCGTTTTGGAGGAAAATTTATCATATTTGGAATGTGGATTGAAGGAATGCCACACATTATTCAATCACACAAGGGGTTCATCGGCAGCAGCAGTTTGGTAGTAAACGTATGGGCCGCATTAGGATATCTTATATCTATCTTTTTAGACGTTCCACTATATATTTAAGACCTCTGAAGGGTTATTGCGTTTATAAAAGACATCTTTAGGAGGTTTTTTTTTTTTGTTTTTAAAATACCCTTTAGGAGATCTTATATTTATAGAAGACCACCTTAGAAGTTTCTCTATATATTAAGACTCTATTCGCAGGTCTTGCATCTACAAATGATCAGTTTAGGAGGATCTTCTATAGAAGATCAACGTAGCAGGTCTTCTTTTTATAAAATACGCTATAGGATGTCTGCTGTTTATAATACATCCTTTTTGTAGGAAAAAGAATACACCTTTCGTCCATAGAAGATTCGTCAATTTGTTTCCCACTTTACTTTATTTAGTCTTGGGCCTGACTATGAAAATGTTTTGAGCTTATGGGTAAGAAGGGAGAAAGGGAGCTCCTTCACCTCCGCTCTCTCCTAAAAGCTAAACTATTTTCATGTGGGTGCCACCGTGGTGCAATGGTATGCACACCCGCCTTGCACGCAGAAGGACGTGGGTTCGATTCCTCGGCTAGGCAACATCAAACATTTCTCAACGGTGGCAAAATACCCCTCAGTAATGTTGGCGACATTTCCTGAGTATTTCAGCCTTGAAAAACTTCTCCGTAAGTGGTGTCTTAAGACACGCCATTCGGACTTGGCGATAAACAGTAAGTCCCATATCATTGAGCTAATTATGAATCGGGGTGCACTCATTGATATGAGAGAAGTCTCCCTTGTCCCGTATGGGATGTTGTGGAACAATGTTTTTGTTGTTATTTTCAGTGTCTGGCACAAGAGTTATTATAGCTTTGCAACTGCCCCTGATTTGAAAAAACAACAAACCCTTTCTATCTGGCAATGCCGTTATCCTCAAAATCCAATTAGACTTTGTTATGTTATCACTTCAATGTGAATTTGCTTTATAACTGGTTATTTATTAAAAATATTGATATGAAATCCCTTTATTTACACGATTTCATTTAAACTCTTCACCAATAATCCATCTGTTTATTCTTCCTTTGCAACAGCCACATATTTGAAAAAGGTGACGAAACGTTTCCATCTGGCAATGCCCTGACCCCCCATATCCAACTAGAATCCATTTATTTATCATGTCATCAGTTCAATGTGAATTCCCCTCATAACCCGTTTCCTTCATTTCCAACATTCTATACATCTGTCAATTTGTTTCGCTCTCCAACACATTCTCTCTTGCTACCAGAATTAAAACGACGTAACTCAGTGGGATTTGGGAAAAAACACGCGCGTTACAACAACAAACCAGTAGCAAGCTAACAAAGTAAAGTAAAAGTAAGAAGTAAAACAGGCAGGCAAAAAACAACGACGAGAACGAGAACACAAAGCAAGTCAGGCCAAATATCCGTGAAATAAATTTTTCTCCTAAAAAAGAATTGTTAAAGTGTGAAAATTTTCAATAAATGAATAATAGAATTAACATACGTTTGACATTTGTGTGAAAAGTGCAATTGGAAAATGTAAGTAAATGCAAAAATGTTCTACAATACAAAGTAATACAATGTTGCAAAAAAGGAGAAAAGTGGAACTTGCAACTTTGTAAATTTTCATCTATCCTTCGTCCTTTTTGCAAACAAAGTTAATGTAAAAGAATGTTGTGTGTGTATCAGAGAGTGTGTGTGTGCCCATAGAAATTTAAGGACTGTTCAAGAATTTATAAATAAAATAAGCGAATTAATTAATTTGTGGAATTGATTTTAAAAGATTTGCTACAGTGTCATAATTCCCCCATTGCGTTAAGTGTGGTTACACTCTTTTCCAAATGTCCTTTGCAATTCCCTTTGTTGGGGTCACATACACAACCCCCTCCCCCTCCATCATCCCCACCATCCTTCCTAGTCTTCTTCGGATATAGTACTTTTTCCCTGCCAAATAAGAGTAAATTTACAAAAAATTGAAGAGAGGTGTTCCAAAGTGTTGTAGTTTGTAAACGTTTTTCCCAACATCGTCATTTGCCAGCCCCTAAGAGCGTAAAATCTCGGTCAAAGTAATTTTACAAATCCAACTCTGCTACTTACTATACATTGTTGTTGCAAGCTGTGCTGCTTCTGTTTTATTATTGTCATGCAACACAACAATGTTGACGGCTCACAGGACACAGACGACACCACACATTAAAACTATTATTGTGCAGTCGGAAGTGAGAACCAATAATAGCAACAACAATAACATCCTTGTGCAGTAGTTGCCAATTATACTCATCGTACCGGTAAGTTTTCGCCAGCAACACATAACTATGTTATACGTCATATCCTTTTTGGGTTCCGGCACATGCGCACAACTGTTGTAATTGTCCTTCCTTGCTCACATGATGTGTGTGGCATGCAACATAACCTCAAACAGTTTGTAAAATCAATTGTTGTTGGTTGTAATGATGACCTGCGCATGACAGCAATGAGAATGTGCGTCTGGTACAAGAGAAAGGTCCTTGAACAGAGCATACTTTGTTGTAATGCCTGTTACCCTTTAGCAACAATGTTAATTTGACATGTTTACAGACCGACTGATGATAGCTATCTGCAGAAAATAACAAGTGAAAGTTGATGTAAAAATGCAAAAGAGTAGAAAGGAGTAAAAAGCCAAAACAAATCTGTGCAGGGTTGCCGTTGCAAGTGACTTTTTGAGGGTCCAATGAATGGTAATCAAGTGTGGTTTAGGTGCACCTCTCGGATAGTATTAAATTTTTTACCATAGATAGTCCTGGTTATGCTGAGCTGATCACAACGATATACAGTTTTCCGGTGTGAAGGTCAATCAAACCTCCGCAGATATGGCTCCTAACTTTTTCGGAAATATATTACTTTTATGACAATAAAGGGCACCCTTCGGTTCGGTTTCAAATTTTTGTCTTAGGTAGCCCATGCTAAAAAATCACAACAATATGAATCATGAATTTTCGCTACTGCAAGAAGTGTCGTTTATAAAATAGCATTTCCACCTTGTTTAACATCAGCATAGTGTCAGAGAAGTCTATAGCAAAACCACGGCATTGCAAGAGATAACCACAAAGATTGCGAATATCCAGAATCAGCGACGACTAACCGAACGTACAATTGTGACAGCTTTTGGATTTAAAAAAAAATTGTAGAGCCCTTACAAACTTTCGTGGATTTATAAAAATAATTTTAGAGCCTTTACGAAGGATCGTGGATTTTTAAAAGTATTTTTAGAACACTTACAAAGGCTCGTAGATTTTTAAATATATTTTTAGATCCCTTACAAAGGCTCGTGGATTTTAAAAAATATTTTTAGAGCTTTTACAAAGGCTCGTGGATTTTTAAAAATATTTTTAGAGCCTTTACAAAGGCTCGTGAATTTTTAAAAATATTTTTAGAACCCTTACAAAGGCTCGTGTATTTTTGAAAATATTTTTAGAGCCCTTACAAAGCCTCGTGTATTTTTGAAAATATTTTTAGAGCGTTTACAAAAGGCTCGTGGATTTTTAAAAATATATTTAGAGCAAATGTGTTCTTCTTTGGCACAGTGGTGCCGAAGTTTTTCGGCAATTTACACACATACGACCCGAATGCATAGAAAGAGCGTACCAAAAAGAGATAATGTTTTGATTTGTTTTTTTTTTTTTTGGTAGCGTGCGTGCATAAAAATACACTAACACACAGTCATAAGTTGCCAATAGTTTGAATACATTCACATTTTGGACTGTTCTCTTTTTGGTCACGTCTGATTTAGAGCTCTTACAAAGGCTTGTGGATTTTTGAAAATATTTTTAGAGCCCTTAGAAAGGCTCGTGGATTTTTAAAAATATTTTAAGAGCCTTTACAAAGGCTCGTGGATTTTTAAAAATATTTTTAGAGCCCTTACAAAGGCTCGTGGATTTTTGAAAATATTTTTAGAGTACTTACAAAGGCTCGTGGGTTTTAAAATATTTTTAGAATCCGTACAAAGGCTCGTGGATTTTAAAAATGTTTTTAGAATCCGTACAAAGGCTCGTGGGTTTTAAAAATATTTTTAGAATCCGTACAAAGGCTCGTGGATTTTAGCTTTAGGAAAAGTCATCGTCGATGAACTTTTTTATAGGAAAAGTCATCGTCGATGAACTTTTCTATAGGAAAAGTCATCGTCGATGAACTTTTCTATAGGAAAAGTCATCGTCGATGAACTTTTCTATAGGAAAAGTCATCGTCGATGAACTTTTCTATAGGAAAAGTCATCGTCGATGAACTTTTCTATAGGAAAAGTCATCATCGATGTTCTTTTCCATAGTAGAAGTCATAATCGATCACCTCATTATCGATGAGCTTTTCTATAGGAAAAGTCATCGTCGATGAACTTTTCTATAGGAAAAGTCATCGTCGATGAACTTTTCTATAGGAAAAGTCATCGTCGATGAACTTTTCTATAGGAAAAGTCATCGTCGATGAACTTTTCTATAGGAAAAGTCATCGTCGATGAACTTTTCTATAGGAAAAGTCATCGTCGATGAACTTTTCTATAGGAAAAGTCATCGTCGATGAACTTTTTTATAGGAAAAGTCATCGTCGATGAACTTTTTTATAGGAAAAGTCATCGTCGATGAACTTTTTTATAGGAAAAGTCATCGTCGATGAACTTTTTTATAGGAAAAGTCATCGTCGATGAACTTTTTTATAGGAAAAGTCATCGTCGATGAACTTTTTTATAGGAAAAGTCATCGTCGATGAACTTTTTTATAGGAAAAGTCATCGTCGATGAACTTTTTTATAGGAAAAGTCATCGTCGATGAACTTTTTTATAGGAAAAGTCATCGTCGATGAACTTTTTTATAGGAAAAGTCATCGTCGATGAACTTTTTTATAGGAAAAGTCATCGTCGATGAACTTTTTTATAGGAAAAGTCATCGTCGATGAACTTTTTTTCGTCGATGAACTTTTCTATAGGAAAAGTCATCGTCGATGAACTTTTCTATAGGAAAAGTCATCGTCGATGAACTTTTCTATAGGAAAAGTCATCGTCGATGAACTTTTCTATAGGAAAAGTCATCGTCGATGAACTTTTCTATAGGAAAAGTCATCGTCGATGAACTTTTCTATAGGAAAAGTCATCGTCGATGAACTTTTCTATAGGAAAAGTCATCGTCGATGAACTTTTCTATAGGAAAAGTCATCGTCGATGAACTTTTCTATAGGAAAAGTCATCGTCGATGAACTTTTCTATAGGAAAAGTCATCGTCGGTGAACTTTTCTATAGGAAAAGTCATCGTCGATGAACTTTTCTATAGGAAAAGTCATCGTCGATGAACTTTTTTATAGGAAAAGTCATCGTCGATGAACTTTTTTATAGGAAAAGTCATCGTCGATGAACTTTTTTATAGGAAAAGTCATCGTCGATGAACTTTTTTATAGGAAAAGTCATCGTCGATGAACTTTTTTATAGCAAAAGTCATCGTCGATGAACTTTTTTATAGGAAAAGTCATCGTCGATGAACTTTTTTATAGCAAAAGTCATCGTCGATGAACTTTTTTATAGGAAAAGTCATCGTCGATGAACTTTTTTATAGCAAAAGTCATCGTCGATGAACTTTTTTATAGCAAAAGTCATCGTCGATGAACTTTTTTATAGGAAAAGTCATCGTCGATGAACTTTTCTATAGGAAAAGTCATCATCGATGTTCTTTTCCATAGAAGTCATAATCGATCACCTTTTTATAGGAAAAGTCATCATCGATCACCTTTTTATAGGAAAAGTCATTATCGATGAGATTTTCTATAGGAAAAGTCATTATCGATGAGCTTTTCCATAGGAAAAGTCATTATCGATGAGATTTTCCATAGGAAAAGTCATTATCGATGAGCTTTTCCATAGGAAAAGTCATTATCGATGAGCTTTTCCATAGGAAAAGTCATTATCGATGAGCTTTTCCATAGGAAAAGTCATTATCGATGAGATTTTCCATAGGAAAAGTCATCATCAGTGACATTTTCTATAGGAAAGTCATCGTCGATGATCTTTTCTATAGGAAATGTCATCGTCGATGACCTTTTCTATAGGAAAAGTCATCGTCGATGACCTTTTCTATAGGAAAAGTCATCGTCGATGAACTTTTCTATAGGAAAAGTCATCGTCGATGAACTTTTCTATAGGAAAAGTCATCGTCGATGAACTTTTCTATAGGAAAAGTCATCGTCGATGAACTTTTCTATAGGAAAAGTCATCGTCGATGAACTTTTCTATAGGAAAAGTCATCGTCGATGAACTTTTCTATAGGAAAAGTCATCGTCGATGAACTTTTCTATAGGAAAAGTCATCGTCGATGAACTTTTCTATAGGAAAAGTCATCGTCGATGAACTTTTCTATAGGAAAAGTCATCGTCGATGAACTTTTCTATAGGAAAAGTCATCGTCGATGAACTTTTCTATAGGAAAAGTCATCGTCGATGAACTTTTCTATAGGAAAAGTCATCGTCGATGAACTTTTCTATAGGAAAAGTCATCGTCGATGAACTTTTCTATAGGAAAAGTCATCGTCGATGAACTTTTCTATAGGAAAAGTCATCGTCGATGAACTTTTCTATAGGAAAAGTCATCGTCGATGAACTTTTCTATAGGAAAAGTCATCGTCGATGAACTTTTCTATAGGAAAAGTCATCGTCGATGAACTTTTCTATAGGAAAAGTCATCGTCGATGAACTTTTCTATAGGAAAAGTCATCGTCGATGAACTTTTCTATAGGAAAAGTCATCGTCGATGAACTTTTCTATAGGAAATGTCATCGTAGATGAACTTTTTTATAGGAAAGTCATCGTCGATGAACTTTTTTATAGGAAAAGTCATTGTCGATGAACTTTTTTATAGGAAAAGTCATCGTCGATGAACTTTTTTATAGGAAAAGTCATCATCGATGACCTTTTCTATAGGAAAAGTCATCATCGATCACCTTTTCTATAGGAAAAGTCTTCGTCGATGGAAAAGTCATCATCGATGACCTTTTCTATAGGAAAAGTCATCATCGATCACATTTTTATAGGAAGAGTCATTATAGGAAGAGCCTTTTCCATAGGAAAAGTCATCTTCGATGACTTTCTATAGGAAAAGTCATCATCGATGACCTTTTCTGTAGGAAAAGATAATTTTTTCCATGGGAAGTCATCATCTTTTCCATAGGAAAAGTCATCATCGATGAAAAGCTAATATTTTCCATAGGAAAAGTCATCATCGATGAAAAGCTAATCTTTTCCATAGGAAAAGTCATCACCGATTATTTTTTCCATAGGAAAAGTCATCATCGATGATCTTTTCCATATCGATGATCTTTTCCATAGGAAAAGTCATCATCGATGACCTTTTCTATAGGGAAAGTCATCATCGAAGATCTTTTCCATAGGAAAAGTCATCATCGGTTACCTTTTTATAGGAAAAGTCATCATCGATGTTCTTTTCCATAGGAAAAGTTATCATCGATGACCTTTTCTATAGGGAAAAGTCATCATCGATGACCTTTTCTATAGGGAAAGTCATTATCGATAAGCTTTTCCATAGGAAAAGTCATCATCGATGTTCTTTTCCATAGGAAAAGTCATCATCGAAGATCTTTTCCATAGGAAAAGTCATCACCGATTATTTTCTATAGGAAAAGTCGTTATCGATGAGCTCATCGGTGAACTTTTCTGTATTTAAGAATCACTATGCATCACAAATTGGTAACCCTTCGTTTCCACATATACCTATCACCACAGTGATAAAAAAGAGAAATTTTCCCTTCCATGACTGTCTGATACAATTGCAGAGCACTAAAGCAAAGCAAATCCAGAGATTGCAACAATGTTGTGCTCCAATGTTTTGATTTCACTCTTATTTTACGACCCCAAACGAACGACGACGACCAGGTACCGGCTGTGTTCGTTAGGTTTGATGCCATCCAAAGTCTCTATACTTTCTCCCCACAACACAACCTAACAAAACAAAAACAGGACGAATGATAACAAACACCCTTCCTCGGCATAGTGGTGCAGATTCTAACATGTGGTTGGTGTAACTAAGAAAACTGGAAAAAATCGATGACATTGAGAGCAACAATGTTGCAATGTATTGCTTGCTGCCTGCTGTTGCTCCTATTTTAATGGTGCTGGTGCAGCAACAGCAGTGGCAGCAGCAGAAGCTGCTGCATCACACTTCAATAACATGGCTGGCTGGTTGGCTGATGATTTGTATAGATGCGATATGGTTTGTACTCTTTAAATTTTTTGCTCGTTTTACTTCTGGTCTTTGTTATTGTTTTGTAAATTGTACTCATTGTTGTTGTTGTTTTTTGTAGTTATTGTTTTGTTACAACTCTTCATCTTCTGTTGCCTGTAAATGTCGAGGTTAACGACCACAACATCTTGTTCTTTTTCTTGTTGTTGATGATTGTTTTTTGTTCGCTTTTCGTCTTATTATTATCCTGGATGATTGCATTTCTTGCTTATGTTTCACACAATAGGTTGGGAACTTTCTGTGCTGTTGTTTTTTTAGAGGCAACAAGAGCAACAGCAAGTTTTGTTTTCATTGTTTTTTTCTACTTCTTCGTTTGTTTATCCTGTAACCTTAGAACTTTTCCATGGAAATGTCATCATCAACAAATCCTGCGAAGTTGAAATTTCTAAACTGCAGTTTGAAGAGATCTTGAGCGTAATGCTCTGTTTGCACTTGGTTTTTTGCCAAGTTTTAAAAGGGATTTTTATTGGTATTGGGGTGTAGTAGACATGGTTTTTTGTTATGGCGACGATGACAGGTCCTTAAATTTTCGTTGACTTCGTTGAGTGGTTTTCCTTTCCTTCCTCCTTCACCACCTTAAACCTGTGTTGCATGTACAGTAAAACTCTTGGCAAATCAACTTTGTTTGCTGTCACAGTCATATCCTTTCACGTTCGCAGTCCCACCTCTTCTTTGCCCACCAAAAAACTTTGCATATTTCGTCACGAAATGAAATGCCTTGCAAATTTATGCAAGCTTTCACATAACCATCAAAACGAACGTTTAAAGTGGTTCAAGAAAATCCCAAAAAAGATTTCATCATAAATTCAAATAAAGGAGTTAAAAATATTTTTAGAAATCCACGAGCCTTTTTAAAGACTCTAAAAATATTTTTAAAAATCCACGAGCCTTTTTGAAGGCTCTAAAAATATTTTTAAAAATCCACGAGCCTTTTTGAAGGCTCTAAAAATATTTTTAAAAATCCACGAGCCTTTTTAAAGACTCTAAAAATATTTTTAAAAATCCACGAGCCTTTTTGAAGGCTCTAAAAATATATTTAAAAATCCATGAGCCTTTTTGAAGGCTCTAAAAATATTTTTAAAAATCCACGAGCCTTTTTGAAGGCTCTAAAATATTTTTAAAAATCCACGAGCCTTTTTGAAGGCTCTAAAAATATTTTTAAAAATCCACGAGCCTTTTTGAAGGCTCTAAAAATATTTTTAAAAATCCACGAGCCTTTTTGAAGGCTCTAAAAATATTTTTAAAAATCCACGAGCCTTTTTGAAGGCTCTAAAAATATTTTTAAGTATCCACGGGCCTTTTTAAGGGCTCTAAAAATATTTTTAAAATTTCACGGGGCTCAAAAAATATTTTTAAAAATCCACGAGCCTTTTTTAAGACTCTAAAAATATTTTTAAAAATCCACGATCCTTTGTAAGGGCCCTAAAAATATTTCTAAAAATCCACGAGCCTTTATAAGGGATCTAAAAATATTTCTAAAAATCCACGAGCCTTTATAAGGGATCTAAAAATATTTCTAAAAATCCACGAGCCTTTTTGAAGGCTCTAAAAATATTTTTAAAAATCCACGAGCCTTTTTAAAGACTCTAAAAATATTTTTAAAAATCCACGAGCCTTTTTGAAGGCTCTAAAAATATTTTTAAAAATCCACGAGCCTTTTTAAAGACTCTAAAAATATTTTTAAAAATCCACGAGCCTTTTTGAAGGCTCTAAAAATATTTTTAAAAATCCACGAGCCTTTTTAAAGACTCTAAAAATATTTTTAAAAATCCACGAGCCTTTTTGAAGGCTCTAAAAATATTTTTAAAAATCCACGAGCCTTTTTAAAGACTCTAAAAATATTTTTAAAAATCCACGAGCATTTTTGAAGGCTCTAAAAATGTTTTTAAAAATCCACGAGCCTTTTTAAAGACTCTAAAAATATTTTTAAAAATCCACGAGCCTTTTTGAAGGCTCTAAAAATATTTTTAAAAATCCACGAGCCTTTTTGAAGGCTCTAAAAATATTTTTAAAAATCCACGAGCCTTTTTAAAGACTCTAAAAATATTTTTAAAAATCCACGATCCTTTGTAAGGGCCCTAAAAATATTTTTAAAAATCCACGAGCCTTTGTAGGGGCTCTAAAAATATTTTTTAAAATCTACGGGCCTTTGTAAGGGCTCTAAAATTATTTTTAAAAATCCACGGGTCTATATGAAGGCTCTAAAAATATTTTTAAAAATCCAAGGGTGTTTGTAGTCTCTAAAAATATTTTTAAGAATCCATATTTAAAAAATGCGGGGCCATGTAAGGACTCTAAAAATATTTTTAAGAGTCCACGGGCCTTTGTAAGGGCTCTAAAAATATTTTTAAGAATCCACGGGCCTTTTTAAGGCCTCTAAAAATATTTTCAAAAATCTACGAGCCTTCTTAATGGCTCTAAAAATATTTTTAAATATCCACGGGCCTTTTGTAAGCGCTCTAAATATATTTTTAAAAATCCATGGGCCTTTGTAAGTTCTCCAAAAATCCACGGGCCTTTGTAAGGACTCTAAAAATATTTTCAAAAATCCACGAGCCTTTGTAAGGGTTCTAAAAATATTTTTTAAAATGCACGGCCTTCGTAAGGACTCTAAAATTATTTTTAAAAATCCACGGGTTTGTAGGGGCTTTAAAAATATTTTTAAAAGAATCCTTGGGCCTTTCTTTGTAAGTGCTCTAAAAAATATTTTTAAAACAATCCATGGGCCTTTCTTTGCACGGCCTTTGTAAGGTCTCTAAAAATATTTTTAAAAATCCACGGGCCTTCGTAAGGTCTCTAAAAATATTTTTAAAAATCCACGAGCCTTTGTAAGCGCTCTAAAGATATTTTTAAAAATCCACGGGCCTTCGTAAGTGCTATAAAAATATTTTTAAAAATCCACGAGCCTTTGTAAGCGCTCTGAAGATATTTTTAAAAATCCACGGGCCTTTGTAAGGGCTCTAAAAATATTTTTAAAAATCCACGGGCCTTTGTAAATGCTCTAAAAATATTTTTAAAAATCTACGGGCCTTTGTAAGGGCTCTAAAAATATTTTTAAAAATCCTCGGGTCTTTGAAAGGGCTCTAAAAATATCTTTAAAAATCACGAGCGCTTGTTAAGGCTCTAAAAATATTTTTAAACCGATTTTTTTCAAACATCCTATATCTTTAGGACATTTTCATTAAAACCACTGTGCGTGCCTTCATTCATGCTCTGGTTGAGTTTGGTTTTCCGTTGGTTTGTACGTTTGTCGGTCCGTTTGGTAGGATGGTTGGCTGGTGCATGCGTTTTTTTTTTTTCATGTGTTCTTTATCTTTCTGTTTTTTTTTTTTTTTGCAATTTCATTATGCCCTTTTCTTGTCGTTTTGGGCACCAGCAGCAACAACAACAGTATGTGCATTACATACATTCCTTCTCATGCTCCCTGTATGTTTTCCCACACAAAGCAATGTACATGCCTTACATACTATTGCCAGTCAGCCAGCCCGGTAGACATCCAAACAGCCATGCATCCATCCATCCACCCAGCTAGCCAGCCAACTTACATTTACTGCTGCAATCTGACGGTCGGCGTTGTTGTAGTCATTGCTATCGCAATCGTCGTCTATGTTGTCGTCGTCGTCGCTGGCGTCGTTGTCGTCTACCATCATGCCAAACAACCAGTAAGTTCTCAGTTTAAAATACAGCAGTATTCAGTTGTAGTTTGTTTCCCTATTTACTTTGTTGCATATTGCAAAAGTGTGTTGTAGTAAAAAGTGGTACTGTGCTCCTCCTCAATAGGAATTAGAGGAATTGACTGACTGATTAGGAGTCTCAACAAAAAGAAATACATATAGATTTCCCAGTTTCGGTAAGTTTAAATAATTTATTTCATTGTAATGGAATTTCCCAGAATTATTTGAAAAGTGTTTAAAGTTCCACTTGCAAAAAGGAGTAGGGAGTGGTTATTGCAGTTACACTTTGGTGATTACTTTGTGCTTACTGACCCCTTTATGGAAATTTCTCTATTTAAATAATTATTTTATTATTCGTTTTTATGTTTGGGGTTTTTTAATATTGGTGCTCTGAATTCCATTTGCTTTGAAATGAGGTTATGTATTGATTTTTCTGTGTCTTTACTGCAGTCATTACTTTTCTATTGCTGTTGCTCTTCCGGCAGCTGCATAGCATATTATGAAAATGTGTGGTATTCCATAGAATTGCATTCTTTACGTATAGACAAACTATAGATGTGCACCACCTACTAACTAACCGGCTAGGAGGTGTCGTCGCCTGTCTGCCCCGGCATACACATTTTGTTGCTCTTCGAAATTTAATATTTAACCTAAAATTTTGCAAATTTAATTTAAATATTAGAATAACTGTTATTATAAGTATTGGAAGGCAAATAAATAAAATTGCACTATGTTTGTGTCTGCTTGTCTTACATGCTCATTCAAGGCCACTCTAACAATTTTTGGAATCTTTCCAAAAATTATTTGTTTTCCTTTTGCTTCACTGAGTTATGACTTAAGTTTTACTTTCGATTCTACTAAATGTCGCATAATTTGAATTTCATTTCAAAAGAAAAGGAATTTGTTGGCTTTGTGGTCATTCATTGGTTAGTTTTTTCTCTATTCTTATTTGCCCCAAGGGACAATTGAAAGTTTACTGCCCTTGCAAACAAACACATCGTACATACGAATTTTTAGGTGACATGTTAGAAATAACTGTAAATCAATAAAGAGTATCAAAGGGAGGGGTTTATTGACTTTTACTTTTGAAAAGTTCATATATGATGACCTATGATATAGAAAAGGTCATCATTGATGAAGTTTTCTATAGAAAACGTCATCGATAATGACTTTTCCTATAGAAAAGGTAATAGATGACGTCTTTTCGTATAGAAAAGTCATCGATTATGACTTTTCCTATGGAAAAGGTCATCGATGATGACTTTTCCTATGGAAAAGGTCATCGATAATGACTTTTCCTATGGAAAAGGTCATCGATGATGACTTTTCCAATAGGAAAGGTCATCAATGATGACTTTTCCTAAAGAAAAGGTCATCGATCATGAATTTTCCAATAGAAAAGGTCATCGATGATGACTTACTTTTCCTATAGAAAAGGTAATCGCTGATGACTTTTCCTATAGAAAAGGTCATCGATGATGACTTTTCTTATAGAAAAGGTCATCGATGATGACTTTTCCTATAGAAAAGGTCATCGATGATGACTTTTCCAAAGTCATCATTGATGACCTTTCCTAAAGGTCATCGATCATGACTTTTCCAATAGAAAAGGTCATCGATGATGAAGTTTCCTATAGAAAAGGTCATCGGTGATGACTTTTCCTACAGAAAAGGTCATCGGTGATGACTTTTCCTACAGAAAAGGTCATCGCTGATGACTTTTCCTATAGAAAAGGTAATCGCTGATGACTTTTCCTATACAAAAGGTCATCGATGATGACTTTTCCTATAGAAAAGGTCATCGATGATGACTTTTCCTATAGAAAAGGTCATCGATGATGACTTTTCCTATAGAAAAGGTCATCGATGATGACTTTTCCTATAGAAAAGGTCATCGATGATGACTTTTCCTATAGAAAAGGTCATCGATGATGACTTTTCCTATAGAAAAGTTCATCAATGATGTCTTTTCCTATAGAAAAGGTAATCGATAATCAGCCCAATCATGAACGTCATCTCACCGTGAGTTTTCTCACTCTCGCCTCCTCCCTTATTATAAACAGCATAAGGGAGAACAAAACTCACGTTCGTGAGAAAAGTAGCTATCATAAATGTCAAAAAAGTGAGAATGTGAGGCAATTTTCTCTCACCACAGAAATCAAGGTGAGTTGAACAAAAAAATGTAACTATGGAAATTTTTTATAGAAAAAATCGACAAGAAACGAATCTTTTGCAATGATTATCAATTGTATTTATTTGTGTTTTACGTTAAAGGTAACAAATAAAAAACAATTAGAAATTCTTTTGGCAACTATACATGTTTATCCGTGTATCAATGAAGCAAGGAAGACCTCAATCGAGTTTGGCGTAATTTGGAGGTGAAGTTGAAGTTGGCCAAAATTTTTCAGATATGGGAAGCGGTTCAGAATCATATGATGAAAACAGGAATGGAAGAGGATCCTATCAGGAGCAACACCTTTCTAAAAATTTTTTTGTAGGTACTTCGCTAAGGTTCCCAGCAAAATATTCGATGCCAAAGATTCTATTCAAGCATGAGTGCAAGTTATATGTCACCTTTTTACCACCTTCGCCCATTCTTTTTACAAGACTGTGACCCCTAAAAGATCCAAATCATTTTGGATGGCATCTTCAATAACCCAGTGGAATGGTATCTTAACAACCACCTTGGCATGGCATATTCCACGAACAAGCCACAATAGGAAGGATTAAATTTATAGAAAAGAGCATGTTTATATTATATAGCCTTTTGCAGGGTTAACCTTCTTGAAAATTGAGAAATTGTATTTAAAATCCATGAAATTGGTTCAAATGTTGAATAGGATCCGAATTTCACGAATTGTACTTAGCATTCATATGATTGGTCCTATTGCTGGAGAAGAGATCGGATGTTTCAGGTATTGTATTTATTTACAATTCTTGAAATTCCTTCAAATGCTGAAGATGGGACCTTCACAACTTCATTTGAACTAATACAAAAGATCCAGTGAGATATTGGCATCGCATGGAACGACTTCCACAAAATTTTGCTTGGTTTTCTTTGTATTCCTCAGCGTTTGTCGTTTCGCACATCATTCAAAATGCAATATTAAACATTTTCATTTCTTTTTGCCATTTAATGACCTTTAAACGGTTTTTGTTCACTTTTTTGCAAATTGCGGAAATTCTTCGGGCGTAAATAAACAATTTTTACGTACATATCATGATACAATTAGGAAGGTAGATGCATCGGCGAATTGCTACAACAAAGCAACTTTTTTTGTAATGTAAACTGTCAAAATTTTCGCCGAATGGTCTCTTGTTGTCTCTTTTTATCGCTTGTGTTTGTCTTTAAAGTGATGACATGCTATCTCTTACTTACCCAATCATATGGTTATTTGTTTTGATTTTTCATGGCGAATTCCTAGTTTTTTGACGTTTTAGATTCGATCAGCTGGGCTGATGCATCTACCTTCCTAATTGTGCCATGGTACATATGTATGTATCTGTCAAAACAAAACAAAAACAGCTGTTACAGATGTTGCCACATATCAAACATTTAATATTTTTATCAATTACCAAGTATTTTTAAGACCAAAACTTAAAACTCGACGCCTGACGTGTGCGTACAAAAATACAAAAACAAAATACATGTATTTCAAATTGAAAACAAAAACAAATACATGTATTTTGTTTTTGTATTTTTGTACGCACACGTCAGGCGTCGAGTTTTAAGTTTTGGTCTAAAGTGGATTGTTGATAAAAATTATTTTTCGTTTTAGAAATATTAATTTAATTTAAAATAAATTAATGTTTTATAAAAAAAATACGAAATTAGTTATTGCAAAATTATTTGTAAATAAAATAACGATATGGCAACGCAAATTATATTTTCAAGGGTTCACAAAATGCGGCACTATTTTCAATTTTCAAACTTTTGAAACCCTCTTCACTTTTTTCGCTCCTCCCTTGTCATTTGTGATAGGTCGAGACGTGAGAAGTGAGCTGCAACTCACTCGTGAGAAGCTCCCTACGTGAGTATTCATGATCGCTATGAATGACTTTTCCTATAGAAAAAGTCATCGATGATGAAGTTTCCTTTAGAAAAGGTCATCGAGGATAGCTTTTCCTATAGAGAAGGTTATCGGTGATGACTTTTCCTATAAAAAAGGTCATCGATGATGACTTTTCCATAGAAATGGTAATCGATGATGACTTTTCCCATAGAAAAGGATATCGATGATGACTTTTCCCATAGAAAAGGTCATCGATGATGATTTTTCCCATAGAAAAGGATATCGATGATGAAGTTTCCTATAGAAAAGGTCATCGATGATGAAGTTTCCTATAGAAAAGGTCATCGATGAAGACTTCTCCTATAGAAAACGTCATCGATGATGACTTTTCCTATAGAAAAGGTCATCGATGATGACTTTTCCTATAGAAAAGGTCATCGATGATGACTTTTCCTATAGAAAAGGTCATCGATGATGACTTTTCCTATAGAAAAGGTCATCGATGATGACTTTTCCTATAGAAAAGGTCGTCGATGATGACTTTTCCTATAGAAAAGGTCATCGATGATGACTTTTCCTATAGAAAAGGTCATCGATGATGAGTTTTCCTATACAAAAGGTCATCGATGATGACTTTTCCTATAGAAAAGGTCATCGCTGATGACTTTTCCTATGAAAAAGGTCATCGATGATAGCTTTTCCTAAAGAAAAGTCATCGATGAAGACACATCCAGATGTCTTCTCTTCTATTGAATTCACTTCCAATGGATTTCTATTATATATCCCGTTTTTGAGTCAAATATTCTATATAAAACACTTACAAAGCTCTTCCATTCTGTAGAAGACCCTTCCAAACTTCTATTCTATAGAATACCCATCCAGAGGTCTCCTATTATATAGAATATTCTTCTAGAAATCTTTTATTATATTGAAGACCCTTCCTGAGGTCTTTTTTTATATAGAAGATTCTTCCAGAGATCTTTTATTATATTTAAAACTTAAAGAGGTCTTCTATCCTCATCCTCACAGATCCTTCAAAAATCAATATCGGTTCCGTCACACTTGCATGTTCCGTACCTAATACGACAATGGCCAGTTATTATTCCATCCGCCATTCTTCAGATCAGTTTTGCCATTCGACACATTGAAGGCTATTGGAGTTGATGTTGCATCCTAACTCAACTTCCCATTCGGTGGACATCATAAAAGTGAGTGTAAGTTGCTAACCTCCCTGTGATAAATCCGTAGCAATTTGCTTTCTCATACCGTAATGGGTGAGGGAGGGTTCTCTTCCGTCGAAATTCCTTCAGAAGCCCTTAGATCTGCGGTAAGCCCTCTCGACAACTTTCGACTGTCCTCTCGTCGACGTTAACGGAACGATCACCCACACTTATTGAGACTCAGGGTCACTATTTTTTTAATGAAGGCACGAGAAATAGTTACTTTGTCCACCTGCATCGGTCGCTGGACAGTCCTCCTGGATCCTCAATGGCCCTTGCTTTGTAAGGTTAGTGTTTTCTGCCGGCTTCAGCAGTTTATCAACGAGAACATTAGCAGTGACGAGTGTGAAATACGTTTCGTACTCAGAAAAGCTGTCATCGGTCTCAGCTAAACAATCATCCTAATTGAGACTCAGGGTCAGCATAGTACAACTGTTCTCTTCTCAACTTCATCATGTTCATGATAGCTCTAGTTTCGTAGGGTTACTGTTTTGCCTTCATGTCTGTGTCAGCAGTAGCAGGAACGACTGTGGTATCAAATTCGTCCTCAAGTAAGGAGTCCCCACCTTACGCAGAACCACCACCCAGTTTGAGGCTTAGGTTCAGCGTTTTCTCATGTTGGTCTATCTATGGTCTACGTTGTTCCGCTATATTATCATTGACTACTTTTACATTTGGTATACCTAGGTTGTCCCCAGCAGTCCCCGTCTTCAGCAGAACCGCCACTCTGGTTTGGTAAGGTTACTGCTTTGCTTTCAGGCCTGGGTCAGCAGGCGCAGGAACGACAGTGGTATAAATTCGTCTTCTAGTAGGGAGTCCCCGCCTTTTTGGTACGCCCAGGCTCAGTCCCCTCGCTGAACTATGGTCTTGGCGAACATAGGGTGGATCTCTCAAGTCATGGGAAAATAGTTTTTTTGGGGACTTTGATATATTGTTATCATTGGAACCTATATATTCCCACAAATGTTCCCTTCGGGACGAGGGAGATTTCTCGCATATCAATGAGTGCTCCCCGATTCGTATTACCTTTCAAAGATATTGGACTTACTTTTTATAGACGAATTCGAGCAGCGCGACTTACAACACCACTTGTATAGAAGTTTTACGTGGCTGAATTACTCAGGAAATGTGGCCAACATTACGCTGAGAAGTATTTTTGCCACCGTTAAAAATGTGATGTTGTCTGGCCTGGAAATCGAACCCACGGACATGTTGTTAAGTAAATGGAAAACATGAATGCAAAAAGTAATGATTTTTAATGGCAAATATAATTTGTGTTATTTTTGTAGCATACTTTTAGGCGCTTTTAAGATGAAATGGGGAATTATATAAAAGAAGAGAGTTGAATTATATTCGCCATCAAAAAAATAAATAGATGTAATTAAAATATTTCAGAATATGTCGTACTGTTTTGTGGGAGCTACACATAGGTGTGGACTTTTAAAGGAAAATGTCTTTAAAGAGCTTTTCTATAATTTATGGTCAGCGGTCGTCAATGCATTTTGGTAATATTTTTGAAAAACAATTTTTTTTTAAAATTATTTTTAATTTTTATATCGTCCGAATCCACAAGTCGTCGTGGGTTATGTGTGTTAAGGTCCACCTTAAACCCGACAACTAAGTCTTTACTACATTGATGGGTTCAAGTAATCAAGGAGGCTCCGTTCTAAATAAGTTGGTTAGCTAATGCAAACCTAAAACACAGATGGAATGCGCGACGTAGTCGCCTAACCTCCTTTCCGGATCCTTTATAATTTTGGTCTTTTTATAGATGAATATAGAAATGTTTGGGTATAAGCTCAGGATAACTTTTTATTGAAGATCATGGGGTATTCCAATCCAATATATCCAATTAAACACTTTGCGATCTTCTTATGGAAAGTTAAGTGGACACCTATAAAGAGGTTATTAAGACAAGAAGGTATTTTTATAGAAGACCAGTGGTACTTCTTAGGTTAAGTTATAGGACCCTCAGCTGCCTTTGATTGCAGACAGCCACTTCACCCCCTGAGACCATCGATTCATTGGTTATCCCCTTCATATAGAAAACCTAAATTAATACTAATATGGCTTTGAATAAAACACCAATAGGTCTTCTTAGAGGAAGCCTTTGTACAAATAGGATCCATGTGTCTCTTGTAAATAATTTTGATATTAAGGATATTCTTCTATTGTCAGTAATATTTATTATATTAATTTGCTAACATTGTAGCTCAGTGTAATTAATAAATTTAACTCCACAAGCTCTACAATTAATCCTCTTTTTGTAAAACGATCTTTATTTGAAAGAGAGATTTAACATGTGTTTCGCTTCGTGGTGTTGTTGGGGGGTATTATGAAAAAATATTTTAATCCTTTTTTTACATTTCATTTCATTTACAGATACCAACAACCAATGGAATACACAATCGTGATGATGATGGTCAATATTACTGCCGCATATGATAGTCGTGTATGCCACGATTCGACATGTAGATATACATAAATCTGGGTATTAACAACTGAATTAATATTGAAAGGAAGTGCTTTAAAACAACAGCAACAACAACAGCCATAAGAGAAGAAAATCCACCTAAAGCGTAAAAAACAATAACAACAACATTCCAGGGTTTTAAACAATAGTTAACCTGAAATTGAGTACAGCTCTTCCCAGTCCTCCTCACCAAAAGAACGGAATTTTGTAAAAAATTGTTTTGAAAAAGCTCAGGACAAACAATAATTAAAAAGAAAAAACAACTACCTGAAGAAAATTTAGTAAACTGAAATAACTCAATACTCTAAGTAAGCAGAAAAATACACACACGCAGAGTTTTTAAAACTTGGGCGAACGAAACGATCAAACAAACATTGTTATATACAACAGCCAAAGGTTTCATTGCCTTTGCCTTTTGACACTCCTTGTAACAAGAAGAATAACAGCAAAAAATCCCCTTATAACAACAAGAACAACCAGCAAAAAAAATCATACCAGCCAGCCATTCAACCAGCCAACTGAAGCTCCTCCTGAAAGACATACAGTTTATTACTTTGCACTGCCAGTATTTTTGAAGGTCAATGTGAGAAAACAATTACAAAAATTTTTTAGTAAAATTTTAATGGTCTTGTTGGCTTTTTGTTTTGACAAACAACAACTTACTTTGTTGGCGGCACCGCCTTATTGCCCCTGGAAAATCTCTTAAGAATATTTTCATGCCACATAAATTCACTGGCTGGGAGTCAAAATTGGAGCGGAGGTGAAAATCGTGTCAAAAGTTCAATATTTAAGACAAACCACATCAACCAGCCACCTTCATAAACACAAACACACACATATACAAGGAAAGTAACAACAAAATACTTACACGTTTGCTGCTGGCTGGCATACTCCAGGGAGTTGCAACTAGAAACCATAAAAAGTCATTGTATACACACCGAAAATATTACAGCAGCAACAACATCCATACAAACAAACAAACAAACAGCCAGGTCAGCCAGCCATCACAAGAACTTGCAATAACAATATCAGGATATATACAAAAAAACAACAACGACAACAACACAAGCAGCAGCAACAGCAGAGTAACAGCAATATGACGGTTTTAGTTATACACACAAATGGTGTCAATAAAACCAAGAACGCCAGCAATGGCAGCACCACCAACAGCCATGTTATCAGTAGCAACAACAACAACAACAATGCCAGTAATGCAACGTCCTTTACTACACCAGCAACAGCAATAACAACAAATGGCGGGTCTGCAGCAGGATTTCGTGACACCAACAAAGTTGCAGGAATTGCAAATAACAACAGCCACGCCACCACCGCCACCTCTACATCGTTATCAAGCTCATCTATCTCCTGCTCAGGCAGTAGTCAACACAGACAACAACAACAACAACGTTTGTTATTGTCTACTGCTGCAACAACGACAACGACCCCTTTCACTTCTACAAATCTCTTTCAATTACTTTCCATAGTCTGTCTGTGTCTGCTCGGCTATTACAATTCAACACAATGCGGTCTGGTATTCGATGATATCAGTGCCATACGAGACAACAAGGATTTAAGGCCCACCACCCCTTGGCGGCAAATATTTCTCAATGATTTCTGGGGCACACCAATGCGCAAGGAACACTCTCACAAATCTTATCGTCCACTGACCGTGCTAACATTTCGTCTCAATTACTGGCTGCATGAGTTGCAGCCATATGGTTATCATGTTGTTAATGTGCTGCTGCATATTGCAGTCTGCTTACTGTGGCGGCGTGCAAGTCGTCTCCTGGTAATGCAGTGTACTCAGAGGCCAACATTTGCCCACAAATGTTCATTTATAAGTTCTCTGCTATTTGCCGTACATCCCATACACAGTGAAGCTGTTACCGGGGTGGTAGGTCGTGCTGAATTGCTATCATCCGTATTTTTCCTTTTGGCATTTCTCTGTTATGCCAAGGCAGTTAATCTCCCACAAAACACTGCTGCAACTTCGAAACTGAAATCTGCAAAATGCATTGCAGCCAGGACGACCCAATGGTGGCCAATGTTATTTCTCAATTTTAGTCTATGCCTGCTGGCCTCAATGCTGTGCAAGGAACAAGGCATTACCATTGCAGGTATTTGTCTAACATATGAACTCTTTGTGGTACAACGCATACATCCACTGCAGTTATGGTCAACATTGCTGAATTTATTCGAAGAGAGATCATCATTGTCTTCAAAATCATCTGCATCGCCTACAAATAAGGCTGGTAAAAATGCATCAGCAGTTAGTTCCAATTCGAACGGCAACATTTCAACACCGTCTTCCACGGTACATACGGCAAATGTGGCGGATAACCCAAGCTCTTCTTCATCAACTGCAGCTGGAGCAACCGCAGCACCACCACCATCAACCCTTTTTACTTCATCACCCATAACATGGTCTGGCACCTTGGTGAAACGTTTAACATTTCTTGTTTCGATTACCATTTGCCTGTTAGTCGGTCGTGTCTACGTTATGGGCTCTCAACTACCTGTCTTTACACGTTTCGATAATCCAGCCTCTTCTGCAGATGCTCCCGTGCGTCAACTCACCTATAGCTATTTGATTTATTTGAATTCTTGGCTCCTGTTATTCCCATGTGATTTATGCTGTGATTGGACTATGGGTAAGTGTGGTTGCGGGGGCGGGTTGTTACTACTTCTTTTTTTGTGTGTCAAAGGTGTCACATCTCATAATTTGCCTATTGTTTTTGTTTTCTTTATTTTGTAAAGTAAATGATAAACAGGAATGCAGAAAAAAGTAATGCCTTTTTTCAATGGCAAAGGCAATGTGTGTTAGTTTTTGTAGCATACTTTTAGGCGCTTTTAAGTGAAATGGGGAATTATTTAAAAGGAGAGAATTTGTTTGTATTTTTCAACGAAAAACCAAATATACATTAAAATATTACAGGATGAGCGGTCCTATTGTATGGGTGCTACGCCGGACTTCTAAAGACAAATTTTCTGCAAAGAGATTTTCTATAAATTTTAAGCAAAAATTTGAGTAATGCCATCAAAATTCTTCAAATCAATAGATATGTTTATTGTGTTAATTGACAGCTATTCTCTTGGATACCTTAAGGTGAACTATCTTCATCCTATAGAAGAAGTTATATAAAATAGACATTGTGGACAGAGAGAAGATGTAATTTTAAGGAAGATATAGATATGTAGGTATTAAGATGAGTTTTTTTGGATATTTTGGCATATATGTAACAGCCAAACTACTGAGATTTTCGATCCAACACAAAGACAAAAAATGTTGCCAAGACAATAATTAAGTACTCTCTAGTACAAAGCAAAAGCATTGGAACGCTCCTTGAGGCAGTTATGGTCCCGAGAGTGCACATTTTTCGGAAAATATCGATAAATTACACTGTGCTAATTTTTCAAGTCAAAATCCGGCGGCTAGATTTTCACCGTAGACCTATGGTCTAATGGACTTTTTTGCTCAGTACAATCCCAAGAATCAGAAACTCCAGGCGCCCACTATCACTTTTTCCTCCCATACAAATCACCCCGGCCTAATGAGGAAGCTTTTGTCATGTTTCATGGTGCGGTAGTCAGTTTTTGTTGCAGCCATCTCAGACCCTTGGCAAGGAGAAACAGAAGGCTATCAGCCATTGTGTCGTGTGTTCACCCATGATTCACAGTCTACCGAGCACTGGACACCGACATCATAGGTGCTCGATTGTCTCTGTTTCTTCTTCATTTTCGCATAACCTGCTGTAGTCGGCAAGTTCGACTCTTTTCTATTTGCAAGGCGTTGATCTTATTCTGTAGTGACATGCAATTATTTCTACCGTTAGTTTCAGGTCGGACTTCTTCAGCGAAAGAAGAGTTGTGATTCTTCGCCTGAAGAGGATTAAGCCAGATTGCCTTGGATACCTGGCAGTTGGGTTGGTTGTGCCATATGTGGACTTATCCCGATATCATTGTTCTAATGGGCCAAGTAGAATCGGCCCGTTATGTACCGCGTCAAGCGTTCATACAATAATAACAACATGAGCAATTTGCCAAGATTTCTTTTGGAAACATCATGTCGTTGTTGTTTTAATGCGTGACCGCACAAAGTGGCTTGTTAAAGGCATGGAAACATAGAAGGAACTGTGATTTCGTACATGTTAGCTTATTGACAATGTTGTTCCTACAATGTCACAGTGTCCCGGTATTTAAAAGGGCAAATCCATACTTCCTGTGACCACTACAGCTCTTAGAAGTTCGACGTTCTGCTTTTCATCTAACCTTAGTATTTTGTTCAGCTCCATTGAATGAGGAGGAATCCATGCTGACATTTTCATCCCACATGGGATCAGCAACAGGTACAGCCGCCAGGATACTGGCTTCCCAAAGATAGGCAATGCAACTTACTGTCTAAATAAGAAAATCTAACGATTCCTGGTCCCTTTAAATGCTGCCCATCCAATCCGTACGTTGCTGTGGTGCACAACGTCCAAGATGAGAATATCCCTAAAATAACCTTCAACTAGCAAGCAATGACAATCGCTGAAGCACCCATTGGGGTCAGTCTTGTCGATGTTTGTTAGCCGGATATTATTTGGGACAATTAGTAGCGCAGAACTATCAACATGCTTTGGGTTAGACGAGCATAGTTTCTGCCCAGAGCTGAGCTTCGACTTATCCGCAAACATGAACGACGATGAAGATGCACTAACTAAAGAGATTCTGGTCTTTCCATTTGAGATCTTCTAAATAACCTTCTTCGTCTCCGAGGCATACGACGCAGGCATGCGACATTGTCAGCTTTTTCGTGTCTGGGGGCTGTTGCTCGGATGACTTTTACCTCTTCACAACCACCGCTTGTGCTTTTGGGTTGGTCGACTGAGGATCAGCAACCTTTGAAGTAGTTTACGCTGTCACAGACCCATCATTGCTCCGTCTACTACACCTTTTTCAGATGTAATTCGAATTATTTTAATTGTAATTCGAAAATTATATTTGTAATTCGTAACATTTCATTTGTAATTCGAGAATTCCATTTGTAATTCGAATTATTCCATTTGTAATTCGAAATATTCCACTTGTAATTCGAATTATTCCATTCGAAATTTGAATTATTCCATATGTAATTCGAATAATTTCATTTGTAATTCGAATTATTCCATTTGTAATTCGAATTATTCCATTTGAAATTCGAATTATTCCATTTGTAATTCGAATTATTCCATTTGTAATTCGAATGATTTCCTTTGTAATTTCAAATAAAATAATTCGAATTACAAATGGAATAATTCGAATTACAAATGAAATAATTCGAATTACAAATGGAATAATTCGAATTACAAATGGAATAATTCGAATTTCAAATGGAATAATTCGAATTACAAGTGGAATGATTCGAATTTCAAATGGAATAATTAGAATTACAAATAGAATAATTGGAATTACAAATAGAATAATTCGAATTACAAATGGAATAATTCGAATTACAAATGGAATGCTACGAATTACAAAAAGAATTCTCGAATTACAAATGAAATGTTACGAATTACAACTAAAATGTTTCGAATTACATCTGAAAAAGGTGTAGAGTTTGTACCTAAGTCGGATGGTTTCCCTTTGTTCATCAACAGACTCGACTACATTACCTTTTGGCAATCCCACGGCAGCGGGTTCTTACGTACCGGATTGACCCGAAACCAAAAGTGTTTCGGCCAGCGGCTGCCAACCCAGCATTATATGCTGCTACAACAACAACAACATCACCTTTTGGGGAATTTTTGAGTTGAGGCAGATGATGAGGAGGATTTGTGCACCTTCTTCCCCATTTTTGGCTTTTTCTTTTTGGAAGGCAGTGACTTAGCCGCCTTGGTCGAATATATACCCTTATTCGACCAAGAGATTCTCTCTGTCTTCATCTCCATAGAGGCCTAGATAGGGGTTTATTCTGTTCTCGAAGTGGAAATTTCTTAGTTGTTTTGGGATAGTTCCTCTCGAACTTCCTCACAAACTTGAGGTTCGATCTTATCAGCTGAAATGCCTTACGCTGATAAGAGTTTGGATTTTTTATTGTGTACCTATTGCAGTGTATAACTGTTCTTTGACATTTTTGGAGGTCTGCGGTATCAGTTAATCATCCGTCTTATCAATGAGTGTTTCTTTCTTGCCATTTTCTTCTCCCATACTTTTTTTTTTTTGAAAAGTATTGGTTTTTCGAATGTGTCCAACGCTAACATGTCCGGCCTCGGGGGTCTGGTCGATTCAGCAACCTTTCCAACAGCAACTTCAATCCCACGCGGCGGATTCTGCGAATCGGATACATACATTTCATTCAGAAAGAGCTTATTAGAGAACCGTTTTCTTTCAGAAAGGGTCTATAGAGGCATCGTTTCTTTCAAAAAGGGTCTATAAAGGCACCGTTACTTTCAGAAAGGGTCTATAGAGGCATCGTTTCTTTCAGAAAGGGTCTATAAAGGCACCACTTCTTTCAGAAAGCGTCAAAAGAAGCAACCTTTATCACAGAAAGGGTCAAAGAAGCGCCCTTTATTACAGAAAGGGTCAATGGAAGCACCCTTTCTTTCAGAAATGGTGTATAGAGTTACCCTTTCTTTCAGAAATGGTGTATAGAGTTACCCTTTCTTTCAGAAATGGTGTATAGAGTTACCCTTTCTTTCAGAAATGGTGTATAGAGTTACCCTTTCTTTCAGAAATGGTGTATAGAGTTACCCTTTCTTTCAGAAATGGTGTATAGAGTTACCCTTTCTTTCAGAAATGGTGTATAGAGTTACCATTTCTTTCAGAAATGGTGTATAGAGTTACCCTTTCTTTCAGAAATGGTGTATAGAGTTACCCTTTCTTTCAGAAATGGTGTATAGAGTTACCCTTTCTTTCAGAAAGTGTAAATAGAAGCACCCTTTCTTTCGGAAAGGGTCTATAGAGGTAACCTTTCTTTCAGAAAGATTAAATAGAAGTACAATTTCTTTCGGAAAGGGTCTATAGAGGTAACCTTTCTTTAAGAAATGGTCAATAGAAGCAACATTTTTTTCAGAAAGGGTTAATCGAAGCACCCCTTCTTTCGGAAAGGGTCTATAAAGGCACCGTTTCTTTTAGAAAGGGTCTATAGAGTTGCCCTTTCTTTCAGAAAGGTTCAATATATGCAATCTTTCTTTCAGAAAGGGTCAATAGATGCACTCTTTCTTTCAGAAAGGGTCTATAGAAGCACCCTTCCTTTCACAAACGGTCTACAAAAGCACCCTTTATTTCAGAAATGGTCGACATAAGCACCTTTCTTTCAGAAACGGTCTATAGAGGTACCTTTTCCTGCAGAAAGGGTCGATAGAAGCACCCTTTTTCAGAAGAGGTCGATAGAAGCAGGCTTTTTCAAAAAGGGTCGATAGAAGCACTGTTTTTTAGAAAAGGTCGATAGAAGCACCCTTTTTCAGAAAGGGTCTATAGAAGTACTCTTTCTTTCAGAAATGGTCTACTGAAGCACTCTTTCATTCAGAAGGATATATGGAAGCACCATTTCATTAAGAAGGGTATATAGAAGCACCCTTTCTTTAAGAAGGGGTATATAGGAGCACCCTTTATTTCAGAAAGTGGCCTATAGAGGCACCCTTTCTTTCAGAAAGAGGAGAGAGAAGAGAGGTACCTTTGTGTTAGTGGATCTTCTTTAATGTAGATATATATGTTGCTCGTCCGCACGTTGTTCCAGGGAATAGTCAATTTACCTCCTTGTATCATCTTGTATTCCCTCTCCTCCTTTATCAACCGGACGTGGGACCGGCTTCGGCGGAGTTTACGTCTATACTTCCTAAAATAGTGGTCCAACAGCTCTAACTAAAATGACAGCTAAACACGATGACTTGTATTGAAATCCCCATTAGGTCCAAACTTTAGCATTGTAATATTTCTCTGAATCTTATTTAAGTTCGTTTATGGACTATATCGTTTATGTTCGTCTCTTACCTCCCTCATAAATGTTCACAAATGTTCGCTTGTGTTCAGTTAAAGACTGATCGAGAATCTTTGAAAATTTTACCCCACTTGGTCCTGATTACAAAGGTCACAAAAGCTACTTTGACAAGTTCATGCTTCCTGACACCATGACCCAAAAACTCTAAAAATTTCAACGGTGACAAAAATAAAATGGTTGGTTGGCACGATAACTAACGAAAGGAGTGACTGGCTTTGGTCTAACCTTTGCACTTCGTGATATTTTTTATCAAACTTAATCATGTTCGAAGAAGAGAGCACCTACAAAGGTGCTCAATAGTTTGGGTTAGCCCCCCTATATAACGTACCGCCCGATTTCTAGTATCTTTAAGTTTCGATGTTTTCGGCTCAATTTGGATGCTTGTTTAGTATTTGGGGTTCCCAGTGGTTAAGAAATATCGCACCAAAAATTGTGGATATTGGTGCGCCTTTTGGAATAGCCCCAAAACGCGTTTTGGGTACCGCCCGGTTTCATTCTAGGACCAAATTGGATGTAATTTGGAATTTAGGTTTTTAAGTGGTCAGAAATGTTATCTATCGAAAAATATGGACATAGGGGTGTACGTTTTGGAACATCCTCCCAAATTACGGTACCGTTCTATTTGAGGTATTTTTAAGTTTTATGGCCGTTTTCGACACAAATTGGATGTAATTTGGAGTTTAGGGTTTTTAAGTTGTCAGAAAAATTATCCACTAAAAATTATGGGCATTGGATCAAGTCTTGGAATATCTCCCCTAAACGGTACCAGCAGATTTCAGGTATTTTGAAGATTTTTTCGACGTTTTCGGTCCAAAGTGGATGTATTTTGGAATTAAAAGTGGACAGAAAAATTATCCACCAAAAATTATGGACATTGGTTCACGTATTGGAATAGCCGCCATATAACGGTACAGCTCGATTAAAATGTAATATGGGATTTAGGGTTTTAAGTGTCAGAAGTTATTCACCGAAAATTATGGACATTGGAATAGTTCCCATTTCAGATATTTTGAAGTTTTTATATACGCTTTCGATCCAAATAGGATGTAATTTGGAATTTAGGTTTCGAAGTGGGCAAGAAACATCTGCACCAAAAATTAAAAATTGCGGTACACATTTAGTATGGCCAATATGGGCCCATATGACTTGACCAACCGACTTCAGGTATTTTGAAGTTTTTATCTACACTTTCGGGCCGAATTTAATGTACATAATTGGTATGTATTTAGGATTCCCAGTGGTCAGTGAACACCACAATTTGTGGACATTGGTTCGAAGTATTTCATGGTGGAGGGTATTAGACGTTTAATTTGTTTTCTTGTAGCGATAACGAAGTCCTGCTATTGTGTTCGTAATGAACCTCTCCTAAACTCGAGGTAATGATGCTGCTTCTCATTACCTAAGATAGGCTTCGTTTTTTATACCCTCCACCATAGTATGGAGGGTATATTAAGTTTGTCATTCCGTTTGTAACACATCGAACTAATCATTTGCGACCCTATAAAGTATATATATTCTTGATCAGGATAAAATTCTAAGACGATCTAGCCATGTCCGCCTGTCCGTCTGTCCGTCTGTTGTAATCACTCTAGCGTCCGCAATAATTGAGATAGAGTGCTGAAATTTTGCACCCTAAGGTCTTTTTGCCATAGGCAGGTCAAGTTCGAAGATGGGCTATATCGGTCCACTATTTGGTATAGACCCCATATAACGGTACCTCTGGATTTGAGGTATTTTGACGTTCTTCGCCATATTTGCAGACCGAATTAGCTATAATTTGTCACTTAGGGTTCCTAGTGATCAACAAACTTATATCCCAAAGGATATGGTCATAGGTCCATGTTTTGGTATAGTCCCCATATAACGGTACCTCCCGATTTTCGGTATTTTGAGAATTTTAGCTACAGTTTTTAACCGAAATAGCTGTAATTTGACATTTTAGGTGCTCAGTGGTCATGAAACATCTCCAAGAAACATCGTCAACATAGGTCCATGTTCTGGTATAGCCCCCATATAACGGTACCTCCCAATTTTCGGTATTTTGAGAATTTTAGCCACAATTTGTAACCGAACTATCTGCAATTTGACATTTGAGGTTCTCAGTGGTCATGAAACATCTCCACCAAACATCGTCAACATAGGTCCATGTTTTGGTATGGCCCCCTTATAACCGTACCTCCCGATTTTCGGTATTTTGAGCATTTTAGTTACAATTTTTAACCGAACTAGCTGTAATTTGCTATTAGAGGTTCTGAGTGGTCATGAAACATCTCCAAGAAACATCGTCAACATAGGTCCATGTTTTGGTATAGCCCCCATATATCGGTACCTCCCGATTTTCGGTATTTTGAGAATTTTATCTACAATTTGTAACCGAACTAGCTGTAATTTGCTATTTGAGGTTCTGAGTGGTCATGAAACATCTCCACCAAGCATCGTCAACATAGGTCCATGTTTTGGTATAGCCCCCATATAACGCTACCTCCCGATTTTCGGTATTTTGAGAATTTTAGCTACAGTTTTTAAACGAAATAGCTGTAATTTGACATTTGAAGTTCTCAGTGGTCATAAAACATCTCCAACGAAACATCGTCAACATAGGTCCATGTTTTGACATAGCCCCCATATAACGGTATCTCCCGATTTTCGGTATTTTGAGAATTTTAGCTGAACACATTTTTTAGATTAGATTAGATAACACTGTGCATCAAAATGGAGGTGAAAGTCTGGGGCACGGAAAATTCCTCTTGGGGAAGAAAGGCCTTGGTGAGTATATTATGAACCCCGAAGGACAGATCCGCCGTGAGTCGAACTTCCGCGTTATGGCGTGATGAAATTTTTGTTAGAGACCCTGTGGACCATCATGAATTAGCGTTATATCTTTGTTCACTGTTGCTTAAGTGCTCTACAAAAACAACAAACAAAGATATAATGCTAATTCATGATGGCTTACAGGGTCTCTTGCAAAAACTTCATCACACCATAACGCGGAAGTTCGACTCACGGCACATCTGTCCTTCGGGGTTTTCATTATACACACACCAAGGGCTTTCATCTCCAAAAGGAATTATCTCTGCCCCAACATTTGTGTTCACAGTGTAATTTAAGCAATAGTAGGAGGCAGTAGGAGTCTATCCATTGTCGAAAAGTTCAGTTCAGTTCACGAATATTCCAAGAATTAAATTATTTTAATAACCTCGGATCTTCTTTCTTTAATCTCTTTACTGTCTTTTATGTGTTTGTTTACATTTCCTTGAATTCAAAAATGGCCAGCTGCTCAAAAAGATTAAGAAAGAAATCTAAAGAAAAATCTCCATCTGAATCCTTCATGTACATCTGCTATCTTGCTTACATTAAGTCTTTTATGGTTGTCTTTACTTACCTCAATTTGGGATAGACCAGAACAACGTACCTTTCGTCACTCTCTCTCTCTCTTTCCCTAATTAGTTATACAATTATACACACATTGCTTTTTTTGCTGATTCTGTTTACCTGACTGTGTTCATTCCCAAAGGGTGAAATGCAATAATATTTGGAATTTACCTGAATTAGAGGAGGTAGAGAGTGGTAGTGGAGAGTAAACGAATTGAGATCGTTTTTGTTTTCAGTTGATATTCAGAAGTCGTGGAGTTAGGATATACAATTTTGTTTCAAGGTTATTGTTATTTTATTTTTTCTATTTATTTTTTTCATTTGATACAAAAATTGAACAATTTTTCTCATAAATTCTCTTTCTTCTTTGTTTACAGGAACTGTACCGCTAATAGAGGGCTTTGGTGATTTGCGTAATGTTGCCACCCTGCTCACATTTGGCTCCTTGGCAGCCCTAATATTCACAGCATGTCGCAGCCAAAGTTTACAACATTCACGTATGCTGATAATGTGCTTGGCATGGATTATTTTACCATTTTTACCGGCTTCCAATCTCTTTTTCCCGGTTGGCTTTGTTGTGGCCGAACGTATTTTGTATATGCCTTCAATGGGATTTTGTTTGCTTATTGCCTATGGTTATGAAAAGATTAAGGAGGCAATGGCAGAAAGTCAGAAATCATCGTCTCAAAATTCTCCTTGGCAATTTGTGTGGAAGTTGGCCTTGTTGGTGCTCCTTGCAACCCATACCGCCAAAACCTATCAACGCAACAAAGATTGGATAAATGAGTACACCTTGTTTATGAGTGGAGTGCATGTTAATGATCGCAATGCCAAACTTTTTAACAACGTTGGCCATGCTTTGGAAAATGAGGGCCGCTTCCAGGAGGCTTTGTTGTACTTTCAGCAGGCGGTACATATACAACCCGATGATATTGGGGCCCACATCAATGTTGGTCGTACCTATAACAATTTGAAAATGTACGATGAGGCAGAGAAGGCATATTTGAAGGCCAAGTCACT
Source organism: Musca autumnalis (assembly GCF_047663935.1). Taxonomy (NCBI): domain Eukaryota; kingdom Metazoa; phylum Arthropoda; class Insecta; order Diptera; family Muscidae; genus Musca; species Musca autumnalis. The sequence goes on from NW_027412088.1 coordinate 178,499,971, forward strand.
GTTTCCACGCATTAAACCGGGAGAAAGTTATCAGGCACGCATAGCCCCGAATCATTTAAATGTTTTCATTAATTTGGCCAATTTGATTGCTCGCAATCAGACCCGCTTGGAAGAGGCTGACTTTTTGTATCGCCAGGCGATTAGCATGCGGGCAGATTATGTCCAAGCCTACATAAATCGTGGGGACATCTTAATGAAACTCAACCGCACAATACAGGCCCAGGAAGTCTACGAGAAAGCCCTGTTGTATGACAGTGAAAATGCCGATATTTACTATAATTTGGGTGTGGTGTTCCTGGAGCAAGGTAAAAGTGCCCAAGCCAATGTGTATTTCAACAAAGCCCTGGAACTGTATCCTGAGCATGATCAGGCCTTGCTTAACTCTGCAATTTTGTTACAAGAAATGGGTGGCCCCGAGGCAAGACAACTGTCACGAGAACGCCTACACAAAATCCTACAAAAGAATGGCGACAATGAAAAGGTCTATTTCAACCTGGGTATGCTGGCCATGGATGAGTCGGATTTCGAGGCAGCTGAACAATATTTCAAGCGAGCCATCCACCTGAAAGCTGATTTTCGTAGTGCCCTCTTTAATTTGGCCCTGCTGTTGGCCGATGCCAATCGCCCCCTGGATGCTGTACCATTTCTTAATCAATTAATACGTCATCATCCGGATCACATTAAGGGTCTTATCCTCCTCGGAGATATATACATTAATCACATGAAAGATTTAGATGCTGCAGAAACGTGTTATCGTTCCATACTCAAATTGGATCCGCACAATATCCAGGGACTACACAATCTGTGTGTGGTCTTTGTGGAACGTAAACATATGCTAAAGGCTCAACAGTGTTTACGTTATGCCCATCAATTGGCACCGGGCGAAGAATATATACTGAGACATTTGCAAATTGTTGAACAACGTTTGCAGAAAATCAACAAGTTACCTGATCAATCACCTGAGAAACAACTTGCCTTGGCTGATTTCAATCCAAAAGAATTTCCCTCATCAACCACATCATCATCAACGACAACAACAAAAACACCAAATGCATCGAGTCAAACTCCAGAAACTAATTTAGGCAAGAATAATAACAACAACAAACAACCTTCACAACAACAACAGCAACGTAGAACAACCAGTAAATCAACAACAAAAACCTCATCATCAAAGACTACACCAACACAAGCTTCGGTACATCATACATAGCGCAACCGGTCATATTAGATTAAGGATTAAATGAAGCTGCACTCTCTTCTTCAAAATTTGTATGTGGAAGCTGGAGCAGCACTGCATTTCTCTCTCATCTCAAGAACCCTAAGATTATTGTAATATAACATAAGATAACCATTTTGTAAAAAGGCTGTGGGTAAGTGTTTTTTTCGAATTAGAAACTAATTTTCAGTTTTATTGGTTAAGTTTCCGAATGAATGAGAAGAAGAAGAATTGTTATACAAAACAAAAAAGAGGAAATTGTGCTGTAAAGTTGTGTGCCACTGGAGGCTTTTGGAAAAAATGTACAATAAGTGAAACGAGATTCTAGAAAAAGTAGGACACTTTGGTATTCGTCTTACATCTAACATTTCTCACCCACTTAGACCCGCAATACACGATTGTGAGATGTGATAATTTTAAGTAGAAAATAAGGGACAAACAAATTTGGAAACTATTTTTCCATTGTCATCAATTTGTTTATACTCTATATTATCTTAAGAACCAGTAAAACAACCCATCAACCTGTGACTCAGAGGAGGGATCAGTCGATGTTGTGACAGATCCTCCCACCGAAGTAGGTGTGTTGAGACCCTGAGCAGCCACTCAGAGGATGTTTGTCGTATGCATATCACTCTCAATGTGGCTTTTAAGGTTAGGTTTAATGGTGCACAGCCATTATTTATCACGGCTGCGGAGATCTTATATCCATTGTGTTCTTTCATAGTTGGATAGTGGATGAATGTTTGGATTGTATGTTATACAATCTACACACTTATCCAATAAGTTTACATGGATTGAAGAATGAAAGTTAGTTATGGGTAATTTTTGGATACCTGCGCTCACGCTTGAATGTTTCTTCAGAGTCAGTTATGCGAACAAGAAAAGCGACCACAGGATGTAGTGAGAAAATATTAGACAGGGTAGAAATATCATAGTCAATTCTTAATATCTGCCTAGTGCCGTCGATCCTATTTTTAAATGAGAGAGAGGGAGAGTACGGTTAAATTTCTATAATAGCAGAACAGATCAGTTTTGCAACTTGACACTTAGGATTCGTCGAGTGGTATAATTGGTCTGGACGGCTTTAGCGGCTATTGAAGCGGATGTTCAATCCGAACTCAACTTCTTCTCGGTGGACATCAGTGTAATGAGAATACATTTATTGATATACGAATTTCTTTTAGATGTGTGAGGAAATTTTTTCTCGAATTCGCGTTCTACCTTGAAACTAATGCGACAAATCCTCCCACTAAAGTAAGACTAGAAGTTGTCAAAGATGAACAACCCAAAGGTGGCTGAGTTGCAGTGTGACCTTGGATGTTGATTTTGGAATCGAACTCAGAGATAGCAGGCCAAATTAGTTTTGATACTTGACACTTAGACTCGTCGAATGGGACAATGGATCTGAACGCTATTGAAGTTGATGTTCCATCCGCACTCCACTTCTTCACGGTTGACATTAGAGTGAGAACAAATTTATTGATATACGGATTTCTCTTAGATGTGTGAGGAAATCGCCTCTAGAATTTCCCAACTACATTGATACTAATGCTGCAAATCCTTCCGCTGAAGTACAGGGTGGCCCAAAAAGGACTGAAGGATTAAAAATAACTGTATTTTTTTTTTGTTTTATTTTTTATTGATTTTTTTTATGTTTTTAAATATTTAATTCATGGAAATTTTTTACATTTAAGTGTGAAATATAACATCTCTCAAATGGTGTCCATTTTCTTGCAAACAAAAATTGGCTCTTTTAACCGCATTTTCCATTACTGCCCGTAGAGTTTCTGGTTCCAAGTTGCTTATTTCTGCTTGAATGTTGTGCTTAAGCTCTTGAATTGTTTGGGGTTTATTGATATACACAACTCCTTTCAAATAGCCCCACAAAAAAAGTCTGGTGCGGTCAAATCTGGTGAACGTGGAGGCCACGCAAAATCACAATTTCTGGAAATTATTCGTTCACCAAAAATGTTATGAAGAAGTTCCATTGTCGCTCTTGCTATATGCGCAGTTGCTCCATCTTGCTGGAACCATATGTTTTGATTATTCTCAACATGTGGACGCAAAAAATTGTCTACATAGTCCTATACAGAGCACCCGTTAACCGTTTCTGGGCACCCTCCACATCTTCGAAAAAATATGGACCGATAATTTTATCAGCCATAACACCGCACCAAACAGTACATCTGGCGGGGTGTAATTCACGCTGATGTAATGCCCTAGGATTGTGAGTGCCCCAAAATCTACAATTTTGTTTGTTTACATAGCCATTTAAGTGGAAATGAGCTTCATCGCTCATTATAAGATTGTTTAAAAAGTTATCATTTTCTCTGGCTATTTGACTAAAACGAATAGCATATTGCAGGCGTGCCTGATGGTCTTAGGGGAGCAGTTGCTGTGCCATTTGAATTTTATACGGAAACATTTTAAGATACCGCTTCAAAATTCTTTGCAGGGATGTTCTGGAGATTCCCAATTGAGTACAACGACGACGAGTAGAGACAGATGGATCTTCGTTTACACTCTGCCGTACAGCCTCCACAACTGCTTCATTGCGCACAGATCGACTTCTTCCTCTTCCTGGAAGATCTGACACTCTTCCATGTTCCTCAAAACGGGAGACTAAGTTCCTAATCATGTTGTGACTGGGTGCTGTTCGGACATTAAAATGACGACGATAATTTCGTTGAGTTGTAATAATTGACCTTACAGAAGAATAAAAAAATTCAATGATTTTGACGCGTTTCTGCACATCATATGTAGCCATGATTTATCTCCAAAAACCAGTAAATAACCTGCAAAAGACAAAAAAATATTAAAAACAAAAAAGATATAACCATTTTTAATCCTTCAGTCTTTTTTGGGCCACCCTGTAGATCTCGAAGTTGTCATCAAAGAGAAAAGGTTGAGATGAGTTAGTGCGGCGTTTAAGGGACTGTTTGAGTTGATATTGCATCCGAAGTTTTTCTCGACAGACTAGGCATCAGAGTGAGGTTATTGAGATCCAAATTTGATGTTCCATCCCACTCAACTTATTTTCGGTGGATATCAGAGTGAGAATAAATTTATACGAATTTCTTTTTGAGGTTGAAATCTCCTTTTGAATTTGCGTACTACCTTGAAACTAATGTCAGAAGCTGACCAAGATGAGTTTTCCAGAGGATGATGTGCATCCAGACTCAACTTCTCCTCCGTTAGAGGAAATTTATTGAGTTCCAGATTTCTCTTGGCTATGTGACGGTAGTTTAGGTTAGGTTATGTTGAAGGTTGCGCAGATCCCTTTGTTGTAGGCAGAGGAGGAATAGGAAAATGGATAGAGCAGAATAAAGGTAAATTCTACATTGTTATTGTCATGTCTCTGGAAATCATTTGAACATCTGAACGGATTGTTGTTGTTGTTGTAGCAGCATAGAAGACTGCGTAGAAGCATAGGTTTGATGCTGGTTTGCTTGACGCTGGACGAAACACTATGGTTTCGGGTCAATCCGATACGACAGAACCCGTAGCCGTGGGTTTAAAAGGATTGACTGATGCGGGTGCTCCGGTTGTTGAGAGGAAGTTCATTGAGATCTAGAGTAAGAAGAGGAATAGGAAAATGGATAGAGCAGAATCAAGGGGCAAGGTAGGATGGAGAATAGCCATTTTATTTTAACATGGCCGCAGGCCTTTTGGCTGATTTAGGTTCCGGTGTTTCTACCTCAACTTCATGCCATCTTGAAAGATTATTTCTATTGGCTTTAGTCGATGTGGACAGAATCCCTGAGTATGTGTATCGATTGACTATTTCGAAGTTGGGTACCCTTTCAATGCTGGAATGATTGCTGTATCCAGTTAGTCATCAGATAAGCTGTCCTCGACGTCAACAGAACCACTACCCTGACTTAGAGATAGGTTCAACGTTTTCTTAATGTTGTTGTTGTTGTTGTAACAGTGTTTATTATTATGTTTGTATGTTCGTTCTCCTGTTCAATCTGGCTCTGGGTCTATCTCCAGTTCCAGGAAATTGGCTACTTCGATGTGATGTAACCACAGATCCACTGGAGTCAGATGAGTAGGCTTGGCGGGGCAGTTGAATAGGTGCTTAATATCGTGCCGCATACTGGGCAGATGTCTTGCACGGTGCGATCGATTCCCGCCCAATAGGAATTTAGGCGACTGCAATATCCTGAGCGTAATTGAGCCAAAACTACTCTGGTTTGTCGTGGCAGCTGACGCTCGTCAGCTGCGATAGATGGGGGATGTGCTCCGATGACTGCATTCACACAATAATTGCTTATGGTCTTAGCAACTGTGTCCGTGTGAATGCTGTTCAAACCTGCCTGATATGCCTGTTGATCTAGAGGTTCTCTCCTATATTGTTGGACCGTCGTCTCTAGAGCATGAATGTCCTTCTTGATATGCCTGGGTGTATCGGTGGCCAGCAGATGGTGATTGGGATGGCTCTCACGGTAACACCCGAGCAAGTACTGCAACGATAGCATCTCATTATGTTGTCGTACTGGAAGAATCTTTGCCTCCTCATGTAGATGGTCCACTGTAGATTTGAGGAGGCACCCTGTTGCTGTTCTCAGGGCGGCGTTCTGACAAATTTGAATGTTATCCCACTGCGTGTCACATAAATTCGTGGACCAAACTGGCGCCGCATAGCTTACCACAGACCGACCTATCGCTTTATACGTGGTCAACAAGGTTTCTTTATCTGCACCCCAAGTGCTGCTGGCTAGGGACTTGAGGACCTTGTTCCTACATTTCAGTTTATCGCAGATAGCTGTGGCATGCGCGGACGACGTGAAAGTTGTGTCAAATGTGACTCCTAGAATTTTGGGGCAGTTTGTGGTCGGAATTCTGTTACCATCGACCCTGATATTCAACTCTCTTCTATACTGCGCCGTCCATGTGGTGAACAGAGTGGCCGTCGATTTAGTGGCGGATATCTGCATATTCCTCGCGTGGAAAAAGGTGGTAAGATCGGTTAAATAGGAGTTCAGTCTCTCACAGATGTCATCAGGGTAGGTACCTGACGCCAGGATCGTACAATCATCCGCATACGTTACGATCTCAGTGCCGTCTGGAGGGGGCGGAATACAGGAAAGGTAGAGGTTAAACAGTTCCGGAGATATCACCTCTCCTTGGGGAACTCCCTGTTTCACTCTACGGGGCTTGGATTTCTTGTTCCTGAATTCCACATACGACTGGCGACCACACATATAGTTGATTATCCAACATTTCAGACTTGGCCGGAGGGTTGTCTGCTCGATGTCCTCGAACAGCGTGCAGTGCTTGACAGTATCAAAGGCTTTTGATAAGTCAAGCACCACCATCACTGTTCTATCACACGGCCGTTCCTGGTTGAGTCCTCGACAAATATGTGTGGAGATGGCGTGCAGCGCTGTTGTCGTGCTGTGCTGCTTAATGTAGGTTAACAATAGTCTACTTTGTTCCGCTAGCCTAACATTGGCATCCAGTTAGTCTTCAGACTCGGTTATCGGTTCACCAACTAGGCATCCGTCTCCCTAAACTAGTCGCTTTTCACCCTTTGCGTAGACGAGTATAGACATTTAGAGAAAGTCAGATACATTCTCTCCAGAAATTCCATTCCATTTTGGCAAGTTCTTATTCAACACTAAACTCCAATGCGAACCATATTTACACTGCTTCTCAGAGGTCGTAAATCGAAATGTCTCAAGTTAAATACAGGAGGAGGTTTGTCTCATATCCTGGTGTTGAGTTTTTTCTAGATGGGTTCGACAATTTTTTCCTAACATTGCTATGTACACCGCTTTCATCGGAGAAAAAGTAAAGAATGTAACGTTTTGGAGAAAAGCTAAAGAAACTCTGATAGGCTTTTAGAAAACCAGGGCCGTGAGTTACATTATATAAATGTGAGGTACTTTATATAAATGTCGAAGGTAGAACACTACCAACCGAAAATCAAATGCGCGTAAGCCAATTTTACAATGGTTATATTTAAACGCAGTAATAAGGCACATCATGAATCTATCTCGAATTTTTCGGAATGTTTGGTTAAGATGTATTTTTGGTGGCCTTTCCAAAAATGCGTATCGGCGCAACCGAAACGTGTTGGAGGATAGTGAACCAAAAACAAACTGAAATTTGCATAATTTATTCAAATAATTGCGTATTGTAACGACAAGTTTTAATCCGATTGCTGCGATCGGATTACGGGTTTAGTACGTCACAAAATTCTGTCTGAATTTCTTAATTGACCTGCTTCGGCTCGAGAATCAGGGTGACTCGGATACTCCTTAAGAGAGCTTTGTTAATTCCTTAACAGAACTCTGTTAAGGTTGCGCGTCTTCGCTAAATTAAATTTTCCAATTTATCTTCACACCCATATTGATTATAATTTCAAAATCTGTTTCATTCCACTGCTAAATTAGTTATTAGAAAGAAGTCATCAATAATTCAGAAGTGTAATAATATTTTGTGATTTATGAACAAAAATCCATTAGGTATAGGAAAATCAGAAGTTGGGATATACACAAGTTGTTGTATTGCAATTTGGCCAAAAAGTGAAGCAAAATTGCTGGAATTTTTCTACCAAAAAAAATTCTCGCGTCTTTGGTAAATCGTACTGCTTTCGAAATGAAAATTCTGAACAGAATTTTGAATTTTTTTGGAGAAGATTTCTGCAGAAATTTGGATAATGACAGCAATTAGATTTCTAAAACTTGATGGCTCCCTGGTAAGGAAAATAGTGCCGTTGAATTTGCAATAGAACAACTTGTGGACTTAGTTATAAATCTTAGGTTTAAGCTAGGTGGCAATATGATGGAATTAAAATTTAATTAAGCTCTATTTTTTTACTTACCATTACTTTATTTCCTACATTATTCCACTGATAATTCCATTGTATTGCCATTACATCGTAGAAGTCATCAATAATTCAGAAGCGTAATAATATTTTGTGATTTATATAAAAAATCTATTAGTTTTAAGGAAAATCAGAAGTTGAGATATATTTCGGAATTAAGACATTTTTTTATAAGAGAAAGAATTGAGATTTGTGTTGGAATTGTTTTTATCATATATCTCCGATATAGTCTATTCATAAATTTCCGTGGTCCTGACTCCCGATATGCATGTTATTAACGGACAAATGGAATGCCTTCTTTTTGTACAATATAAAATAATAATTTTAATATAAAACAAATTAAATAAATTAAAATTATTTTATATTGTAAAAAATATTTTTGAAACTGGCAACAAATTGTCTTTTAATAACTGTTATTTGTCTTGGCAAAAATTGTTTATCACTGATTGATCAATTGAGTTTAAAGGCTACTCCTGTTTTCAAGTGTAGTGTAGTTACGCCCAGTGGGCAGCGAATTTCTTGTGCAGGAAAAGTCAAAGTTGACCTTGTCTTCGATAATCAGGCGAAGACCATGGACGATTACTCGATATGTATTGCCGCATTCCTTTTTGGAATGAATTAAATATTGCACCCAAACTCATAAACAGTCTTGAGATCAGTTTCAAAGTTGAAGGCTCCGGCATGCACGTTTTATCTGACTAGGAGTTAGCATTGCTTTAAAAATCCAAAAATATTTAACGGAACTCGTCATCATTACTGGGGACGCAGTCCTGATAAAACAGCGTCACTATTCTTTTCTCTACCACAAACGAGACTTACCGGCGAATTCCACACTGACGTACTTGGCTCGATGACACCTAAACTCTGCATACGATCTAATATCTTATGTAAAAGATTCGAGAGATAAAAGATTCGGCGAATTCCACACTGACGTACTTGGCTCGATGACACCTAAACTCTGCATATGATCTAATTTCTTATGTAAAAGATTCGAGAGATACGGTAAGTCTCGTTCGTGGTAGAGAAAAGAATAGACTGTGTTTAGATTCCCGCGAATTTAATGATTTTGCAGTTAAGGACGCGTATTCTCTGCCCTTGCTATATTTCATATGTTGATTTAAAAGATGCCTTTGGGCAAGTTCCCCTAGCAGTTGAGAGCAGTCCGACGACTGCGTTCACAATTCCGGGAGACCACACTATCAATTTACAGTCATGCCGTTTGGTTTTTGCAATTCGACTCAGTGGATGAGTCGCTTATTGGACAGTGTGATCTCCTTGGACCTGAACAGACTTTAATTGTCGTATACTCGATGACTTGATGGTAATTTCACTTCGTTTTGAGTCCCACATTGAGCTGCTACGCAAGCTAAGTGAGATGCGGTCTAGTGCCAACTTGACCATCAAGTTGAAATGTTCAAATAGCTTGTAAGATTATAATTTTAGGTATTTTGTCATCAAAATCTCAGCAGTGGAATAATTGAATTTGAATGTATGTATGTAGCATTAGGTTTAAATTATAATTCAGTTAAGTTTCTTAGTAAACAATCGTCGATAGCTTTATTTAGTCGATGTATACACTGGAGTGGTTTTATTGAAATAATTTCATGAAATTAGGCGTTCCTAGATCGATATCTTCACAAAAGTAATTTTATGATATTTTGAATTTGATCAAAGGACGCATAATTTCATGACATTGGCAGACTTCCGCATCGTCAGTTGCTTGGCAAATGACTGGAAATGTGTGGTTTTATGTTTCTTAACGTCGTAGTACTTAACAACTGCAAAGCTACGTGTTTCAAAACGTCACATTTGGGCGTTTTTGAGGCAGGTAAAAAGCAAACATGTATCATTTTTATTTCTGATGTATTTAGTTGCATTTTCGATTACAATGCTTGAGTGTGGAACTGAAATACTTTGGCGAAGTTTAAAAAACACAAAACAGCTGACCATATGGTAGTCATTGTTTCAATGTGGATTTCGACTTATTCCGAATTCAGTTTTGTTTTTGTTAGAAATTCTGTCATCAGAATCTCAGCAGTGGAATAATTCAATATGAAATGGTATAGCTTGTAATATTTTTTATTTTAGGTATTTTGTCATCAAAATCTCAGCAGTGGAATAACTGAATTTGAATGAATTCGAAATTAGGTTTAAATTTTAATTCATCCTTAAATAGCAGATAAGTTTCATAGCCAGTAGTATAATTTCTTTTGAATTCAGATTAGGTGTTAGTTTTTAGGAAATTCTGTCATCAGAATCTCAGCAGTGGAATAATTTAATTTGTAATTGTATAGCTTGTAAGATTATTATTTTTAGGGATTTTGTTATCAAATCTCGGCAGTGGAATAACTGAATTTGTATGTATGTTAGCAAATATTCGAATTTAGGTTTAGCTTTAACTTATAATAAGGTCATATTATATTAGTTAGTCCACAATTCATTCTAAAATAGTAACCATGCTATGCAGTTAAGTTTCTTAGTAATTCATTTAAGGTATTACTTTTTAGGAAATTCTGTCATCAGAATCTCAGCAGTGGAATAATTCAATTTGAGATAGTATAGCTTGTAAGATTATAATTTTAGGTATTTTGTCATTAAAATCTCAGCAGTGGAATAATTGAATTTGAATGTATGTATGTAGCATTAGGTTTAAATTATAATTCAGTTAAGTTTCTTAGTAAACAATCGTCGATAGCTTTATTTAGTCGATGTATACACTGGAGTGGTTTTATTGAAATAATTTCATGAAATTAGGCGTTCCTAGATCGATATCTTCACAAAAGTAATTTTATGATATTTTGAATTTGATCAAAGGACGCATAATTTCATGACATTGGCAGACTTCCGCATCGTCAGTTGCTTGGCAAATGACTGGAAATGTGTGAAGTTTTATGTTTCTTAACGTCGTAGTACTTAACAACTGCAAAGCTACGTGTTTCAAAACGTCACATTTGGGCGTTTTTGAGGCAGCTAAAAAGCAAACATGTATCATTTTTATTTCTGATGTATTTAGTTGCATTTTCGATTACAATGCGTGAGTGTGGAACTGAAATATTTTGGCGAAGTTTAAAAAACACAAAACAGCTGACCATATGGTAGTCATTGTTTCAATGTGGATTTCGACTTATTCCGAATTCAGTTTTGTTTTTGTTAGAAATTCAGTCATCAGAATCTCAGCAGTGGAATAATTTAATTGGAAATAGTATAGCTTGTAATATTTTTAGGTATTTTCTCATCAAAATCTCAGCAGTGGAATAACTGAATTTGAATGAATTCGAAATTAGGTTTAAATTTTAATTCATCCTTAAATAGCAGATTAGTTTCATAGCCAGTAGTATAATTTCTTTTGAATTCATTTTAGGTATTAGTTTTTAGGAAATTCTGTCATCAGAATCTCAGCAGTGGAATAATTTAATTTGTAATTGTATAGCTTGTAAGATTATTATTTTTAGGGATTTTGTTATCAAATCTCGGCAGTGGAATAACTGAATTTGAATGTATGTTAGCAAATATTCGAATTTAGCTTTAGCTTTAACTTATACTAAGGTCATATTATATTAGTTAGTCCCCAATTCATTCTAAAATAGTAACCATGCTATGCAGTTAAGTTTCGTAGTAATTCATTTTAGGTATTAGTTTTTAGGAAATTCTGTCATCAGAATCTCAGCAGTGGAATAATTCAATTTGTAATTGTATAGCTTGTAAGATTATTATTTTTAGCTATTTTGTTATCAAATCTCAGCAGTGGAATAATTGAATTTGAATGTATGTATAATATATTCAAAATTAGTTTTAGCAGTGGAAAATCCATTCAATTTTTTTAGGTTTTAAGCTTCGTCGAAATATTTCAGTTTCACACTCATGCATTGTTCCTCGAAAATGCAACTAAATGCCTGAGAAATAAATATGATGCATGTTTGATTTTTACCTGTGTTAAAAATGCGTAATTGTGACGTTTTGAAATGCAAAGATTCGGCGTTATGCCAAGCATCTAACTATCTCAGTCCAAACATTTTCGACAGTTGCATTATTTATATTAGTTTTTAGGAAATTTCATCATCAGAATCTCAGCAGTCAATTTCAAATAGTATAGCTGTTAAGTTTATAATTTTAGGCATTTTGACATCAAATCTCAGCAGTGGAATAATTGAATTTGAATGTATATATAATATATTCATAATTAGTTTTAGAAATGGAAAATTCAAATGCAAAGTTTCTTAGTAAAAAGCAATTAAGCCAAGGCTATAGTCGGACGGGACCGACCATGTGATATCCTACACCTTTACCACTGGGAATTAGCTTTTCACAAATCAAAATTTCTTTTTGGAGCAAATAAACTTATTGTAAGAAATAACTTTGTGGTACCGTATCACACCAAGCTTAAATTTAACCCTCTAAATATTATCTGATCGCCATCTCAAATTGCAAGCTTCTTCTCTGTCATATACTCTTACCTTATATAAAATTTCGCGTTGATCGGACTATTATTGCAACCTACAGAGCCGCTAGAAAATTGAATAAATATTAAGTTTTTGGTCCATTTCACCCGCTAAATATTTTTCGATCATCACTAATAAGAATAGGGATCTATTCTGGCCTGAACCCGACCTCCATACAAAATTTCATGACGATCGGTCCATAATTGCGGCCTAGAGCGTGTTTACAATTTATAATGGACAGACGGACGGACGGACACACATCTCAAAATCGCTTTATCTCGTCGAGATATGAAGATTGGTATACCACATTGGGGGTCTCCGACGAATATTTCGCGGTGTTACATGAATTTTTACCAAAACAAACTTATAATACCCTTTCCGCACTGTGGGGTAGGGTATAAAAATTACAACAGCATTATTATAATTATTATTATTTTATTATTATTATTATTATCATGATTCTTATTATTATTATCATTATTATTTTATTATTATTATTATATTTTTATTATTTTATTATTATTATTATTATAATTATTATTTTATTATTATCATTATTATTATTAAAATATTATTATTATTACCATTTTTATTATTTTTACTATTATTATTTTGAATAGTGTTTATGTATTAGTTTTTTAGAGAATTCTGTTTTCAGAATCTCAGCAGTGGAATAATTCAATTTGAATATGTATAGATTATAATAATGTAATTTTGAAATAGTATTTTAGCTTGTTGTTTTTTTAGGTATTTTGTCTTCAAAATTTCGGCAGTGGAATAATTTTATTTGAATGTATATTTAAAAGTAGGTTAGATTCAGTCATCAGAATCTCAGCAGTGGAATAATTTAATTTGAAATAGTATAGCATGTAGGATTATTAGTTTAGGTATTTTGTCATCAAAATTTCGGCAGTGGAATAATTGAATTTATGTGTAATTAGAATATATTCAAAATTAGACATAGTTTCGGTTTACATTAAGCTTATTTAGAAACAGCATATCTCTTTCAAAACTTTTAATTTTTCCCTAGAACTTCGTATATTTTGTGTTAAATTTTTTGTTTTTTATTTTTTTTTTTAGATTTGTCAATATATTTCTATCTATCAATTAAATTCATTCAGTTTTCAGAATATTAACAGTGGAACATCTATGTTTATGTTAGTTTGTCATCAGAATTTCAGCATTTTTGGCCTTAGTTCCTAAGAGATTTATTTTGTCGCCATAATTTCAGTAGTGGAAAAATTTAATTTGAATAGAGCTTAGTTATTTTGGGAGTTTTGTGCTTAGAATATCAGAAGTGAAAAAAATAATAATGTGAGAATGAGTTTGGAATTGAAGAAGGATGCAATTTACGTAGACTTCATTTTGCCCCACACACCTTTTCGAATGACATTTTCGGTTCCTTGAGCAGGCAGTCATGAATTCATTTAAAATTTTCCTTGTAAACCTTTCGACTTTATCTACCAATTTGCTCCTAGTTTTTCATAAAATAATTATTTTAGTAAAATATTTTTTATCATCAAATCTCAGCAGTGGAATAATTCTTTTTGAAATAGTAGTTTGTAAGGGTATAATATTTAGAAATAATAAAAAACCTATCGATTTAAGTTAAGGTCACATTAGGCAAATATTTGCTCCAGCGACCGGCAGTGTGCGTTTATTGAGAGCAAGTGAGCGTAAATAATGCATTTAAATTATTCTCATTTGTTCTCAGTAAGCGCACAGTGCTGGTCGCTGGAGCAAATATTTGCCTAATGTGACCTTACCTTTAGACATAACCCGCATACACGTTCAGATCCTCGCAAATGAAACTGCCCAATGAAAATTTTTGTAGAACAAATAATGCTTTCTGAACGAGGAGCGGCTCGCTGGAGACAACTTTCTGGAATGCATCGGCTAGTAAGCACCATCTGGCAAGAGGAACACATCCGATGATTTCAACTTAAGCATCCCATCTTCCGTCCACAAAAAAGTAGATTAGACTGCATGGTCCAATTATACTGACATTAGTCTGCTCCCCAGACGAAAACTTGAGGTCAATAAAATAATTGACACATTCAAATTCAGCTTAGGTTCTGTTGGATTCGCTATTAACCACATTTTCTCCTTACGGTAAATTCTAGAGAAGACCGAAAGTCGACATCTACCATATGTTTTGTTGACTATAGGACTGGATTCGACAGAAAACTGCATTCAAAAAGTATGTCGAGCCATGTCTGCAATTGGCATTTCCGCAAATTTTATACAAATGGCGACAAAATGAGTTAAATATCGACCAGCAAAAACAAAGTCAAGATGATGTTTTATAGCCGAGCAATTTATGACTGTATTCGACCCACTGATAAGTCGTATGCATTTGGCAAGAGGAACGCATACCAAATGATTGCAACTTAAGCATCTCATGTCCAGTCCACATGTTTGTTACAATTACTGGGGCAAAAGTGGGCTTCCCCTCGCTTTAAAAAGAATAATCCAGCGTACTGTGAGAACGACTAAAGCCTAGGTCTATAAATGATGCTCTCTCCTTACGGTAAATTCTGGAAAAGACTAAAGATCGAAACCTGTTACAGTCGAAATCGCTTATAACGTCGGTCAAGGGACCGACGGAATTTGTCGCTATAACCGATATGTCGTTATAAGCGATAGGGCTACAAAGGACCCCAGATTTGGGACTTTTAGATATCGTCGTTATAACCGATATGACGTTATAAACGACGACGTTATAAGCGATTTCGACTGTATATTTTATCGCGTCCTCTAAATTTAAAGGTATGCAAATCAAATGCAGTAAATCAGCTGAATAATAGTAAGGCAGCAGGAGCCGAAAGGTTACCAGTTACGAGTTTTCATGAATGGAAGCGACGCGCAGATAGGGATACTGATGATTGGAACTTAAGCGTCCTATGTCCAGTAAACAAAAAGGGAGATAAGTCAAATACGATGACGATGTTAGTATTACATGCGAAACCTGCGCATTGTTGATTGGAACTTAACCTTTTTATGTTCCAATTACGAGAGAATAAGTCTGCTCCCCCTGTCGCTTTCAAGGTTTTATCCAGCTTATTGGGTGGACGGCTAAAGCTTATGGTCAATAAAATAATTGACTCATGCCATTGTGACTGTAAAATCCACCATTAACCAGATCTTATTACGGTAAGTTGTAGAGAAGACTAAAGATCGACACTGATAACATTTCTGTCGATCTGAATGACTGAATTCGTCAGTCCTTCTTCGTTCAAAGGTATGTCGAGCCGTATTTGCATTTGGTATCCCGATAAAACTCATATGACTTTGCATGATGTCATTAACTGACATGATATAATCAGTAAAAAGGAGAAGAATCTCCCCCAGGAGTTCAGTACCAAACGAGGCTTAAGTAGAGAAGCTAAGGTGAATAGAAATGACACAATATACACAAAATGCCACATATTTGCTTGTTATGCTGACGATGTTTTGACATCGTAGGCCTAACCTTGTTAACAGGTACCTTTCGAAAAGTCTAAAAAGAATCTGCTAAAGTGGATCTACAATAAAAGTGGTATTGATGCGGAATGTCCCTATTAAAGTCGGACCTACTGTGGAAGTTGGTAACTACAACTTTGAAGTAGTTTATGAGTTCATCTACCTTGGCATCGCCATTTATGCAACAATGTTATGTTTTCCTACGAAATTTCTTTACAAATGAAGCCGACTTATGGTTATTGTCTGAGGTTGTACCAGAATTCAACGACTTGACCTTACATAACGCACTCACTTTTAAAATAATAGTGGTGTATGGTCGGCCCCGTCTTAATATGGGCCTTTCTTACTTGTTTAGATATTTTTAATTACTTTAGAATTTGTATTAGTTTAGCATTCTGTCATCAAATTTCAGCAGTGGATAAAATGATTTAAGTAATAATTTTAGGTTAGGGTTTATTTAAAAAAATCTCAGAAGTGGAATAAATAATTCATATTAATTTAAGTTAACATGTCATCATGAATTTAGTGAAATGTATGATACATATTTGGATAACTTGATGTATAACTTGATACTGAAGAGAAAAATTAACTGAAAAATCAATTTTGACCCAACAAAATTTACAAATATACATTAAGTTTTTCGAATATGTGTTGTATTTCTCTTCAGTCCTGATGATAATATCCAGTTGAATCTTGATTGATGATTAAGTGATTTGAAACAGGAAAAAAAAATGCGAAAGGAAAACGAATATTCCCAGCACCTTCATGTAGGAATTCTTATCAGATAGTCAAGACTCATCTGTATACGATTTAATAATAAATCTCAGCAGTGGAATAATCGATTTAATAGTTCATATATTTTAGGTTACAGTTTAGATTATTTTAGCTTATACAGTCGAATAGATTACAAGTGGTCGTCAAGAAAAAGTTTCTTCATTTCCCTGGGGAGGATTTTCTGTATAGACAGTTTTTTCAGTTCCCTGAGATTTGTTCGTACAGAAAATTGTCTTCACTTCTCTGAGGAGTTTTTTTCGTATAGAAAAAAATGTTTCCTCAGCTTCCTGAATAGACTGTTTTGTATAAAAACGTCCTCAGTACTCTGAAGATTTTTTTTCGTATTGAAGATATTATACAAAAAATTTCCTCAGTTCCCCTCATAATGGCAGATTGAAAGAGATTAATTTTAATTGATATTTCCTAAGTATTTGGAAACCATAGACTTCCATTTGTAAGAAATTGTACTGTATATAATTTAAAAATAAATCTCGGCAGTGGAATAATCAATTAAATAGTTCATATATTTTAGTTTAGATTTATTTCGGTTATTAGATAAGATAGTTTAAGTAGCTCACAAGTGGTAGTCAACAATTTTCACAAAAATTAAGGCAAGATCTTTGAAATCAGCAAATTAGGTCTTCGAGGAATTTGCTTTAAAATTATCGTAAATTGATAATAAATACCTCAAGTTGGATAAACTTTAGAGTGAAAGTAGGCTTTTCTACGGATATTAGTAAAAACATTTGGCAACCATCGACTTCCATTCCTAAACTATTTTTCTATATATAATTTAAAAATAAATCTCGGCAGTGGAATAATCAATTAAATAGTTCATATTTTTAGTTATAGGTTATAAAGTAAAAAATGCCCACAAGTGGTCAGAAATTGACATAAAAAATAAGACAGCATACCAGAAATGTCCTTTGACCTACAAGAAATTTTAGCAAGAACATTTTTAGCCCAAGGAAGTGAGGGAAAGTAACTATTATACTTCTCCTCTTATCTCTTTCGCATATAAAATTATAATTTCATGAAATTATTCGTGTGTGACCTTCTAGATGTAATAATTTTCTGCTGAAATTTCTTGTAGGTCGGCAGTTGATATTTTAGAAAATATTTGCGAAGGTTGTGGGCATTTATTAAATTTAAAAATAAATCTCGGCAGTGGAATAATCAATTTAATAGTTCATATATATTTAGTTATAATAAGGTTTAGTTTATTTGTTTATCTGTCATAAAACTTCAGTAGTGATGAAAAGGATTTTAAGAGGTGAAAAACAATTTTATACGTTATTTGTGATAAGATTATTTTACTAAAATAATTCGGTTGGGAAAAATACAAGTAAATTGGTAAAAAAAGGAAGTCCAAAGTTGCAACAAAAATTCGAGCATTTTATAAATTCTTTGACATGGACACGTTGTTTCACAGTTTTGAATTATTAATTAAGGCAAGATCCTTGAAATTAGCAAATTAGGTCTTCGAGGAATTTACTTCAAAATTATCGTAAATTGATAATATATACCTCAAGTTGGACAAACTTTAGAGTGAAAAAAAGGCTTTTTTACTGATATTAGTAAAAACATTTTACAAGCATCGACTTCCATTCGTAAACTATTTTTCTATATATAATTTAAAAATAAATCTCGGCAGTGGAATAATCAATTAAATAGTTCATATTTTTAGTTATAGGTTATAAAGTTAAAAAAATGCCCACAAATGGTCAGAAATTGAGATAAAAAATAAGACAGCATACAAGAAGTGTCCTTTGACCTACAAGAAATTTGAGCAAGAACATCGCATATGTCGAAGTCGACAAACAAGTAATTTCATAAAATTATGCATTTTTAGACCAAGGAAGTGAGGGAAAGTAACATATAAAATTATAATTTCATGAAATTACTCGTGTGTGGCCTTCGACATATCATAATTTTCTGCTAAAATTCCTTGTAGGTCGGCATTTGGTATTTAAGAAAATATTTGCGAAGGTTGTGGGCATTTATTAAATTTAAAAATAAATCTCGGCAGTGGAATAATCAATTAAATAGTTCACATTTTTAGTTATTTTAGTTATATATAGGTTATAAAGTAAAAAATGCCCACAAATGGTCAGAAATTGACATAAAAAATAATACAGCATACCAGAAATGTCCTTCACCTACAAGAAATTTCAGCAAGAACATCACATATGTATGTCGAAGTCGACAAACTCGTGTGTGGCCTTCGACATATGATAATTTTCTGCTAAAATTTCTTGTAGGTTGTCAGTTGATATTTTAGAAAATATTTGCGAAGGTTGTGGGCATTTATTAAATTTAAAAATAAATCTCGGCAGTGGAATAATCAATTTAATAGTTCATATATACTTAGTTTTAAGGTTTAGTTTATTTGTTTATCTGTCATCAAACTTCAGGTGCGATGAAAAGGATTTTAAGAGGTGAAAAACAATTTTATATGTTATTTTTCGGTTGGGAAAAAATACAAGTAAATTGGTAAAAGGAAGAAAATTTTTCAACAAAAATTCGAGCATTTTTTAGAGCAATGAAGGGGATATTCTCTGAATTCGATTAAATGGTCAGTTTGTTTCATAGTTTTGAATAGAAACTTGTAGAAATTTTAAATTCTCGACGTTGTTCAACAGTATGCTAAAAATTCAGGTTCTACAACTAGAGAATGTTAAGAATCATTGGGAAAATTGTGGCCAATATATTTTAAGAAAAAAACTTTCCGTTCCGTTTATATCTCTTGACAATTCTCATAAAAAAAATTATTGTGAAAAAGTACTAAATATTTGTTCATTTCAGTATAATTTAGTATTAATTTTTCTCAAAAAAGAAATCTCAGGAGTGGAATAATAGCATAAATATAGTATTTTTGAATTAATTATCTTTCGAGTTGAGCTGTTATGGCCTAATTTAGGATTGCTTTATTAAATTGATTAATAATAAACAAATTTCGGAAGGATATTCTCAACATTCGGTGTGATGAGACTACATTTTTAATCTGCGCATACTTCTCTCACTCTCTCTCTTCCCACTACAATAACTATTGAGTGGTAAAAGTTTTATGTAGTAATATTCATCAATTTTCCTTGACATATCTTCCTCTAGAGCAAACTATAATAAGGATTTGGATCCTTATGATGATGCTATTTCTCTCAAGACGAAATTCCATAGATTTTACGTTCATGGATCCTCACTTTCTTATTGTATATGGGATACTAATCTAGAATCTCACTGCGATTCCATTTCATTCCATTTTTTCCAGACATTTTTACAGCACACATCCTCTTGAAAATAATATTTATAGTTTAAAATTTTAAATGTTTATTAAATATAATGTACACATTTGTTTATTTCTTTTTTAACAAAATATTTAGATAATAATTTTCTATATGTTTATACACATCTCAAATATGGCATTTATTATACAATTATAAAATAACAAATATTGTTTATAATTTTTTACTGTTTAAACTTTGAATTTTTGTACTTTTTTGAAAACAATGCTAGTTAACTTCCATTATAAAAAATATTCAATAGATATAAAAAATATACTATAAACAAATTATTAGATATAAGTAAATAAACACAAAAAAAATACCATTGTAATTTGTATAAATAAACACAAAAAGTAAATAAAATATAAATTGTATTTATTTATTAATAATTAAAAAAAATATTTTAAACGTGTTTGTAAAATTAATTTCATTTCTTTTTTTAATTTCTACAACGATTTGATGATTTATGAAAGAATCGGCGCAATTCTGGAGACTGAGTTGAGTTTCTTTTGAATTATAGTTATTGTTTCGGATAATTCCCACTGCATACTTCGAGGGAGGGTACATTTTGTCGCCATATCTGCTGCTTACATAGCAGTAATCTATGAAAAGAAACCTTATGATAATGCTCCCATACGTTGAATGGCTGATGGAGATCTGCATAAGAGAAATTTAAATTTTTAAATAAAGTACAATTTTGTAAGAAAAATTTTAAATCTCCGAAGGAACAGAAAATCATAAGCTATCCTTACAATTTAGTAGAGGATATATTTATCTTGTCTCTGGTGTAATTTTCAAACAGGCTTTGTCCACAAAGCTGACAGATATGGATATGGTTAAATTTTTTTTGTCCACAAAGCTGATAGACGTGGATACGGTTAATTTTTTTTGTGTAGCACTGTAAAATATAAGAGACTGTTTATGCCCTCCATCGTAATATTTCTTCAAAAGTTCGGAGATGGACTATATCGGTTCACTTCTTGTGATACCTCCCCGACAAAAGTTAAACAATTTTTTTATAATGCAGCCCAAAAGGTCATATTTTTCATAACTTTTTTCCGAGATTACTACCAATATTTTTGTAGGTCTTTTTTCATGTGAAAGGGACACATACATCACGTTCCAAGAAGGTCAATATCGTATAAAAACTTCACATATCTTCCAAAAACAAAAAAGTCCAACTGGTTTATAGAATTCTGCATATGGGTTATCTCTTCTAGAAAGGACGATCATTCTAAGCATCAATCAAAAAATTGTGCACTAATTCCACAGAAGTTCAACACTTTTGGCTGTTTGGTAATGTCCGACAAACATGATATATTGCGTATATTGTGTTCTTTTTATTCTTATTTGGATACAGTTAAAAACCTACTCCCTTCCATTCAATGGCAGCTTTCACACCGGCGTGTGTATATCTATAATTTAGTGTTATCGGAACTGCATGGCTTTTTATAAACTGGACCATCGGTATTGTACGAAAACAAGCTTTTATTACAACACCTCCTGATACTTTATAGGTCATAAGGAAGAGATTCTACTTTGTCCAACAACCGTAAGGTCATGTCTTTAATGAGCTGACAGCTTGATATTCTATTAGAAGATCTTTAGGTTCGATCTTTAAGAAGATTTTTTGTCTAAAAAAGCGTCATACAATATCCCCGAAGGGATACTTTATAGGTCATAAGGAAGAGATTCTACTTTGTCCAACAACCGCAAGGTCATGTCTTTAATGAGCTGACAGCTTGATATTCTATTAGAAGATCTTTTGGTCCGATCTTTAAGAAGATTTTTTGTCTAAAAAGGCGTCATACAATATCCCCGAAGGGACAATGGATACTTCCCTCATATCAATGAGAACTTTCCGATCCATATTGGTTCAATGATATGGGATCTACTTTTTATCGCCGAGTCCGAACGGCTTGTTTTACGACGACACCACTTTTTCATGGCTAAAATATTCTGGAAATGTAAGGCCATATTTATATTACAGCCTTTTGCTGGGTTAACCTTCTTAATGAGGATTTATATGACGTATACGCAAAGGAATTGACATTTGAAACCCAGTGGATTTGTTAAATCCAGATATATATAAACGTACTATAAGCCCGCATTACGCTAAAGGGATTTGCCACCGCCAAAATCGGGATTGAACCGCAGACCTTCTGAGTGCAAGGCGGATGTGCTTATCACTGCACCACGGCGGCTTGATCTCTTGACCTTGGAATGAAATCCTCCTTTCCCAATTTGCAAAAACACAAATTTCTCTAATGGCCAATTTTTAGGCTTTTCGGACTATTTTCTGGGTCAGTATGGATTTCTTTCGAAAAAAGTTACAACGTTGTTATAGGAAGGGAGCACATGGACTTCCAACGAAAAGAAAATCTAAACAAGATAGTGTCCCGTATAATCTTCTCTTCTTAATTAAGAGGTCCCATAGGATGATAATGCCCATAGGAGGAGATCCACAGGGTCATCTATTGTACTTAGAAGGGGGCCCATTGTGTAGTTTTCCTCTTTCAAGAAGTCCCATAGGGTCACATTCTCCATAGAAGAGGACCCATAGGATAATTTTCTTTATAGAAGATTACCCAAAATGAAATTTTGACCATAGACGAGGACTCCTTGTTTCATATTTTCTATAGAAAATTATCAAAGTGTCCTCACTACAAAAGATGAACCAGACGGTCATCTTTTCTATAGAAGAAGACTGGGCCTTCTTTCATAGGGTCATAGGTTTTCTATATAATAAGCCTTTGGAGTCATCATCCATGTAGAAGGGGTTCTAGATTGTCATCTTCTTCTTAGAAGTCCCAAGGAGTCATTTTCAGCATAGAAGAAGACCCATATTTTCTATAGAAGAATCATCCTCCCTATAAAAGAGGGTCCATGGGGGCCACCTTCTCTATGAAAGAGGGCCCTTCTCCTCAGATGAGGATACAAAGAGTAATTTTCTCCTGAGAGGAGGTTCGATAAGGTTCTTTTCTCTTCAGCCTCAGAAAAGGACTCATAGAAGAAAAAACCATCTCTATAAAACAACCAAAATCTAATTTTATCCATAGAAGAAGTCATCTATTAAAGAGGACCCATGTGGTCATCTTATCTGTAAAAGAATACCTAAAGGACCATCTTCTCTAAAGAGGAATGCCCGTGGGGGTCTTTTTCTACATAGAAGTGGGTTCATTGGTTTATCCGCTCTATTGAATAGAACACATGGGGTCATCTGGTCTATCGATGATGACCCTTGAGGATATCTTCCCTTTAGAAGACCCAAAAAGTCGTATTCTGTATAAAAGACTCGAAGAGAACTTATCTATAAAAGAGGACCTATGGGGTCGCCTTCTCTATAGAAGAGGACCCATGGAATTTTCTTCTCTACGTAGGTCATCTTATCTATAGAAGAGGGTCCATGGGGTCATCTTCTCCATGAAGGAATACCTAAAGTATCATCTGGTCTGTAGAAGAATACCAATGGAGGTCATCTTCTCCACAAAAGAGGACCCATGGGGCCTTTTTCTCCATAAATGAGGGTCCATGGGGTTTTCTTCTCTATAGAATAGGACCCTTGGGATCACCATCTCTGTAGAAGATAACGAATCGGATCATCTTCTCCTCAAAAGAAGACCCATGGGGCTCTTTTCTCTTTAGAAGATGACCTATGGGGTCTTTCAGTCTATAGAAGAATAACCAAAGGGTCAAGAAGAAGACACAAAGGGTCATTTTCTCTATGAAAAATTACCTTTTGGATCATCATTCGTATATAAGAAACCACATTAGGGTTACATTTTTAATATACGACGTTCGCACAGAAGATGACCTTTGGGTTATGGGGGCCTCCTTCAATATAGTAGAGAACACATATGGCGACATTTTATGAACTTTTGTGGGTGGTGGCACCATCTTCGAATCTCATTTAAGATTGGATCCATGTTTCGACCAAATTGGTTACCTTGTTCGAAAGTTATCGTGACACCACCAAAGCGATCAGGCCGACGCCAAATTGTCTGAAACGGATTTTATTTTAACTAAAGTCCGGTTAGGATTTTGGCATCTATGTTTGAGGCGGACGATAACTCCGAACGGATCAACCGATTTTATCCAAATTTGCCCCTCTCAATATTTTGTCCAAACTTAGTTTAAGTTCGAATATGCGACATATCGGTCCACTGCTTCGAGTACCTTCTCCACAAAAGTTTAAAAATTGTCGCTAAGCAATGGGCATGATAACATTCGAGGGGATTTGGTCCATACATTGCAAATCGTAATATTTCCACCAGAGATAGATCAGGTTCGACAATGGACTATATCGATCAAGTCCTTCGCGTGCCTGACACACAAAATTTCCTATTTTTTCGCAAAAGTGTTGCTTAAGGACATGTTTCCCTTTGTTTTGACATCTTTTTGCAACATGTTATCCTGGTGACCCTATTACGAGGGTACAATTTATTGCTGGGCAAGCTTATATTTCCTGAAATTATGACGTAACAGCTCTACAAAACCCTGTTGGCGACTGATGACCACGAGTATAATTTGATATGGCCAAAAATTTTTAAAATTTTCTTCCAAACGTTCTTCAACATCCAAGAAGGTTTATATCGAACAACAACTTCGTCTACCTCCTCTAGCAAAAGTTCAAAATGTTCGCTTAACTGCAGTTTAAAGGTTGTTAGAGGATTGTTTTGAAAATTTCATCGATAGTAGTCCATTTGATTCTGATTACTACTGATATATTTTTTATATCAAGATAGAAGGTGGACTATATCGGGAAACTCTGTAATTCCCTTACAAAAGTTCAAAATTTAAGTTTAAGTGCCGAAAGTACTCTTTATGGATATAATTTTTTCGTGGGTCACCCCATGCTTCCTGACATAATGACCCAAAAGCTTAAAAAATCCCTACAGAACACAGGCAACATTAAATTTCCAACGGTGCCGGGAATACCTCTCAGCGTAATTTTGGTGACATTTCCGGAGTATTTCAGCAATGTAAAACTTCTCTAACACGCCGTTCGGACTCGGCTACAAAAATAAGTGTTGCATCCTTCACCAAGTTTCAAAATGTTGGTAAAGTGCAGTTTTAGGGCTGTTTGAGATTTGTTTTGAAATTTTCATTGAAGGTAGTACTTGTGATCTTGATAGCAACAATATACTGTTTTTGTGGATCTAAAATATATTGGGGTTATTCTGAATGAAAATTCCCCGTGAGTTTTTTTTTTTACTTTCTCCCTTAAGTTGAAATGGCGAAAGAATTTTCGTTCAGAATAACCGCCTATAAAAATGTTAAAGGCCAGGTAACATTACATTTTCAACGGTGATAAAAGCGTAATGTTAGCGACATTTCCTTAGTATATCAACTACGTTAATCTTCTCTACAGGCGATGTCTTCAAAACTGATGTTCGGACTCGGTTATAAAAATTAGGTTCCATATGATTGGGCTAATATTAGGGTGGAGCGATTTGAACACCACCACGGCCGCCTGGATTTTCTGATTATTTTGATTGTACTGAGCAAAAAAGTCCGCTAGACCATATGTCTACGGTGAAAATCGAGCCCCCGGATTTTGACTTGAAGTTTCTTTTCAAGGCTTTTTGGATGTTTTGGCATGTATGTAACAGCCAAACCAATGAGATTTTCGATCCAACATAAAAGACAAAAATTGTAGCCAAGGCAATAATTAAGAA
The DNA here is from genome assembly GCF_047663935.1 of Musca autumnalis. Classification (NCBI taxonomy): domain Eukaryota; kingdom Metazoa; phylum Arthropoda; class Insecta; order Diptera; family Muscidae; genus Musca; species Musca autumnalis. The sequence goes on from NW_027412088.1 coordinate 178,525,656, forward strand.
CTCTATAGTACATCGCAAAAACATTGGAACGCTCCTTCAGGCAGTTATGGCCCCGAGAAAGTGCACATTTTTCGGAAAATATCGATTAATTACACTGTGCTACAAAATTTGACTCAAAGTCAATGGGTGGAAATTTCCTTTTAGAGATCAAAGCCCTTGGTGAGTGTACTAAGAACGCAAAAGGAAATTTTCAGGATAGGTCAAGTTTCTGAGACATGGTTTGGCCAAAATATCCTTGAAAAAAATTTCAAGTCAAAATCCGGGGGCTCGATTTTCACCGTAGACATATGGTCTAGTGGACTTTTTTGCTCAGTACAATCCCAAGAATCAGAAACTCCAGGCGCCCACTATCACTTTTTTCCTTCCATACAATTCGCCCCGGCCTAGCTAATATACATGGGGATACACTCATTGATATGATAGAAGTCTCCCTTGTCGCTTCGGGGATATTTGTGGAAACAAAATGGTAGTTTGGCACTATAATTATCGAAGGGAATGACTCCCAATATTAGATTCTGATCTAAGATTTAGTCCATTTTCGGTCCGTCCATTTCTTAATGTATATTTTACGCAAAATGTAAAATCTTTCGTTTTTCCATCCAGTTTAAGGTCACTTCTCGAATCGTCTTGATTTTTTTTTTTTTTGCTGGGGTATGCCAGCCCACACTTCCTGAAACTTGCGCCCCAATATATCCGAATATACACCTCTCGCACTATAATTGAAAGATTTTCGTAGTTTTTGTGGTTTTTGTCACAACGCTATATTTTATTCTCCATACTTCTTTCGATAATGGCCCGGATGTTCCAAAAAAAAGCCCCATCCAAGTGGTTTTCTTGGAATATTAGAAGGACTATCAGGGCAATCATACGGGTATGTTTTGAGACACACTTCACTTCTCACTTCACTTCTCAAGCATTTTGTTCACACCATTTACGTTTATTTGTCGAATATTTTATGGACGGACTAGGGTGTACTCTTCTTTTTAAATATCCTAGTGAACCTTAGCCCCAAGAATTTTGCAAAAAATAGGAGTAAATGGGGCGAACAAAATGCTTGATGCGTGAAGTGAGAGGTGAAGTGTGTCTCAGAACATACCCGATAAATTAAAATTCCTTGCGGAATTTGTTCCCTTACCCCAATTACACAATTTTTTATTTCCATATTTATGTATGTCCAAAAAGGGAATATTTTTGTCTATTCGGCGGGAATATTCCATAATTGAGTGATTTTAGTAGTTGTCAACGTATTGAAATGCTGATTTTAAAAGAATTTCACTTTTAAAAATTATTTTCCGTGCGGAAAATGGGTCTGTCAGTGGAATACTTTGGCCCACTGTTTATACAGACATGTCACAGAAACGAATTCCGATCGAAAGTGGAATTGATTCCGCATTTTGCTTGTTCAGAAACCGAAAAACGATTTATTTCGGAATGAAACCACTTTTGTTTTTGCAAGTGGAATTGTTTGTTTTGAAAACATTTCACAATTTTTCATTTTTCAAAATAGTCTGGCTTAATCCCATTGTTGTTGTTTTAATATTTAAAACAACTAATTTATTAGTGGAGAAAGTTTGGCATTGTTCGCCAAGGGGTAACGCAGGGAAGACTAGTTTCGATACTCGCCACAGGATCTCATCAGTTCCCTTGTATTTTGAAAAATCAAAATTGTAACAGCTATCCCAATAAAAACGCCACCAATGTTCTATTTGAAAACGTATCACTTTAAAGCACCCCAAAACATTTAAAAATAATAAAAATATTTTTTTATTAATAAAAATCACAACAAAATATTGCTACATATTTTTTTTTTTCGTGAGAACATTTGTAAAAACTAACAATCTGGCAAGCAAAGATAAACGAAAATAAAAGAAGTGAGAACTCAAACAAGGTATTTTTCAATGTTATGTTTTATTATTTTGCGTCTCGATTACAGAAACAATAGAAAACTTGAAATTTCAATAAAAATTAACTTTATTTCCTACGAAAATGCAATTTTCAAAATTAGGGATCTGTCACTTATGTAAAGAATATCTGTGTACAACATCTTTATTTAAGCTTCGCGAAGAATATTTTACAGTTTTTTCCTCCAATTTTTGGGGATATTTCGCGCAAAAAAAAATTTGAAAGCTAATGAAGTTTATTAAAGGAGAAAAAGTGGAATAGAGAAAGTTCTCACCGATTTTCCATCCCTGATTAAACTGAATATATCCCAAGGCACGGTGCTCTTGACACAATTTTAAATGGAAGGTGCTTACACCTCGGAAGTTTTTGCGGATTCTAAAACTACAATGTTTATAGATGAGAAAAATCAAAAAACAAAAAAAATCGCCGGAGCGCTTTTTAAATAAATCGCGATTTAAGTTGACACTTTTATGGGTTGTTTAGGTTTCCACGATTTTGTTTAGAAACCGCATGTCCTATCAAAATGGGACTAAAGAAAATGTTGTAGCAATGAAAATTTTCTACCAGATCGACATGTATGGCATTCTCGTCGGTTTTACCGTTTTTGAGATATAGAAGTTCAAATTGGGACAATTCAAATTCAATTCAATTCTGTATCGCCCCTTTATAAAACAATGTCATGACTGCAAATTCACAACTTAAACTTATATATCTAAAAAAATGTTACAACTTAGGATAAGTTATTTAAGCCAGTATTGTAGAGAATGTTCACAGCTTTAAGATTTTCTCAGGTCCCATATCGATAAAACTTACCGTATTCAAGCAAAATCGCGAAACCCTAACAAAAAAACCTAAAAATGTCAACTGAGCTTCTTTATCTCAAAAATGGTACAGGCTGGGAACATATGATAAACGCCAATCCTCTAGAGAATTTTCACAGCTACAACATTTTCTTTAGCTCCATTTCGACTGGACTTGCGGTTTCCAAGCAAAATCGTGAAAACCTAAAAAACACCTAAAATTGTGAATTTTGACCGCGATTTATTTAAAAATCCCTACAGCGATTTTGTCTTGTTTTTGGATTTTTCTCATCTATGAACACTGCTGTTTCAGAATTCACAAAAACTTTCCCTATATAAGCGGTTTTCATCAAAAGTTAGTTAAGGCGCACCCTTCATGACATTGTTTTATAAGGGGGCGACACAGTCAGTGCATTGTCCCAATTTGAACTTCTATATCTCAAAAATGGTAAAAACTACGAAGTAACCATAAAGGTCGATCTTGTAGAGAATTTTCATAGCTACAACATCTTCTTTAGTCCTATTTTGATGGGACTTTTGGTTTCTACGCAAAATCGTGAAAACCTAAACAACCCCTAAAAATGTCAATTTAAATCGCGATTTATTTAAAAAGCGCTCCGGCGATTTTTTTTGTATTTTGATTTTTCTCATCTATGAACATTGTAGTTTCAGAATCCGCAAAAACTTCCAAGGTGTATGCACCTTCCATTTAAAATTGTTTCAAGAGCACCGTGAAGGGATTTCATTTTCCTATGGATTTGAATAATTTTATTTCCGATCTATTTGACTTCTAAATATTTTCAGTGAATTGTGGGTGGAATCCAAATATCGGCAAATAGGACACACGTCCTATTAGAGAGAGTTTCTTTCTCCACACAGAATGTAACTACCCAGCAAACCAAATGTCGGATGTCCGATATATCTGAACAATTTCGGAAGCAAAATCGTTCAGATTTCGTTTCGATTTCTATACGATTTTTCGTAGGGGAATTCGTTTCGATTTCGGAGAGAATGTCGGCCATAACTAAAGCAACTGAAATTGCAAAGAGAAAAAATGTCCCGTATTTTTTTTTTTTTTTAAAGATAACGAAAAAGCAGCTGACCAATTTTGGCTTGGACAAAACTAAAGCAACTCTACTGTACAGACATATGATCACTGCAATTTTAGTTGCTTTCTACACATTTTTACATTTACATTTTGCTTTCTACACCCATTTCGCTTGTCATACATAATTTTTAAGAATGTTTTATTACAACAGCATGTGTCTGTTTTCGATTTTTAAGTACTGCCAAAAAATTATTAAAATGGCTAGAAGCAAATACAGTACATTAATGAAACAGCAAATTATCCGTGACTATGTAAACAATTTATCACAGAAAACGATTTCGCGAAATATTTCAAAAATAAATGTGTGACTTCTCTAATTTTGAGTAGGTTTTATGCAACTGGATCAGTAGTGACAGTCCATCACGGAGGAAGGCCTCAAAAAAAAACTTCAGTCCGTACTGATCAACAAATTGTGAGAGAAATAAAAAAACATTCATTTAAGATTTCAACTGAATTGGTGAGAGAGCTATCATTGGATATAAGCACAAGGTCAGTGCGTAGACGAGTGGTGGCAACTGGTCTGCATGCCCGGAAACCATCAAAAAGGCCATTTATATGTGAAAAGAATCGAAAAGCCAGCTAGGCTTTCGCAAACGATAATATTAATTGGAATCCGGCTCAGTGGAGAAATATTTTGTTCTCGGATGAGTCTAAGTTTATTATTAAAGGCTCAGACACGAAAAATTGCAGTATTGCAAGGGTACAGCGAAGCATGGAGAAGGGTCAGTAATGGCGTGGGACTGTTTTAAAGGAAATTATGGATCGATTTGTTTACAAAGATGTGTTCCTCAACGAATGGAAGTATCACGATTCGCTGAGGAAAATATGCCGCTTATTTGGGTGTTTCAGCATGACGATGACCCCAAAAATAGATTCAATGCATCATAGTTCACGGTGCTCCCTAACTAGTTTTGAATGAAAGGTGCTTACACCTGGAAAGTTTTAGTGGATTCTTAAACTACAATATTTATAGATGGGAAAAATCAAAAAACCAAAAAAAAAATCGCCGGAGGGATTTTCAAATAAATTGCGGTCAAAGTTCAAGTTTTTAGGCCTTTATTATGTTTTCACGATTTTGCTCGGAAACCGCAAGCCCTATCGAAATTATTGCAGTGAAAATTCTCCACAAGATTGGCCTTAATGTTATTTTCGTGGGTTGTACCATTTTTGAGATATAGATGTTCAAATTGGGACAATGCACTGACTGTATCGTCTCCTTATAAAACAATGACATGAAGGGTGCACCTTAACTAACTTTAAATGAAAACCGCTTACACCTGGGAAGTTTTTGCGGATTCTGAGATAGCAAAGTTAATAGATGAGAAAAATCACAAAAAAAAAGAAAAAATCGCTAGAGGGATTTTGAAACAAATCGCGGTCAAAATTCACATTTTTAGGTTTATTTTAGGTTTTCAGGATTTTGCTTGGAAGCAGCAAGTCGTTTCGCAATGGGACTAAAGAAAATGTTGTAGCAGTGAAAATCGTCTACAACATTTTCTTTAGTCCTATTTCGATATTTATACGACATTATACCGAAATTGTTCAGAAATCTTTACGAGGATTCGGAAGGTACCTCCGATTTTCATACGACTTACTTACTTACTTAGTTGGCCCATTACAGAACATTTGTTCCATAGACCGAACTAAGAAAAGATCTCCATTCCTCTCTGTTTTCCGCTTGACTTTTTGGAATACCGCGCCTTTTCATTTCTTCATCCACTTGTATGCTCCATCGAAGCTTAGGCCTGCCGATTCTGCGTGCACCGCCAAGCGGTCCGTATTTATACGCCTTTTTAGCGGGTTCATCATCGCTCATTCTTATGATATGGCCTAGCCAACGCAATCGTTGCATCTCGATACGTTTAACTATATTCATGTCTTTGTATGGCAGATACAGCTCGTGGTTCATGCGACGTTGATATTCACCGTCAACGCAAATCGGCCCTTAGATCTTTCGAAGAATTTTCCTCTCAAACAAACCAAGCACTGCCTTATCTGCTTGCGCAAGTACCCATGCTTCTGAGCCATACATTAGCACGGGTAGTATCAGCGTTTTGTATAGCCTTATTTTTGTTTGACGAGATGTGGCTTTGTTTTTAAATTGCTTACTTAAATCAAAGTAGCATCTGTTGGCCAATACAATTCTTCTTCTTATTTCACAACTGATGTTGTTTGTTGTGTTTATGGCAGTTCGACCTTCCTAAAGGTATCAGTTAGTTCCTTTACTGATCGTCCCATGATGTCTATGTCATCAGCTGAAGCAAGTAACATGTGGCTATTGGTGTAAATTGTGCCATTTCTTTTGACATTTGCATCTCGTATTAACTTTTCCAGCAAAATGTTGAATAGGTCACACGAAAGGCTGTCTCCTTGTCTGAAACCTCTTTTGGTACAAAATTCTTCGGAGAGGTTCTTTCCAATTTTAACTGAGGACCTAGTATCAGTTAAAGTCATCTTACAAAGTCGGATGAGCTTTGCGGGGATACCAAATTCAGACATTGCATGGAATACCTTTGATCAGAGGGGACTGTCGAATGCTGCTTTATAATCGACAAAAAGGTGATATGTGTCGATCTGCATCTCTTGGGTCTTCTCTAGGATTTGCCGCAGGGTAAATATCTGGTCAATGGTGGACTTGCCAGGTCTAAAGCCACATTGGTATGGTCCAATTATCTCGTTGACCATTGGCTTTAGTCGTTCGCACTATATCCCTGACACTATAGGCAATAGGGCATAAGTCTAGCCCCTATAGTTAGAGCATATAGTCTTATCTTCCTTCTTGTGGACGGGACATAGGATGCTCAGGTTCCAATCGTCGGGTACGCGTTCTTCCTGCCAGATGGTGCTAACTAGCTGATTCATACACCTTATCAGTGCGTCGCCTCCGGTTTTAAACAGCTCGGCTGGGAAGCCATCGGCTCCTGCTGCTTTATTATTCTTCAGCCGGTTGATTGCTGTTTTTACCTCATCTTGGCCGGGCGGTATACATTCTATACCATCTTCTGGGATTGGATCTGTGGTATCATCGTCTTCGCTACTATTGGATACCAGCAGCTTGGAGAAATGTTCTTTCCATATCCTGAGCATGCTATCTGTATCTGTTACCAGATTACCTTGCTGGTCTCTACAGGAGGATGTGTCTGTACCAAAGCCATCAGTTTGATGTTTCACTCTTTGGTAAAATTTTCGGACTTCATTCTGGCTCCTGTACATCTCGATTTTTTCACACTCCAGCTTTTCCATCTCTCTTTTTCTTGCGGAAAAGACATTTCTCTTCTCTCCTTTTCTCCCGATATCTCTCCCGTGCGCTACGCGTTGCTACTGATTGTAGAGTAGCCCTATATGCCGCATTTTTCTCTTCGGTAGCAGCACGACACTCCTGGTCATACCATGAATTCCTTTGTGGAGGTCTCTGGAATCCAAGTATGGATTTTGCGGCTGTTTGCATGGAGTGGGCAATTTTTTGCCATTGTGTTGTTAAGTTATCGGGACAAGGAGTGCTCGCGTTAAGCAATTGGGCTAGTTGAGTGGAATATGCTGTGGCTATCTGTTGTGATTGCAGCTTACCGATGTCTAACTTTCGTGTTGTGTCTGTTCGTACTTTGTTTGCTACGTTTAAGCGGGTGCGTACCTTTGCTGCAACAAGGTAGTGGTCCGAATCAATGTTTGCGTTTCGGAACGATCGTACATCCAGCACGCTCGATGAATGTCTTCCATCTGATCAATTTGATTTCTTGTTTTCTGATCTGGAGACAGCCAGGTGCCCTTATGAATATCGAGATGATTAAATCTGGAACTGCTAACTACCTTGTTTTTTGCAGCTGCAAAGTCTATCAGCCTCATACCATTGTCAGATGTTTCACTGTGGAGACTGAATTTCCCGACTGTTGGGCCAAAGATATTCTCCTTTCCAATTTTGGCATTACAATCGCCTAGTATAATTTTAATGTCATTGGCAGGGCAACGCTCATATGTTTCTTCAGTGGGAGCATGAGCACAAATAAAGCTGATGTTGAAGAATTTAGCTTTTATTCGAATTGCAGCAAGTCTTTCATTCACGAATCCGCAACAAAACTCATGCTTTACATCATGGCAGCTATAATACAGTGCGTCACCTTTAGGTGTTGTTGTGACGCCTTTCCCAATCCATCGTATTTCCTGTATGGCAGTAATATCGGCCTTGTACTTTTCAAGTACGTCTGCCAATGCGAAGACTGCACCTTCTCTACAAAGATTGCGAACATTCCAGGTGCAGATTCGCAGATCATGGTCCTTAAAACGTTTGCGGGGTTCGTCAACTTTAGAGGGGTTTGTTTTTCTTTTTTTTTCGTTTTTTCATAGTAGGATGTTTTTTGCTAGGGGAGGGTTACTAACCCGAAGCCCAAACCCAAGTTTTTAACGTTCTTATGGGTGAACGCGCGGCACATGTTAGCTCACTACCTTTAACGGGTGTTAAAGGCAGTTCCCCAGTTGACACCACGGGGAGATCAGTGTCCATTTGAGATGAAAGAGGGACCAAGATAAATCCTGGGCTTTGCCATGTTAAAACCGGTCAGGATCGTTGCTTGGTATCTTCCATCCCCTACGCCACCCGATTTTCATACGACATTATTCCGAAAAATTCGCTTTTCATCCGATTTCACTTCAACATATCGTTATGTCAACCACTTCATACAACGTTCGTTAAGATATCGTTACGAATTCGGATCCGACATCAGACGTAGCGTCCGAATTGGTACGATTGGTTTGCTGGGTAACTGAAAAACCATGCACTCCAGCAATAACAGCTCCCTAAAGTATGCAACAGATAATATGGTGTGTCGGTAGTTGTTTAATTGATAAGGTCGTTTAAAAGATGCTGTTTTTGTAAGTTCTTACCACATACCGAGGTTATTTTTGGAATTTTCAACAATTTATTTATTTATTTTATTTTTTGTTTATTAATTTTTTATTTATTTTTTACTACTTCATAAAAAGATGTTTTCCAGGAATTGTAGATTGGATTTTTTAACTTTGAGAATAATTTATTTTTTTATAAATTATTAAAAAATATTTATCATGTAATAATTATACAAAAAATTAAAAAAAAAACTACTTTTCTATTAAATTAGCATAAAACAATAAATAAATTAATAATAATAATAATAATAACAAACTCTAACCAAATGAAAATCACACAATTTTTTATACTCGCACTCTGAAAAAAAAATAAATATATGCAAAAGTATACAATAAAGTTATACTAATTATTATGCAATTAATATTGTTGAATGTAAAAAAACACACACACCAGGAAAACAATTAAAGCAAAAAAAAAAATATGCAAAACTTGCACAAAATTCTGTTAATATTCATTTTAATAAAAACAAATAAACTAATTAATGTAAATATTGGTTTTTTATATATTTTTTTAAATCACACAATGGAAAAAAAAACAAATAAAATTATGCATAAAAAAGTGCAACATAAAAAAAAACAATTTATGTATTAAAATGCAAATAACCATTCACACGTATAGCCGTACTACAAACACTCACTTATTCCCCCCCTATTCACTCACACACACACCGACATCCCTACTTACCTTTGTATTAATAAAAAAACTATGTGTATGTGTAATAAAATAATATAAAATAAAAAAAACAACAATACCTTAATTCTACACAAAACAATGTAGTTATATACAGCAACAACAATAACAAAGCAAACAAATAAAAACACATAAATGAATAATAAATAATTCAATATTACCAACAAAAAAATCGCTGGAGGTTTTATTGGGCTTTCGGTTTAAATGGTAATCCGTTTAAGTGAAAATTTAAGCTGAGGATAAGTATTAAATATTAAAGAATTAAGAGTTAAATATTTATAATCTGCATGGGAAATGAAAATTTAAACTTTTTTTCAAATCTTAACTTGTCCACATGGCAAAAGTAATTGAAAGTTTTGCTTAAAAGGGTAGTAGCATATAGAGAGAGCTTAGAAAAATATTTTTGTTTAAAAAATTTGGTTATTGGTTAATAAATTTTCATCTCAACATCTTTTTTTGAATAGGGTTCCAGTCATTACGTATTAGGGCAATACATAGAGCATGGGCGTAGCCAGGAATAGCTAGTGAGGGGCAACTGCCACCCCCTACATCCTACAAAAGAGTTCATTTGTATGCAAAAAATTATAAATATTACGAGAAACCAAGCATTTGTCATACAGCATTATTGTATGAGGAAGTTGAGAATTTTTTACGTCGCACCCGGAACAGTTATTGCTATTCGTTTGAGGAACGTTCTTATTGAGCCATCTAAATACAGTCGAAATCGCTTATAACGACGTCGTTTATAACGTCATATCGCTTATAACGATGAAATCTGAAAGTCCTAAATTTTTGCACTTTATATTCCACACAAATAAATATCATCGTTTATAACGTCATCGCTTATAACATCATACCGGTTGTAACGCCGGTTTTTTGTGAAATATTTGAATTTTGCTATCGATTATAACGTCGAAAAATACAAAGAAAAATTTTCTCTAAATATTTTGTTGTATGTTTTTTTTAAATCAAACAACAAGAAAATATTAAACATATGCCCTACATGTTCGAAGGTGGGATTGGACAACTGAATTGCTTGGATTTAAAAAAAGTACTTTCCAAAAAATCAGAATGCTTGGATTTCCCAAAAAACTGTCAGTTCGTTTTGAAAAACATTACTCTCTGTAATAGAGGGTAATACATGAAGTTGAGGCAATGGGGGAATACACCACTCAAGCAATCAAATGAGATTGAATCTTCAACAATAAACAAAACAAACAAAAAACAGCGGAGGCGCGCGCAAAGGGAAATTTGTTAAAAACAAAATTCCAATAACAACCTCACGGGCAACTGTGGTGATGTTCTTTTCAACTCACAGAATTCGATGAGTTCTTAGTTGATACGTGCTGACATGTTGCAGAATATTTTGATTTTGGTGTTTCTTTGGAAAAGCCCAAAAGTGAGTGTGATTCTCATTCATATGGGAATACTAGACACTTAAAGAGTTCGGTTTTTCGCTAAAAAGGCATCATTTCAAAAACTGAGAAGCCAATTGATAATTCCCTTCGCCGGGATGAAATCATGATATTGGTAGCGATCAGTAAAATTTTGCAACACTGTCAGTTCGTTTTGAAAAAACATTACTCTCTGTAATAGAGGGTAATAAATGAAGTTGAGCCAATGGGGGAATATTCCACTCAAGCAATCAAATGAGATTGAATCTTCAACAATAAACAAAACAAACCAAAAAACTATGTATATTTCAATAATCCACAAGGCATAGATTTTTGTAATCTAATTCTTCAAAAATCCTTAATGCGTAAATTTTTTAAATTAATTTTTAATGCGTGGACTTTTTGAAAATGAATTCTTCAAATGCGTGGAATTTTTTTTAATTAATTCATCAAATGCGTGGCTTTTTTAAAATTTCTTTCTTAAAATCCGTGGATTTTTTAAATTATTTCTTCAAATGCGTATATATTTTTTTAAAAATATTTCTTCAATTGCAGAGATTTTTTTTTTTTAATGTATTCTTCAAAAATTCAAAATGCTTGAATTTTTTTTTATATTAATATTTTTAAAAATTATTTCTTAAAAAAATTATTAAACTTTACAATGTCGGGGTTTTTTATAAAATAATATTTTAAAAATAATTCTTAAAAAATTAATCAATTTTTCAATGCGAGAATTTTTTTTTAATTTATATTTTTAAAAATTAATTACTAAAAAATTAGTAAATTTTTCAATGCGCGGTTTTTAAAAAAATATATTTTTAAAAACTAGTTTCTAAAAAAGAGGAAATTGTTCAATGCGCGGATTTTAAAAAAAAATAATAATTTAAAAATTAATTCTTAAAAAAATTAATTAATTTTTTAATTCGTGGATTTTTTTTAAATTAATATTTTTAAAGTTAATTCTTCAAAAATTAGTAATCTTTTCAATGTCGGGGTTTTTTAAAAAATTAATAATTCAAAAATTAATTCTTAAAAAATGAAGCATTGTGGCGTTTTTTTATTGGGATAGCGTTTGCATTTTTGTTTTTTCAAAATAGTCTGGCTTAATCCCATTGTTGTTGTTTTAATATTTTAAAACAACTATTTTATTAGTGGAAAAGATTTGGCATTGTTCGCCAAGGGGTAAGGCAGGGAATACTATAGTTTTGATCCACGCCACTGGATCTCATCAGTTCCCTTGTTTCTTGTTTGTGGATATTCTCCACCGAAGTTATTTTTCAATAACTTCTTCAACAAGAAACTGTTTATACCCAAACATCAATCGCCAGCTCGAAGTATAAAGGTAAGCAAAGAAAAAAGTTCAATGAGAAGTTTTTCCTTGGCAACCTCCTACAACTCCGACGAAAGTGTCTGCGAAAACAATTCAAACCTCTTCCACTTGTATGTGTCGTCGAATTTTGACGAATGCCAAAATTGGCGAACAATGCCAAATCTTTTCCACTAATAAAATAGTTGTTTTAAAATATTAAAACAACAACAATGGGATTAAGCCAGACTATTTTGAAAAAACAAAATTCTTAAAAAATAATTAATTTTTCAATGCGTGGATTTTTTTAAAAATTAATATTTTTAAAAATTAATTTCTAAAATATGAGACAATTTTTCAATGCGCGGATTAAAAAAATTTTAATATTTTTAAAAATTATTCTTAAAAAAAGAATTAATATTTTTAAAAATTAATTCTAAAAAAATGTACAAACTTTTCAATGTTAAGGTTTTTTAAAAAATTAAAAAAATAATATTTTTAAAAATTAATTACTAAAAAATGAGTCAATTGTTCAATGCGCGGATTTTTAAAAAAATTATTAATTTAAAAATTTATTAATTTTTCAATGCGCGGATTTTTTAAATTAATATTTTTAAAAATTAATTCTTAAAAAATTAGTAAATTTTTCAATGCCGGTTTTTTTTAACTTAATATATTTAAAAATTAATTCTTAAAGAATTAATAAACTTTTCAATGTTGTGGTTTCTTTAAAGAATTAATATTTTAAAAATAATTCTTAAAAAATTAATCAATTTTTCAATGCGCGGATTTAAAAAAATAATATTTTTAAAAATTAATTACTAAAAAATGAGTCAATAGTTCAATGCGCGGATTAAAAAAAAAAAATAATAATTTAATAATTAATTAAATTTTCAATTCGTGGATTTTTTTTAAATTAATTTTTAAAAAATTAATAAACTTTTCAATGTTTGGGGTTTTTAAAAAAATAATATTTTAAAAATAATTCTTAAAAATTTAATTATTTTTTCAATGCGTGGATTTGTTTTTAAATTAATATTTTTAAAAATTAATTCTTAAAAAATTAATAAACTTTCCAATGTTGGGGTTTTTTAAAAAATTAATATTTTAAAAATTATTCTTAAAAAATTAATCAACTTTTCAATGTTGATTTTTTTTTAAAATTAACTACTAAAAAATTAGTCAATTTTTCAATGCGCGGATTTTTAAAAAAATATATTTTTAAAAATTAGTAACTAAAAAATTATTCAATTATTCAATGCGCGTATTTAAAAAAATGATAATTTAAAAATTAATTATTTTTTCAATGCGTGAATTTTTTTAAATTAATATTTTTAAAAAATTAATTCTTAAGAAAATTTATGATCTTTTAAATGTTGGGGTTTTTTAAAAAATTAATATTTTAAAAATAATTCTTAAAAAATTAATCAATTTTTCAATGGATTGATTTTTTAAAAATTTTCTACTAAAAAATGAGTCAACTTTTCCATGCGCGTATTTTTTTAAAAAAAATATATATTTTTAAAAATTAATTCTTAAAAAATAATCAATTTTGCAATGGGTGGATTTTTTTAAAAATTTAAAAATGAGTCAACTTTTTAAATCGCGGATTAAAAAAAATTAGTAGTTTTAAAAATTAATTCTTAACAAATAATTAATTTTTCAATAGGTGGATTTTTTTAATTGATATTTTTAAAAATTAAACAATTTTTAGTGCGTGGATTTTTTTAATTAATATTTTTAAAAAAATAAACAATTTTTCAATGCGTGGATTTTTTTCAAAAATTAATTAATTTTTCATTGAGTGGATTTTTTAAAAATTAACATTTTTAAATATTGATACATTTTTCAATATTTCCAAAAATTAAGTCATAAAAAGAAATCAATTTTGAAATGCATGTATTTTTTTAATTAATTTTTTAAACACTCGGTTTTTTTAATTAATTTTTCAAATGCGTGGATTTTTTTAAATTAATTTTCCAAATGCGTGAACTATTTTTTAAAAATATTTCATCAATTGCGTAGATTTTGGATGGACTCTTTAAAAATGAATTCTTAAAAAAATCAAATAAATACACGGTGCTCTAAAACCAACTTTAAATGAAAGGAGCTTACACCTGGGAAGTTTTCGCGGATTCTGAAACAACAATGTTCATAGATAAGAAAAATCGAAAAACAAAAAAAATGCCGTAGCGCTTTTTAAATTAATCGCAGTCAAAGTTCACATTTTAAGGGGTTTTTTAGTTTTTCACGATTTTGCTAGGAAATCGCAAGCCCTATCAAAATGCATTGTCCCAATTCTATATCTCAAAAATGGTAAAACCTACGAAAATATCATAAAGGTTAATCTTGTAGAGAATTTTCACAGCCAAAATATTTACTCCAATCCAATTTCGATAGGACTTACGGTTTCCAAGCAAAATCGTGAAAAACTAAAAAAAACCCTTAAAATGTGAACTTTGACCGCGATTTATTTAAAAGGCGCTCCGGCGATTTTTTTTTGATTTTTCTCATCTATGAACATTGTAGTTTATACCCACCCAAAAGCCACTATACATAACATAATTTCACCTCTTTTATAAATATCGTTTATAACGACTATCGCTGATATCGTCCGATTTTGGTCAGTTCCTTGACAGACGTTATAAGCACCAAGTTATGGGCGGTTGGGTTGATACCTACGTGACATTATGTATGTTTCAATGGAGAATAATATTCCACTTATGGAAGACGTTGAACTCATTCTAATTATATCACCTGATTTCTGTCACAAAAGTAAAAAATTGGTTACTAAAATTGAGACATCGACGTAGTCAAGGGGTCGTTGTACAAATAACTTTGTACATTATTTTGGATTAGGTTAAAAAAATGTGGTGGACATAAATGCAGTGCTGCCGAATTTCTGCGCTCTTTCAGAGGTCAGTTAGTCAGTCATGACCGAAAGACATGGACGGTCACACAGTCAATCAAAACTGGCAGTGCATTTACTTTGCTGCATTGTTGCAAACTCGATAGTCGTAATGGTAAAAGCTTTTTTATGGTAAAAAATTTGTATGACGGCATTTAAGTGTGATTAAGTTAGCTTTACTGCTGTGGGTTCTATATCTTATGTAGTTAGTCTCATTGTCATAACTATAAGCGGAACTATGTTGACGATTTTCCAAATTTTACTGACGATTTGACTTTGATTTGATTTTTTGACGATTTCCGATCAAAAACTGTCGGCAACGCTGCATAAATGTCATCGGAACAGGATGAATAACCGTTGGAGACAAAAGAAGTTTAAGGAAATTTCCTGCGAAAATTGTTACGGGTTTTGTGGTATGGGTATGCATAAACAACGGACCTAATTATTCCACTGATAGACCCAATACAGTCTAGAACAAAACAACAACCATAAGCCTTCTTATATTGCAAGAATATTTTGGAGCATTTGGAACATTATCGAGGTAAGTATGAAGTATGGAGAATAAAATTATATGTATGCGCTGTAACAAAGGTCACAAAGGCTACTAATGAAGGAGTGGCCCTAAATATTGGCATATTTCGGTCCTGATATATCAGGAAGTATTGGTTTCCCCTAACAAACAAACCCGCCATTAACA
Source organism: Musca autumnalis (assembly GCF_047663935.1). NCBI lineage: Eukaryota > Metazoa > Arthropoda > Insecta > Diptera > Muscidae > Musca > Musca autumnalis. Next base: position 178,541,361 of record NW_027412088.1, read on the forward strand.
TTTCAACACGATTCGAGATGTGGTCTAAGGTGTTCAATTATTGTGGAGGAGGTACCTTATGGAATGGACCGAATTAGTCCATCTTGGAACTGGATCTAATTATATGAATCGTTTCCTTCTAAACGACCAGCTATTTTAATTAATTTCTCGAGCTTAATGATCGAAGATTTTTTGCAAGTTAAAAAGCCCACACAACCACCATTATGTGACCTGGTTTCGCTGTTGCTAGCACCTCATCGACTGTGGAGTGCCTTCTCTGTCATTTCTGATGAGCTTTTTTCCCCATTCAACCTGTATGGCTTTTACGGCAAACACTTTTTAGCACAGCCATCGGAAGATAACACTTTTATGTTTTTCAAGGACGTGGTTTCAAACCCCAGCCTGGCTCAAGCTGATTTTTATTCACGGTACTTTTGAATTAAATTTAAATGAAAGGAGCTTACACCTGGGAAGTTTTTGCGGATTCTGAAACTACAATGTTCATAGGTGAGAAAAATAAAAAAAAACAAAAAAATCGCCGGAGCGCTTTTTAAATAAATTGAAAAATATTTTTTCCAATTCAATTTCGATAGGACTTGCGGTTTCCAAGCAAAATCGTGAAAAACTAAAAATCCCCTTAAATGTGAACTTTGACCGCGATTTATTTAAAAAGCGCTCAGGCGCTTCTTTTTGTTTTTCGATTTTTCTTATCTATGAACATTGTAGTTTCAGAATCCACAATAACTTCCCAGGTGCAAGATCCTTTCATTTAAAGTTGGTTCAAGAGCTCCCTGCATTTATTTAATTTTCTAAGAATTCATTATTAAAGAATCCATGCATTTAAAGAAATAATTAAAAAAGTCCACGCAATTGGAGAAATAATTTTAAAAAATATTTCACGCGTTTGAAAAATTAATATTAAAAAACCGAGTGTTTGAAAAATTAATTAAAAAATCAAGCATTTAAAAATTGATTTCTTTTTTAAGAATTAATTTTTGAAAATATTGAAAAATTTATTAATATTTAAAAATATTAATTTTTAAAAAATCCACGCATGAAAAATTTATTATGTTTTAAGGATCTAATTTCTGAAAATATTAATTTTTAAAAAAAAATTAATTTTTTTTAAGAATTAATTTTTAAAAATATTTAGTGTTTTTTTTTTTTGAAAAATCTGCGCATTGAAAAGTTGACTTATTTTTTTAGTAATTAATTTTTAAAAATATAAATTTAAAAAAAAAATCAACACATTGAAAAATTTTTTAATTTTTTAAGAATTAATTTTAAAATATAAATTTTTTGTAACAAACCCCAACATTATTGAAAAGTTTATTAATTTTTTAAGAATTGATTTTTAAAAATATTAATCCATCCATCAAATATTAATCCATCCATTGAAAAATTAAATAATTTTTGAAGAATTTATTTTTAAAAATATTATTTTTTTAAAAAACCCCCAAATTGGAAAATTAATAAATTTTTTAAGAATTATTATTTTTTCTTTATTTCTTTTTATTTTTTTTATTTTTTTTCTAATCCGCGCATAGAAAAATTGACTCATTTTTTAGTAATTCTAATTTTTAAGAATTAATTTTTAAAAGTATTTATTTTTAAATAAATCGACGCATTGAAAAAATAATTTTTTTTTTAAGAATTAATTTTTAAAAATATTATTTTTTAAATCCGCACATCCCAGCAAAAATTTGGATCCGGTAGTCATTACGTAACCCATTACAAAGTAATGTAAACAAGCTTCTTTTCCCATTACAAGTAATCTGAAAAGTAATGGGATACTTCTTAAAAAAATTACAAGGCAAACCTACTTACTTTGCTCCTCACTAAGTAATGAGGACGGTGGCACAGTGAGTGTGTGTCCGACTATAAATCCTAGGGTTGTGTGTTCAACGCTCACTGTCGGCACGCAAGTTTTTTTAATTAAAAAATAACAGTTCGTGGTGGACATGTGCACTGCACATTTAAGTTCTTAAGCAACCCTTAATGTTCGTGTGCGTGGCACAGTGTGTAGTGTCTTCGGCCAGAATTCAGAGGGTTCGTGGGTTCAATTCGGGCAGACAGCGAATTAAAATAAAGTAAAATGAAAGTAAGAAGTGTGTTGAAAAAAAAAAAAATCTCCAGATCAACTGTTCTAAAAATAGAATTTTTTTCAACTTACTTTTCAACTTCTAGTGGCCACAGAATAACTAGTTATTCTAGTGGTCATAAAATAACTACAAACTGAGTGCGACATACCCTTGTAAAAATAATGGGGAAGAAAGGTGGTTTGCGAGTAGTTACGGCTGCCAAAAATCCCTTACAAAACCCATGATTTTGGGAGGACTTTTTTTGCTGGGATTGTTTTCAATTGACTTATTTTTTAGTATTTAATTTTTAAAAATATTAATTTTTTTTTTTCGATTGTTTGAGTGGAGTATTCCCCCATTGGCTCAACTTCATTTATTACCCTCTATTACAGAGAGTAATGTTTTTCAAAACGAACTGACAGTGTTGCAAAATTTTACTGATCGCTACCAATATCATGATTTTTTTTTAATCCGCGCATTGAAAGATTGACTTATTTTCTAGTAATTAATTTTTTAAAAATTAGTTTTTATAAATTTAAAAAATCCACGCATTGAAAAATTGATTATTCTTTTAAGAAATATTTTCAAAATATTAATTTCTTAAAAAACCCCGACATAAAAAAGTTTATTTTTTAAGAATTAATTTTTAAAAATATTAATTTAAAAAAAAAAATCAACGCATTGAGAAAGTAATTTTTTTAAGAATTAATTTTTAAAAATATTAATTTAAAAAAATCCACGCATTGAACAATTGACTCATTTTTTAGTAATTAATTTTTAAAAATATAAATTTTTAAAAAAATCCACGCATTGAAAAATTGATTAGTTTTTAAAAAATAATTTTTGAAAATATAAATTTTTAAAAATCCACGCATTGAATTTTTTTTTAAATATTAATTAAAAAATCCACGCATTGAAAAATTACTTATTTTTTTAAGAGTTAATTTTTAAAAATATTTAGGTTTTTTTTGTTTAAATCTGCGCATTGGAAAGTTGACTCATTTTTTAGTAATTAATAATTAAGAAGAATTTTTAAAAATATTAATTAAAAAAAATCCCCGCATTGAAAAATTAATCAATTTTTTAAGAATTAATTTTTAAAAATATCATTTTTTTAAAATCCGCGCATTGAAAAATTTACTCATTTTTTAGTAATTAATTTTGTTAGTAATTAAATTTTAAAAATATAAATTAAAAAAATCAATTTTTCAATTGATTAATTTTTTAATTAATTTTTTTAAATGAAAATTTATTAATTTTTTAAGAATTATTTTTAAAATATAATTTTTTTAAAACCCCCGACATTAAAAGGTTATTAATTTTTTGAGAATTAATTTTTAAAAATATTATTTTTTTTTTTTTTAAAAAATCACGCATTGATTTTTTAAATAAATTTTTGACTATATTAGTGTTTTTAAAATCTGCGCATTGAAAAATGGAATCATTTTTTATTTTTTAGTAATTAATTTTTAAAAATATTAATTTTTTTAAATCCGCACATTGAAAAATTGACTCATTTTTTAGTAATTAATTTTTAAAAATATAAATTTTTAAGAAAATCCACGCATTGAAAAATTAATTAGTTTTTTACGAATTATTTTTAAAATATTAATTTTTTAAAAAACCTCGACATTGAAATATTTTTTAATTTTTAAGAATTCATTTTTAAAAATATTAGTTTTTTAAAAAATCCACGCAATAAAAAATTAACTCATTTTTAAAATGTTATTTTTTTTTAAATCCGCAAATTGAAAAATTGACACATTTTTTAGTAATTAATTTTTAAAAATATAAATTAAAAAAAAACCACACATTGAAAAATTGATTAGTTTTTTAAGAATTATTTTTAAAATATTAATTTTTTAAAAAAACCCCGACATTAAAAAGTTTATTAATTTTGTAAGAAATAATTTTTAAAAATATTAATTTTAAAAAAATCCACGTATTGAGAAATTATTTTTTTTAAGAATTAATTTTTAAAAATATTATTTTTTTTTAAACCCGCGCATTGAAAAATTGACTAATTTTTTAATAATTAGTTTTTAAAAGTATAATTTTTTTTAAATCCGCGCATTGAAAATTGACTTATTTTTTAGTAATTAATTTTTAAAAATATAAATTTTTAAAAAAAAATCCGCACATTGAAGAATTGCTTAGTATTTTAAGAATTATTTTTAAAATATTAATTTTTTTAAAAACCTCAACATTGAAAAGTTTATGAATTTTTTAAGAAAAAATTTTTAAAAATATTAATTTAAAAAAATACACGCATTGAAAAATTAATTAATTTTTAAATTATTAATATTTTTAAAAATCCGCGCATTGAACAATTGACTCATTTTTTAGTAATTAATTTTTAAAAATATTTTTTTGATTGCTTGAGTGGAGTATTCCCCCATTGGCTCAACTTCATTTATTACCCTCTATTACAGAGAGTAATGTTTTTCAAAACGAACTGACAGTGTTGCAAAATTTTACTGATCGCTACCAATATCATGATTTCATCCCGGCGAAAGGAATAATCAATTGGCTTCTCAGGTTTTGAAATGATGCCTTTTTAGCGAAAACCCGAACTCTTTAAGTGTCTAGTATTCCCATATGAATGAGAATCACACTCACTTTTCGGCTTTTCCAAAGAAACACCAAAATCAAAATATGTATTCTGCAACATGTCAGCACGTATCAACTAAGAATTCATCGAATTCTACAGTAATTTCACTGAAATTTTGATATGAAATTATGCGTCTCTAGATCGACGCCCATAGTAGAGTAAAATCATAAAATTGCTGTAGTGGGGAATTCGATTTAAGAACACCTAATTTCATTAAATTTTTTAGTGAAATTCACGCTAGTGTGGACCGGGACTTTGCGCGTGCCTCTGCTGTTTTTTGTTTGTTTTGTTTATTGTTGAAGATTCAATCTCATTTGATTGCTTGAGTGGAGTATTCCCCCATTGGCTCAACTTCATTTATTACCTCAACTTCATTATTATTATTTTTTAGTAATTAATTTTTAAAAATATAAATTTTTAATAAAATCCACGCATTGAAAAATTGATTGGTTTTTAAGAATTATTTTTAAAATATTAATTTTTTAAAAAACCCCGACATTGAAAAGTTTATTCATTTTTTAAGAATAATTATGTAGGTGCATACTTTACAAGGTTTGTACTTGTAAACTTACATCGCCTTTTCTTTGAATTTTAAATTGACAGAAAAATACTTTTTTTCTTTTTGAAATTTTAATTTTCAGTTCTTGTGTTTCATTCGAATCAAATATACGTTTTGTTCTTTTTATAAATGTGCCTTTGTTTCAATTAAAAATTACATAAACCTCGCACAAATATTTAAAAATATTAATTAAAACAAATACACGCATTTTGGATTTTTGAAGAATACATTTAAAAAAAATCACTGCAATTGAAGAAATAATTTTTTAAAAAAAAATACGCATTTGAAGAAAAAATGTTAAAAAAAGTCCACGCATTTGAAGAATTTAGTTTAAAAAAAATCCACGCATTAATAATTAATTTAAAAAATTTACGCATTAAGGAATTTTGAAGAATAGATTAAAAAATCCATGCCTTGTGGATTATTTCAATATAGTTTTTTTTGTAATACAAGCGTTTTGATTTCTTGGAAAGTACATTTTACTGATGTTTTGGATATAATATATATAATTGTTCCACAAACACCCAGATCCCCTATTCACATTAGCTCAATGATATGGGACCTACTGTTTATTGCCGAGTCCGAACGGCTTGTCCTAAGACACCACTTGTAGAGAAGTTTTACAAGGTTGAAATACTCAGGAAATGCCGCCAACATCACTGAGGGGCATTTTGCCACCGTTGAAAATTGTTGCCTGGCCTGGGAATCGAACCCACGACCTTTAGCATACCATTGTGCATACCATTGCACCACGGTGGCACCCATGTTTTGGATAATAAATTAAAAAAGCGACGCATTGTTGATTTTTGGAAATAAATTTTTAAAAAATCCACTTATAGCGGACTTTTGAAAAATTAATTTTTAAAAAAAATCCACGACTTTTGGATTTAAATAAAAAATACTTATTTAAAAAAGTTTAGTTTTAAATATTTTAAAATATCCACGATATAAATAAAAATATTTTTTTGTTTTAAAAATTCGCGGTTTCAATGATAAATATATTTTTATTTTGTGTTTTGTTTTTCAAAATAGTCCGGCTTAATCCCATTGTTGTTGTTTTATTATTTTAAAACAACTAATTTATTAGTGGAAAAACATATTTGTTTTTAAAATTCTAGATTTAAATAAAATATATTTTTTAGCCACGTTTTGTTTATTTTAATATAAAATATTTTTAAAATCCATGTTTTGAGGATTTTTTAATTCTCCTTTTTCTAAAAGATTATTTGCTGATCCTTAGTTAAGAAAAATAAATAAAAAACATAAACAATTTTTTCTTATTATATTTGTTTGTTTTTTTTTTTCGTTTCTTAATATTATTATTTCAAAATTTTGAATACATACAAAAAATATTGAGACAATGTTTGAGTTTCTCTTTAGGTTTAAGACAAAGCGTACCTAGTATAATTTTTTCTAAATATTTTTGATATCTTTCGCCTTTTTTTAAGTTGGAAAGGTCAAAAATGAAAGCATAAAATGTTATCTAGGTGTACAAAAGAAATTTGTACATATTTTTTAAGATGTTTCCAGCGGGCGGAAATTTGAATAATTTGAAACAAATATTATATTTTAATATTTGTTTATTATATTTTTTATTATGTTTTAATATTTTATTGTAACGCTTTATGCTTTCATTGCCTTTCCGTAGTATATTTTAAATCTTCTTCTGGTACCTAGGACATCCAACATAATTAATGTTAACAATTTAAATTTTGATTATACGTTGAGCATTAGTTTTGTTTAGAAAATTTTCTCATAATTAAATTGTTAGAAAATAAAAATTAAATTTGTGCTTAGTCTCGAGTTTGTGTGTTTGTTATGTATGTGTAAGGGGTGGAAGGTCATTGGGGAGCACTCCTTTGACTTAAGGGATAATAAGTAGCAGCGACGCACCATTAAGTGGTCCACTGATTATCTATAATACTCTTGCTTTAGCTACGAGTATCGTTATAAATAAATGGATGTCGAGAAGGTTTTCTAAGGTGGCATTCGATCAATGTATGCAATTAGGAGTTGATGTAAAATCGCCCCTATTTACCTTCCTCCCCTCCATGTCGGTGAGCAATTTTTCAAGAGTTTTGTTTCATTTTCTTTTTCAATATTTTTAATGAATATGCATTTCGAAATTACATTAAATATTTATTTTAGAAAAATCTTAAATATATATTTTTGTATTTTTTCTTTTATCTTTTTATTTTTACTAAATGACTAGAAAAATATTTATATATAAATATGAATGTATATTTAATGACTTATTAATATTATTAGTACTAAAAATATAACAAATTATTTTAAGTTTTGTTGTTGTTAAAGGTGAAAGGATACAAGTGATGATGTAAAGCTGGAAATCTAATAACTTAAAAAGTTTTGCCTGAACATCTTAGTACCAAAGATGCTATTGCGCGATCTTGAGGCTTTGAAGCAGAGCTTGACATTACACCTTCCCTGCCCTTACACCCTTTAAATAGTTAACTAGCGAGCAATGTATGGAGTTTCAGAAGTGGATAGAAATAAATGGGAATTGCGATGAATGGATTGAATGACCCTTATTTCGGGACGATGAATTATAACATTCGATTTCGGAATATAATTTAGGCTTTAGACTGTAAAGTGAAAAATTTATCACGTACTTGATACAATAACACCAAATAACTAGTACCAATCAAACGGCGGATGGTTCTATGCACCGGATTGACTCAGAAAAATCGTCGACCAGGAGCCGTCATCACAACAGTTATCCCGCTAGCAATAAAATTTTCAATCATTGCCAATTTAATTAGTTCAGAACTAGTTCTAAGTGGTACTATTACACTATTGACTGCTTCAGTAATGCGAAGGGAATCAATTGACACATTTATATCCCCAAGTAAAGGACGAAGCGTCAGTTGCGACATTTTACTCTTACTCTCTTCTATTTTTTAAACAACAACAGAAGAGAGGAATGATAAATAAACTGGTACATGACTGTAAACTTGGACCTAGTAAATTTTCCATATTTGTTCAAATGTGTTCAATTATAAAATAAATGTAAACGAACGACTTGGAAGTCACTCAGAAGTCAGTCCGGAGTGTCGGCATACGCGATATAAGGTAATCATAATAAGGCTATAGAGTTTTGATCTCTTTTTAGGTCATAAGGTAGATAGAAGACTTTCAGAATGTTTGAATGCCTTCTTTAGGCCCATAAAATACCTAAACTGATTAATTTTGAGTTAGGTACCATGTTTATATGCTCTTTGGCTTTTTTCCTTTGTTATTAAGATGCTGTTGAAATTAAGTCAAGGATTCATGTTGGGCGCCAATTAATTACCTTAAAATCTTTATAAGTAGAATTCTATGCCTGCGTTCTCTAATGCCTCATTTCCAATTGTTATCCGTTGTAAGCTTTTTAGGTACCGGAAGTTATTTTTAAAGATCTTTTTAAAGGTCTTCAGGTCTTGAGTATATGTTGAGGTCTATTTAGGTCAAAAGAAATATTTGTGGGCCTTCTAAAATCTTTCTGAAGGTTGAAAACTGTTCGAAGGTTTTTCGCAGATTTATTGATGGGCTCTGACGATATTTTGCTGCCCTTTGAAAAATTTTAAGGGACCACTTTAAATGTGTTTAAAGACTTCACAACCCGTTTCAGCCTTTACAAATCTCAAAGGGTTCAAGATTGTTCTGCTTTTGATATATTTTTAAGGGTTTTTCCAGATCCACTAAAGTCCTATTAAGGTTTTAAAGGTGCCTTAATCCTTGTGAAGAGTTTTAATATCAGTTTTAATACCTAACAAGTAAAAATTTTATACCCTCCGCCCATGGCACAATTACCAAGGTAGTGGCATCGTAAAATTTTGAATATGTTATTTCAAAACTTTCTTTATGTTGTTGGGGAAATTACAACAAAAATATTTTTTTTAAAAAAGCTGTTTGACTTTTCATATTTGAACAGGTGTGATACCACTACCTTGGTAATTGTGCCATGCCTCCATCATAAAATATTCTGAACTAAAACGGAATAATTATTTTCTTTCTTGTCCACAATTTTAGGCGGAGATATTTTGAGACCACTGATACCTTAATAAGGTAAAAAAGCATAAAAAATGTATTCAATCGGTCGGGAACTTTATATATATCAAAGTGTGGACTTATGTATCAAAGTGTGGACTTATGTTTTTGATGGAGAAGTTTTGTGACCACTGGGAACCTCAAATGTCGAACTGTAGGTGTTTAGGTCAAAAATTTTAGCTAAAATAAAAAAACGAAAATAGGGAGGTACCGTTATAAGGGGCTCTACCAAAACATGGACCTAGGTGGATAGTTTTTCGAATTACAGATAGTTCGTTACTAGGAACCTCAACAGTCAGTTGAGAACAGTAGTTCGGTAAAAAATTGTAGCTAAACTCCTCAAAATACCAAAAATCGGGAGGTACCGTTATATGGGGGCTATACCAAAACATGGACTTTTGTTGACGGTTTTTGGTGGAGATGTTTTATGATCACTGGGAATCTCAAATGTTGAATTGTAGGTGGTTTGGTCAAAAGATGTAGCTAAAATCCCCAAAATGCCGAAAATCGGGAGGTACCGCTATATTGGGTCTATGTCAAAAAGTGGTCCGATATAACCCATCTTCGAACTTGACCTGCCCATGGAAAAAAGACATCCGGGTGCAAAAATATAGCGCTCTAGCCCAAATCTTGCGGAAGCCAGAGTGATTCCAACACACGGACAGACGGACATGGCTAGATCGTCTTAGAATTTTATCCTGATCATGAATATATATACTTTATATGCTTACAAATGATTAGTTCGATGTGTTACAAACGGAAAAACAAACTTAATATACCCTCCATACTATGGTGATCAATCCCACGGCAGCGGGTTCTTTCGTACCGGATTGACCCGGAACAACACAAAACCAATGTTCCGGCCAGCGGCTGCCACCTCAGTGTACATATGTTTGTATTTGTTTCGTTTTTCTGTGTTGGGAGCAGCATATCCCGGAATGCCTGGTCCGAATTCTCTTGGTCCGTGCCGGGACGGAGGAAAACCCAGGACCAATATATCTGTGCTCAGTTTGTCACATCCGCATTTTCAGCCACACCCGAATTTCGGTGAGATGCAACAGATGTCAGGAGTGGGTGCATCTAAGGGGTTGCTCTGGACTTGTCCACGTGACGGACTATGTTGCTGCATGCTGCGTGAACACAGTCCCCAGTGAGTCGTCGTCGGATTACGAAACTCCCTCGTCGTCTGACTACGAAACTCCCCTGCAGTCCCCTCGACAACAACCGCACACGCAGCCTTTAACACCAGCCGTTGTTGCCCCAATCCCAAAGAATGCATCCTTTTTGCAATTTAATTTCAATGGACTCCGAGGTAAGATCGATGAAATAGTGGACTTTATGAATCGGAAGAAGATCACGGTCGCGGCGGTGCAGGAAACCATGCTGAACGACCACAGCTCAGTACGTTGTGATGGTTACATAGTAATAAGGAAGGATCGCACCAGAAGTGGAGGTGGGGGATTAGCATTCCTTTTGCACCAGTCTGTTCAATACAGACCTATCTCGCTTGAGCCTGCCTCTAATGACCCGTACATGGAATGTATGGGGGTAGCAGTCAAGTGTGGAACTGCCGAGATATAGTTGCTGAACGTATACATCCCGCCGCGAAATAGCTGTATCTCAGATTATAAGCCTGGCATTAGCCCGCTTTTGGAAGGCCATACTCGTCTGGTCCTGGGGGACTTTAATGCGCATCATGAGATGTGGCATTCGGCCCTCCGAAACGACCAGAGAGGTATAGCGCTGGCTGAGCAGATTGATAGCTCTACGTTTTGCTCGGTCAATGAGGACGCCCCTACCAGAATTTAAGGAGCGTGTCACAGTTCGCCAGACATAACCATCGTGTCACCTGGTCTGACAATCATCAATGCTGCAGCCGCTCGCCATATACCTGCTGGTCGAATACCCGAAGTAAGACCAAATTTCCCAGCAGAGCGACGGGATAAGCAAATGAGCGAGATGAGCTTCGTCGAAAAAACCCCGACGACCCCAGAGTCAGGGAGCTGACACTGGAAGTTAACAGGCTGGTCGGCGAACATAAGCGGAACAAGTGGTTAAATCATCTGAAGAGTTGCAACATTGGAGCCGGTAAAAGTAAATTGTGGACAACGGTTAAGTCACTCTCGAACCCCGGAAGGAGGAAGGAGAGGACCTCAGTCATGTTTGGCGACGTTACGTTGACTGACCCGAAGAGGTGTGCAAGTTACTTCAATCGACTGTTTGTCAAGCACCCCGAGAGTAACAGGGCGAAGAGAAGAGTGTTACGTAGCATTAGATCTCTTCCTGCCGAGAATGAACCACCACAGTTTATAGTGGATGATGTTGCGAATGCCATCAGGAACGCGTTGGGCCCTGACGCAATTTTCATGGTAATGTTGAAACAGCTGGATGAGCCGGGAGTAGAATATCTCACTAAAGTTCTCAACCTGTCGCTAGCCACCTGTAGCGAAGACCCTTGAGGCCTTAATCCTCCCCAGCATTATAAATAGGTATCAAGTTGCCGATCATCAACAGCGCTGCACGCCATCTCTACACATATTTGTCGAGGACTCAACCAGGAGCGGCCGTGTGATAGAACAGTGATGGTGGCGCTTGACTTATCAAAAGCCTTTGATACTGTCAAGCACTCCACGCTGTTCGAGGACATCGAGCAGACAACCCTCCGGCCAAGTCTGAAACGTTGGATAATCAACTATATGTGTGGTCGCCAGTCGTATGTGGAATTCAGGAACAAGAAATCCAAGCCCCGTAGAGTGAAACAGGGAGTTCCACAAGGAGGGGTGATATCTCCGGAACTGTTTAACCTATAATTTTCCTGTATTCCGCCCCCTCCAGACGGCATTGAGATCGTAACGTATGCGGATGAATGTACGATCCTGGCGTCAGGTGCCTACCCTGATGACATCTGTGAGAGACTGAACTCCTATTTAACCGATCTTACCACCTTTTTCCACGCGAGGAATATGCAAATATCCGCCACTAAATCGACGGCCACTCTGTTCACCACATGGACGGCGCAGTATAGAAGAGAGTTGAATATCAGGGTCGATGGTAGCAGAATTTCGACCACAAACTGCCCCAAAATTCTAGGGGTCACATTCGACACCACTTTCACGTCGTCCGCGCATGCCACAGCTATCTGTGATAAACTGAAATGTAGGAACAAGGTCCTCAAGTCCCTAGCCGGCAGCACTTGGGGTGCAGATAAAGAAACCTTGTTGACCACGTATAAAGCGATAGGTCGGTCTGTGGTAGACTATGCGGCGCAAGTTTGGTCCCCGAATTTATGAGACACGCAGTTGGATAAGATTCAAATTTGTCAGAACGCGGCCCTGAGAACAGCAACAGGGTGCCTCCTCAAATCTACAGTGGACCATCTACATAATGAGATGCTATCGTTGCAGTACTTGCTCGGGTGTTACCGTGAGAGCCATCCCAATCATCATCTGCTGGCCACCGATACACCCAGGCATATCAAGAAGGATATTCATGCTCTAGAGACAATATAGGAGAGAACCTCTAGATCAACAGGCATATCAGGCAGGTTTGAACAGCATTCACACGGACACAGTCATCGGAGCGCATCTCCCATCTATCGCAGATGAAGAGCGTCAGCTGCCACGACAAACCTATTGGACATCTGCCCAGTATGCGGCATGGGCCCGCACTATACTAAGCACCTATTTAACTGCCCCGCCATGCCTATCATCTGACTCCAGTGGATCTGTGGTTACATCCCATCGAAGTAGCCAACTTCCTGGAACTGGAGATAGACCCAGAGCCAGATTGAACAGGAGAACGAACATACAAACATAATAATAAAACACTGTTACAACAACAACTATGGTGGAGGGTATAATAAGCTCTTGAAAGCCCCCAACGCAATATGGAGATCCTTTAGATTCTCTGAAGACCCTCTTTTGGGCCCATACAATGAATATCAGAGTCTTATTTGTTTTAGGTATAATTTCTATAGGCCCTCAAATATTTTACATATGTTTTTTTAAGGAGGCTTTGAGAATAATTTTGTATCTAAGTCGGGCGCCATATAATTACCTTTACAAAATTTATAGTTTAAAGCATACAAACTGAATAAATTTCTCGCCTCACTCTCCCTAATGTCCCATTTCTTAATTTACGGTAGGTCCTGTGAAGATATAGGTCGTAATTGATGGCAGTGGGAATATGTGCCATACGTGAAAGTATTTTCTCATCTGTTGAATGCTTTTTGAATGGTGCTTTTAGTCTTGCCTAGTCTTTCGAGGTCTAAAGAAGCCTTTGAAGGTCTTCTAAGATAGTTTTGAAGGTTGAGATTTTTTGATGGCTTTTCTCAGATCCATTGAAGTCCTATTAAGGTATTTTGTGATCCTTTGAAAGATTTTTATCTACTTGGTGTTTTTTTAATCATATTTAAATGAGTTTCAAGACTTGGGAAGACTTTTGATGTCTTTTTAAGTCTAACGAAGCCTTTTTAGGCCTCCAAGGCTAGTTGGAGGCACTTTAGACTCATTAGAGAGTTCTTCCCATGAAAGGAATTGTAGAGTTTTATTTTGTGTTAGATATTATATTTATAAGCTCCTAATTATTTTAAATTTGTTTAAAGGTGATGTTGAAATAATGTCAAGTATCCACGTTGGGCGCCATTTAACTACCTTGCAATAATTTATGGTGTGAAGCATACAAACTGAATAGATTTCTAAAGTCCCATTTCTCAATTTGAAGTTTTATAAGCTTCCCATTATAGCTATTCAATTATTCAATTCCATCGAATAGGTTCCCAAATTTTACAATTTTCTATCCACTGTTTATTCTGGAGACAACTTAATATTAAATAGAAACATTTATGATTCTTGTAAGTCAGTGATTTTGAGTTTGGTTCTTTGTACATGGTTTTTCTTCTTCTTTTTTACTTTTAAATATTTTCTTTTTTGGTGTTGTGTTTTTTTATTTTATTCTATGCAAAATAGTTAAGGCAACTGTTCTGAAATTATTTTCGAAAAATAATAATAACAATTTGTATTTGTTTATTAAAAAAACAATAACATTTTTTTATAAATATTGTTTTAGTTTGTTGTTTGAGCAAAAAGAGGCATTTGTTTAGTGTATTTGAAACCAATTTCCTGTATTTATGCTAAAAGGAAAGGAAGGAAATTCGTTTCGATTTTTAAGGGACTTATGAACATAAACTTAGTCTAGAATTTGTTTAAGGGCAAAGTAGTAAAGATCAAAGTTCCTTAGCTTTTAAGAGAGGTAGAAAGGGAGATCTATGGTATGTTTGAAAAAATATAAAGTAGCGCGATTAAAGAGATCCACGTTGGACGCCACATAAGTTTCCATGAGTTGTGGTCTTTAAAATCCGGGTAATGTCTACATTTGACCTAATTAGACCTTAGATGACGACCTAATTAGACCATAGCATTTTCTCGTTTTAAAGACGAAAGCTCATCGAAATTTAAGTAGCGCTTAGACAGAACCACATTGAGCTCTACTTAAATTCCGATGAGTTTTCGTCTTTAAAACGAGAAAATGCTAGGGTCTAATTAGGTCGTCATCTAAGGCCTAATTAGGTCCAATATAGACATTGCCCGGGTTTTAAAGACCATAACTCATGGAAACTTATGTGGCGACCAGTGTGGGATAATAAATAAATGAAAATGAAATGTATTCAGCTGAAGCATTAGCAAAACGTAAATGGTAGTGGTAGTAAAGAATCCAACATTGGGCGCCACTTTAATTAGAATCTATTCTGGTGAAAAACGGGTAAGGTAGTGGCCTTAAAAAACCCACATTGGACGCCACTCAAATTCTAATGAACTATGGTCGTTTAAAACGCGGGAATGCTTTTATTTGAGGCGCTACTAAAAAAACTCCATATTGTATTCTTTTAGCAGGTAGTAGAAACCTAGTGTTATACAATGCAATATGGAGTTTTTTAGTATTTATTTCAAAAGCTTCCGGTTAGATCTTTATAGTCAGTTTGATTTTTTTTTGGGCATATGGGTTAGGCCATTTTGGCCCTGAGCGCCTTTTTTATCCTAACTAGACTTTGAAGATCTATTTTCTGGTCATTTGAAAGCTTTTTAGGTAATTGGAGGTATTTTTAAGGATCTATTAAAAGGTATTTCAATACTTGAGAATACTTTTGATGCCTTAAGAAGCATTTGAAGGCCTCCAAGTCAAGGAGAACAATATTAAGTCACTTTAAAGACCTTGTTTAGGCCCTCAAATGGAATTAGAGACTCTTATTTTGTTTTGGGTATGATGTTTATTAGCTCTCGAATATTTTACATTTGTTTTTAAGAAGTTATTAAAATTACACCAAGGTGAAAAGTGATGGTGGCCCGTAACTGCATGGATTTCTGAAATAGCAGATACAGCACATGAACCATCAACCAAAACAGTTATTATGAAATCACAAAAATGGCAAAGAGGCGGTAGAAAGAATATATCGCTGTTTAATGCCTATGATGGAGTAGTTGCCGGTGCAGATGGTACCAAGCGTACAGTTATACGTCGTGTATCATGTCATCGTTTTACCGGAACTAGTGCCAAAATTGGACCAGCCCTAGCTGTTAAAAGATATGGATCTTTTAAGGCGGGGAGTATGGAAAATTTGTAGAAAATTTCATTTTCTGTGTAAATGGAGTCAGGTAGATTTCTTTTTAATGCTTGTGTTCTAAGAATCTGTGTTTAAAAATAACCAACTGTCGGTTATAAATAATGTAACAAATGTCGTGCCCAAAATAGTAAAGATAAGAAAAGACCGATAATTAAATATGTATTTTCCATTATGCAATGCAACGTGTGTGTGCTCGGCTGCATAATGTATTTATAGACACAGCGTGCAAGAAATGTAATTGTATGTGCGTTAATGTTAGATTGTAAGATTTAGTTTTGGGTAGAATATTTTGTAGTGAATAAAATGAGTCTCTCATAAGCAACATCGTGCGCGGCGTGTTTGTCTTTAGTTTCCCGTAGGTTTCTTAGTTTACACTTTGTGATGCGACGAGGAGTCCGTCGCATCAAAGGTATTTTTTCATCCTTCGAAATATTTTTACATACTCTGAGATATAATTAAGCGTTTATTTAAAGGCGTTTGAAGACTTCAGAAGATTTTTGATGACTTTTAAGCCTAAAAAAGACTTTGAATAGCTGCAAAACAAGCTTGTGACCTTTTAGCGTCGTTGAATACCTTCTTTATACCCTTAAAAGGAATTGTAGAGTCTGAAGTATCGTGTTTATAAGCTATCAAATATTTACCCAGCAACCCAAAACAAGATAGTTTGGATCATTGAAATTTTTCTGAAGATTTTCCAAGGCCCTCTGAAGTCTGAAGAAGAATGTTGATGCCTTTTTAGGTCTAAATAAGCCTTTAAAGCCCTCCAAGGAACCTTAAGCCTCGTTCCATAGAAGGAAATGGAGAGTCTTAGGCATCATGTTTTGTAAGCTCTCAGATCAGTTAAGGATATAACTAAGACCCATGTTGGTTGGACCGGCTACCCTAAATTCTAATTTTTTAATTTAGAAAAAGAAAGACTGTTGAAATACCTAAGGCTGGAGATGATTATTTAAGCGTCATCGTGGGCCTTTGAATATCTCTGAGGACATTCTCAGATTAGTTATAGAAGGTTTTAATTTTGAAATATGTAGGATCCACATTGGGCGCCATTAATCATTGAAAAAATAACTTTAATTTAAATATAGGTTCAGAAATTAGTCATCTAGACATCATTGAAGGCCTTCTTAGATAAATTATGGAGGGTTTTAGTAAGGAGACCAGAATTGGGCTCCATTATGAGCGTGGCATTCCTAACTTCTCATTTCGAATAAGAGACGAATCTGGTAGGTCTTGGTTTGTGACAACTAGGACCCATGTTGGGCGCCATTATGAGCTGGTGCATCTCCAATCATTGAAAAAAGAAAGTCAATTGGAAGACCTCTATTTGAAAATAATCATTTCCGTACTTTTAGTCTCCTGAATATCTTTAAGGGTTTTCTCAGATCAGTTTTGAACGTTTTTGGAGAATATAGGGAACCGCTTTGAAAGAAAGAAAGCTAATTGGAACGTCTAGGTCTGGAAATGTTCATTTTCGCTTTTCCTTAGTCCTAGGATCCACGTTGGGAGCCATTATGGTAGGATTGATAATAATGATAATATATGGGTTTTCTCAGTCCTCCGACGGCCTTCTCAGATCAGTTATACAATGGGCACGGCTTTACTAATAATTAAAAAAACAAGGCAATTAGAATGACTTGTTATGGAGATGCTCAAGTATGCATTTTCTTAGTCCTCTGAATATCTTTGAGAGCATTCTCAGATCAGTTATGGAAGGTTTTAATTTAAAGGTAACTAAGACCCACGGATTTCTTAACATCAAATGTTTCCATTAAGAAAAAAAATTTAGAACGCATAGGTTCGGAAATTGTTCATCTAGATATCATTACGGTGACCAACCGTACTCTATTATAGAGGACAATACTCTATTTTAGGTGTCCGTACTCTATTTTTTCAACGTACTCTATTTGTCCTCTATTTTCATCATATGTACTCTATGTACTCTATTTTGGATTTGTTTTACAAATACATGTGAATACGAATGTAATGCAATGGAATCCGAGAAACCTAGGCAGAAATTTAACCAAACATTGTCGTTGTTGAAATGAAATCAGTCGTTTCATACGCATCGTATAAGGCTTATACAGCGATCGTATTTTTTGAAATTTCTTGCACCAATCGGTACGGAATCCATCTTTAAGAAACCGTTTTTGGACCACCCTTACTACTTTCTTCGCTGAGCGAGCGTCCACTACGATTGAATTCATTAAACCAGTTTTTCACAGAGCTATGTCAGTAGTCACACGTACAAAATTTTCGGTAAAGTAAATTTAGTTTTTGGGATAGAGCTCTACGTTTTGCACGGTCAATGAGGACGTCCCTTCCAGAATTAGCGGCAAGAGTCACAGACATAACCATCGTGTCACCTGGTCTGACAAATGATGTCGTTTCTATTGGACGTAAAAAATTGCCGTAAAATATATTGATGAAGGATAGAGATCCTCTACAATCAATTTCACAAAAACTCGGTATTTTGAAGCACTCAATATGAATAAAATATATACACAAGTTTCCAACATTTTCCTATATGTTGGCCTTTTTCTTTGTTTAAAACTTTTACGATTATAATAAAAATACAAGATCACCGACATTTGAAACACTGTGTAAGAGGTTCTAAAGTGTGCAGGCTTTCGCTCAGGAATAAGAAACTCAAATTCGATTGTCATGGAGTTTTAAGTTTGCTTATTTGGACCAAAAAAGTCCTTGAAGTTAATTTTTGATAAATGTAGAAAAGAATTGTTGCACGGAGTTGGATCCAAGTTATTTTTTCGACTCAGTCTCCGACTACAGAATAATTGCTCGACTCCAACTGACACTATGAAACGCTATTGACTACTGACTATAGGATTTTGTTTCATCGCGTCGTCATCACGTAGAAAATTGTGAAAAATGGTTGGGCGAAAATGTTCACAAGTAAATTCTATATTTTTATGCAAATTAATTCTTTAAGTCCTAAAAAACGCAATACGTGGTACGTCAAACCGTATTGAGAACACTTATGCTAGAAAATGTTAAGTTTTCCAATGGAAATGGTAAGTGACGCCTGACATTGTTGTGTAGGCAATTAGCCTATTTCTGGAAATAATCATTTACGTATTTTTAGGTCTCTGAATATCTATATCTCTAAGGTCTCAGATAAGATACCAAACAGGAAGGCCTTGGTCATGCGACTATACGTTGGGCGCCATTATGAGCTGCTGCTTCCTTAATCATTAAAAAAAGAAAGGCAATTGGCCTATTTCTGTAAATAATCATTTCCGTATTTTTAGGCCACTGAATATTTTTATCTCTAAGCTCTCAGATCAGTTATGAATGTTTTTGGAGACAATAAGGACCCGCTTTGAAAGAAAGAAAGTCAATTGGAGCGTCTAGGTCTGGAAATGTTAATTTTCGGTTTTCCTTAGTCCTCTGAATATATTTGAAGGCCTCCACAAATAAGTTATGAAAGTGTTTGGTGACATGTGGGACACGCACTGGCGGATGTACTTGACAAGTACAATGCTGATATTATCGCCTTACAGGAAGTGCGATGGAACCGGGCAGACGTAAAAATAACAAACGATTACGCACTGTATTATAGCTGCCATGAAATGAAACATGAGCTAGGTGTTGGATTTATGGTAAATATGAGGCTTAAAAATCTCGTCTCCAGCTTCACTCCTGTTGATGAGAGAATTGCCACAATCCGAAAAAAGCAAAGTTTTTTAACATCAGTCTCATCTGCGCCCATGCCCCGAGCGAAAAGAAAGATGAACAGACCAAGGATATATTCTACGAGCGCCTAGAGAGAGCATATGACCGCTGCCCTGGCCATGACATTAAGATTGTTCTAGGAGATTTTAATGCTAAAATTGGGAGAGAAAATATCTTTGGTCCCACGATCGGAAATGGAGGGGTAACATCCGACAACGGAATGAGGCTGATCGATTTTGCAGCGGCAAAAAACATGGTAGTGAGCAGTACCAGATTCCAACACCTCGACATACACAAGGCCACGTGGATATCCCCAGATGGGAAAACAAGAAACCAGATTGATCATGTTGTGATAGACAGAAGACACTCGTCCAGTGTGTTAGATGTCCGATCGATTCGAGGAGCGAACATCGATTCGGACCATTTCCTTGTAGCAGCAAAGGTACGCACTCGCCTTAATGTTGCGGCAAAAGTGCGATCTAACACAGGACGGAAGCTGGATGTCGAGAAGCAAACACAACAGATATCACAAGCCTATTCCGCTCAACTGACTCACATGCTGGAAGACGGAACTGCTTGTCCCGATAATGTCGAAGCGCGGTGGCAAAGAATAGCCCACTCACTTCAAACTGTCGCAAAATCTGTGCTTGGGTACCAAAAACCACCACCTAAAAATCTATGGTACGATCAGGAGTGCCGTAAGGCTACTGAAGAAAAGAACGCGGCATACAGAGCAACCCTGCATTCAGTAGCAACACGAAGCGCGAAAGAAAAATATCGGGAGAAGAGGAGAGAGGAGAAGCGTATTTTCGGAAGAAAAAAAGAAAGAGCAAGAAAAACGTGAGCGTGAGAAACTCGAGATGTTCAGGAGTCAGAATGAAGTCCGCAAATTTTACCAGAGTGTAAAACACTAGACTGAAGGGTATGGTGCAGGCACATTCTCCTGCAAAGATCATGAAGGGAATCTGGTAACTGTTACAGATAGCGTACTGAGGATCTGGAAGGAGCATTTCATGAAGCTCTTAGTATCGAATATGGGCGGCGATGAAGATACACCAGAACCAATCGCAAACGACGACGTTGAATGTCTTCCACCTAGCCAAAGCGAGGTTACGACAGCCATTAATCGGCTGAAAAACAATAAGGCAGCAGGAGCTGATGGACTTCCCGCCGAATTGTTCAAGACCGGTGGAGAAATGCTAGTAAGGAGTATGCATCAGTTAATTACCGAAATTTGACAGGAAGAGAGCATACCCAACGATTGGAACCTCAGCCTCCTATGTCCCGTACATAAGAAAGGAGATAAGACGGTGTGTACAAACTACAGAGGCATAAGTCTGCTCCCAATCGCATACAAAGTGCTGTCGAGTGTGCTGTGTGAACATTTAAAACCCATGGTCAATAACATAATCGGGTCATACCAATGCGGTTTTAGACCTGGTAAATCGACAATTGACAAATCTTCGCACTGCGCCAAATACTGGAGAAGACCCACGAAAGACAGATCGACACATACCACCTGTTCGTCGACTATAAGGCCGCCTTCAATTAGATCAAAGGTGTTTCAAGCCATGTCTGAGTTTGGCATCCCTGCAAAACTAATTCGACTATGCAGGATGACATTGGCTGACACAAGATCAGCGGTTAAAATAAGAAAGAACCTCTCCGAGCCTTTCAACACAAAACGAGGTTTCAGACAAGGTGACAGTCTATCGTGTGACCTATTTAATATCCTACTGGAAAAGGTCATACGAGATGCGAATATATATACGGCCAGAGATAAAAACAGCACGATATACAATAAATATGTAATGTTGCTTGCATACGCAGATGACATAGACATAATAGGTAGATCAGCGCGAGCCGTAACAGCCACCTTTGCAAAAATTGAAAAAGAGTCTGCCAAAGTAGGTCTGGCAGTCAACGGCGATAAGACGAAGTTTATGCTATCAACACGCAAGTCGTCCAGTAGACTCGGACCAACTGTGGATGTTGATAATTATAAATTTGAGATAGTAAATGACTTTATCTACCTCGGCACCGCCATAAATAAAACCAACAATATAAGCCTTGAAATAAAGAGAAGAATAATATTGGCCAACAGATGCTACTTTGGTCTAAGTAAACAGTTTAAAAGTAAAACCACCTCTCGTCAAACAAAACTTACGCTCTACCAGACACTGATACTACCCGTACTTATGTATGGATCTGAAGCATGGGTACTTGCGAAAGCAGATGCGGCAGAACTTGGTGTGTTTGAGAGAAAAATTCTTCGAAAGATTTATGGACCAATATGCGTTGGCGGTGAATACCGACGTCGTATGAACCACGAGCTATACCAGCCAACCGACATCGATATAGTAAAACGTATCAAACTACAACGATTGCGTTGGCTTGGTCATGTCAGCAGGATGGATAAAGATGCCCCCGCCAAAAAGGCATTTGAATACGAGCCACTCGACGGTATACGCCCCAAGGGAAGGCCAAAACTCCGATGGAAGGACCAAGTTGAAGAAGATATCACAGAACATGACATCCAAAATTGGAGAAGTAAAATAAAAGATCGGTGCGTTTGGAAATCTATTCTTTGTTCGGCTTATGGAACAAGACGTTCTGTTTAATACAAAAACCATCTAAGTAAGTAAGTAAGTGGGACACACGCTGGTCGTCATTATGGATTCAGCTTTCCTAATCATTAAAAAAGAAAGCCAAGAGAGGCCCACGTTGGGCGCCATAATGAGCTCGGCCACCCTAATCATTTGAAGAAAGAAATCCAATTTGAAGGCTTAGCTGTGGAGATAATAATTTACGGATTTTTAGAGCCCAGCATATCTTTGAAGTTTACTCAGATCAGTTGTGGAAGGTTTTGGAGACATGTAGGATCCACGTTAGGCGCCAATATGAACGCGGCTTTTCTAATCATTCAAAAATACAGCCAATTGAAGGTCTAGATCTAGAAATGATGACTTACATTCGTATTTTTATAGGCCTTTTGAATATCTGAGAAGGTCTTCCTAGATCTATTATGGAGGTTTTAGAAGCAAATAGCACCCACTTTCGGCGCCATTATTAGGCCGGTTTTTCTAGTCATTCAGAAAAGAAATCCAATGGAAATCACTAAATCTGGAGATGATCATGTACGTATTTTCTTAGGCCTTTAAATGCCTACGAAGGCGTTTTCAGAAACATGAGAGATCCACCTTGGCGCCATTGCGGATGAGTTGTTTTTTTCCACAATTCCCAGAACATATGAGGAATATTAAAAGAAATTTTATGTTGGGCGCCACCGTTTAATTTTGTTTTTACTTTGAGGCCACAGATCTCTTCTTTTCCGCTTAGCTAAGGATACTTTGATATATTTATAAATATAAATTAAAAAACAAAAAACATTTATTAAAACATTTAGACTAGAAAATATTAATGACTGAGATGATAGTATCTGATGAAGCATTAATACGAGTATTTACAACAATAACAATAAAAACAACAAAAAAGTGACAATCAGACTTCTAACATAAACTCCATGCAAGGAGCTTATGTACTTTTTTTTGGTGTACTATATGCTACGAAAATAAATCCAAAAATTATTTCTTATTTTCCTAAAAAAGACTCTGAAAGGTTTAGCTTATTTTACGCCTTAAATTCTACGATCTTCGTGATCTTCTTCTTTTGTCGAAAGAAAAATATAAGTTATAAGCTCTGTCGTTCTTCATGTACACGATTTTCCTCCCCCATTCACTCGCATGCTATTTTACCATCAAAACTGCTCAAGGCAATGGCAAATGCTTGCATGGCACACAGCGGATAACGATAGTCCATGGTGAAGACATCCTCAGAGGTGCGTCCAAATTGCATAACAATATAATCGGGATCGGAGTCATGGACCAATTGGAAATTCTTTACTGAGGCTTGCGTTACCCGACCATGGAAATTTAAAACATACGATTGGGTCTCATCATTCCAAACGGGTGTTTTATTGTGCAGTTCAACAATGTTATCCAAATGCTGAAAGAAGAAGGGTAGATATTTATTTGGAATTGAAAACAAATGTTCGAGTGGGAACCTACCTTGCTTTTCCATAGATCCATAATACCTTGCTGTTTGGGATCCGCTGAACTAATTTTAACACGTTGATCATCTTCAGTCATGCCAGGCAGTATAACAGTCATGTTGCGTGGTCCTTTGAAGCCCAAAATGTTGGTGTCCTGTCGAGAGAGGGAGAGAGGACACAAAGAGAGGAGGAAGAAAGAGAAAATTGGTGTTATTTTTTTATTTTAAATAATAAAAAATGAAGCTCCTTATAGGAGAGAAAATATGGTTTTTGAGACCAAGGTGAGGTGTACAGAGCTTCTGCATAGGGTGAAGGAGGCCTTTGTTGCTTCTGAGATGACAGTGAAGTGTCCAGGGCCTTGAAGTGGGGCCAGAAACTCTATAAACACCTTGCGAATTATCTTCTAAAAAGTGAAATCACTTTTATCAACAATCTCAGAAGAGCCCCACGTCGGGAGCCATCAAATAAAAAATCAAGGAGAGAAAAAATGACCTTCGGGACCAGGGAACATATGATAAAGGAGGCCAGTGAGGCTTTTGCGATGATGTTCTTCGTAAAGTATCTTCCAAAAAATTATTGAATTTTTATTAACAATCTTAGAAAAGCCCCACGTCAGGCGCCAACAAATAAAAAATCAAGGAGAGGAAGTATGGCCTTTGAGACCAAAGAGAATAGGGTAAAGGAGGCCTATGTGGCTTCTGAGATGACTATTGTCCTAAACTATCTTTCAAAAATGATTGCCCTTTTATCTACAATCTTAGAAAAGCCCCACGTCGGGGCTTTTTTTAGATTGCACTTATATCAGCAATCTAAGAAAAGCCTCACGTCGGGCGCCATCAAATAAAAAATCAAGGAAAGGAATTATGGCCTTTGAGACCAAAGAGAAAGGGGTGAAGGATGCCTATTTGGCTTCTGAGATGACTATCTTGGTAAACTATCTTCCAAAAAATTAATGAACTTTATTCAACAATCTTAGAAAAGCCCCACCTCGGGCGCCTTTAAATAAAAAATCAAGGAGAAAAAATATGACCTTTGAGACCAGGGAACATAGGGTGGATTCTGAGATGAATGTCTTGGTAAACTATCTTCCAAAAATTTATTGCACTTTTATCAACAATCTTTGAAAAGCCCCACGTCGGGCGCCATCAAATACAAAATCAAGGAGAGGAAGTGTGGCCTTTGAGACCACAGACAGTAGGGTGAAGGAGGCCTATGTGGCTATCTTCGTAAACCACCTTCCAAAAAAATTATTTCACTTTTATCAACAATATCAGAAAAGCCCCACGTCGGGCGCCATAAAAAAATCAAGGAGGTAAAACATGGTCTTTGAGACCAAAAAGAATATTGTGAAGGAAGCTTGTGTGGCTTCTGAGATGACAGTGAAATGTCCAGGGCCTTGAGGTGAGACCAGGAGCTCTACAAAATACCTCGTAAATTGTTTTGTAGACATGTTGGACCCCTCTTGGGCGCCATTAAGAGCTCTAATTCTTTAATAATTGAAGAAAGAAAGCCAATTGTTAGGCCTAGCTTTGGAGATGACCATTTACGGATTTTTAGGCCTCTAAATATCTAACAAGTTCTTCTCACATCAATTACGGATAGTTTGGAGTCATAAAGGACCCATATTGGGCGCCATTATAAGCTCAGCTTCCCTAATCATCCAAAAAAGGAAGCCAATTGGAAGGCCTAGCTTTGGAGATGATTATTTACGAATTTTTAGGTTTAGAATATCATTGAAGGTTTTCTCAGATCAACTGGGGAAGATTTTGAAGACTTGTAAGACCCACGTTAGGCGCCAATATGAATGCGGCTTTTCTAATCGTTTAAAAAGAAATCCAATGGAAAGACTTCAGTCTGGAGATGATAACCTACGTATTTCCTTAGGCCTCTGATAATCTTTGAAGGCCCTCTAAGTGACTTGTAGGACCCACGTTGGGCGCCAAAAAAAATAAGTGTTATTTTTTAGGTTAAATTAAATGCTGATGTGAAAAAAACTCAGAACAGGGAAAAAATTATGAGAAAAAAATATGGCCTTTGTGGCTTTTGAGATGCCAGTGAAGTGTCCAGGGCCTTGAGGTGGGGCCTGGAGCTCTATACAAGGCCTCGTAAATTTTCTTTTAAAAAATTATTTCATTTTTATCAACAATCTCTTAAAGTCCCATCTCAGGCGTCATCAAATAAAAAATCAAGGAGAGAAATTATGGCCTTTGAGACCAGGGAACATAGGGTGAAGGAGGCCAATGTGGCTTCTGAGATGACAATCTTCGTAAACTATCTTCCACAAAATTATTTTACTTTTATCAACAATCTTAGAAAGTCCCACGTCGGGCGCCATCAAATAAAAATCAGGGAGGAAATATGGACGATGACAGTGAAATGTTTAGCGGTCTTGAGGTGATACCAGCAGCTCTATAAAAGACCTCCTAAACTATCTTCCAAAAAATTATTTCACTTTTATCAAAAATCTCAAAAAAGCCCCACGTTGGGCGCCATCAAAAAACTTAAAATTTTCCACTTCATTTTTAGCCTGACGACTTATCGTACAACAAATATATAAACACAAAATTTTTTTCATTTTACTCACATATATCACCACGGCTAAATCTAGCCGCGGATTTTCCGTATTATCTTTACTGCCGCTATCGTAAACCGTAAATGAGGTGCCAAAAACATTTGAACGCAATTTGCCACAATATCCCTCAGCGTTACGTGATAAATCGGTGGGATCACAGCTGATGATGTAATTCGATGTTTTACTCTTCTTGCGTTTGCGACCACCCAGCAGGAATATTTTCTTGCCATAATCCCGCTCCAGGTGTAAATAATAAATAGGGAATAGACCACGATCCATACCCTTGCGATCACGTGTAATGCGACATTTGTAGAGCACACCCTGGGGTGCCGGTTGCATTACAAAGTGTTCAATATTGCCAATGATGTCACCTTCCGGTTCACAGGATTCACCATTCTCTGCCGATGTTTCACCATTTGTTGTTGCATTGGCCGCCTTTGAGTGTGGTGAGGTGGTCCCCGCTGCTGCTGTGGGCGACTTAACGGGCACCACTGGCGCCGCCAAGGCTATGCTATTACGATTGGCATAATCCTCTTCATCCAAGGTGTCATCGAATGATTGCTGACGCGATCTTTGTCTACCCGGTTGCGAGGAGGCTGAATTCGTTGAACTGCTGTGCAAATGGCCCTGGCTTATTTCAGTCGTCAACACAATGGGGGTGCTTTCCTCATCCTCCAAGTCATGGGTGGAGATTTCTTCTATGAGATCTGAAAGTAAACACGAAAATAGATTAAATACCCGCAGGAAGACTTTTAGTTTCCTCGTTCCGCTTACCTTCATCCACATTAAGATTTGTACGTTTTGGTGTTCTGGCATGATTTGAGTTATTGGCATATTTCCCCAAGCTATTCCCCATTGAGCCGGGTGAACTTATATCGGCCTTGGTATTACTTAGTAGTTGGTCAGGATTTTGTGTTGAGCTAATGAATTGCATCGGTCCATCGTAGGCATGCAGCTCTCGTGCATTATGGCCAGCTGACCGCAATCCAGATATAGGACGGTTGATTTGTAGATCACTAGCCTGCACCATGCCGGGAGAGGCTCGTTTTTGGCGTATATAGGCCTCCATTAGCTGGCGCTAAAAAAGAATAAAACAAAAGCAAATGTTAATTAGGAAGTGAGAAAAGTTTGCGGAACGTTATAGATGCTGCTGCCAAAACTGAATGGGTCAAAGGTCTCACGAAGTAACTTTTCCTTACGAAGCACCCTTTCCCTTGGAAAGGGTCCTACGAAGCACCCTTTCCCTTGGAAAGGGTCTTACGAAGCACCCTTTCCCTTGGAAAGGGTCTTACGAAGCACCCTTTCCCTTGGAAAGGGTCTTACAAAGCACCCTTTCCTTGGGAAAGGGTCTTACAAAGCACCCTTTCCTTGGGAAAGGGTCTTACAAAGCACCCTTTCCTTGGGAAAGGGTCTTACAAAGCACCCTTTCCTTGGGAAAGGGTCTTACAAAGCACCCTTTCCTTGGGAAAGGGTCTTACAAAGCACCCTTTCCTTGGGAAAGGGTCTTACAAAGCACCCTTTCCTTGGGAAAGGGTCTTACAAAGCACCCTTTCCTTGGGAAAGGGTCTTACAAAGCACCCTTTCCTTGGGAAAGGGTCTTACAAAGCACCCTTTCCTTGGGAAAGGGTCTTACAAAGAACCCTTTCCTTGAGAAAGGTTCTTACAAAGCACCCTTTCCTTGAGAAAGGTTCTTACAAAGCACCCTTTCCTTGAGAAAGGTTCTTACAAAGCACCCTTTCCTTGAGAAAGGTTCTTACAAAGCACCCTTTACTTGGGAAAGGGTCTTGCAAAGCACCCTTTCCTTGGGAAAGGGTCTTACAAAGCACCCTTTACTTGGGAAAGGGTCTTGCAAAGCACCCTTTACTTGGGAAAGGGTCTTACAAAGCACCCTTTCCTTGGGAAAGGGTCTTACAAAGCACCCTTTCCTTGAGAAAGTGTCTTACAAAGCATCCTTTCCTTGGGAAAGGGTCTTACAAAGCACCTTTCCAGGGGTAAAGGGTTTTACAAAGCACCTTTCCAGGGGAAAGGGTTTTACAAAGCACCCTTTCCTTGGGTAAGGGTTTTACAAAGCACCCTTTCCTTGAGAAACGGTTTTACAAAGCACCCTTTCCTGGGGAAAGGGTCTTACAAAGCACCCTTTCCTTGGGAAACGGTCTTTCGAAGCACCCTTTCCTTGGGAAATGGTCTTACGAAGCAGCCTTTCGAAGGGCTCTTTCCAAAGAAAAGTGGGCTTCGTAAGACCCTTACGAAAGGAAAGTGGGCTTCGTAGGAGGCTTCTATAGAGTAGAAGACCTCCGTAGGAGGCTTCTATAGAGTAGAAGACCTCCGTAGGAGGCTTCTATAGAATAGAAGACCTCCGTAGGAGGCTTCTATAGAATAGAAGACCTCCGTAGGAGGCTTCTATAGAATAGAAGACCTCCGTAGGAGGCTTCAATACAATAGAAGACCTCCGTAGGAGGCTTCTATAGAGTAGAAGACCTCCGTAGGAGGCTTCTATAGAGTAGAAGACCTCCGTAGGAGGCTTCTATGGAGTAGAAGACCTCCGTAGGAGGCTTCTATAGAGTAGAAGACCTCCGTAGGAGGCTTCTATAGAATAGAAGACCTCCGTAGGAGGAGAATAGGAGATCTCCGTAGGAGGCTTCTATAGAATAGAAGACCGTAGGAGGAGACCTCCGTAGGAGGCTTCTATAGAATAGAAGACCTCCGTAGGAGGCTTCTATAGAATAGAAGACCTCCGTAGGAGGCTTCTATAGAATAGAAGACCTCCGTAGGAGGCTTCTGTAGAATAGAAGACCTCCGTAGGAGGCTTCTATAGAATAGAAGACCTCCGTAGGAGGCTTCTATAGAATAGAAGACCTCCGTAGGAGACTTCTATAGAATAGAAGACCTCCGTGGGAGGCTTCTATAGAATAGAAGACCTCCGTAGGAGACTTCTATAGAATAGAAGACCTCCGTGGGAGGCTTCTATAGAATAGAAGACCTCCGTAGGAGGCTTCTATAGAATAGAAGACCTACGTAGGAGGCTTCTATAGAATAGAAGACCTCCGTAGGAGGCTTCTATAGAATAGAAGACCTCCGTAGGAGGCTTCTATAGAATAGAAGACCTCCGTAGGAGGCTTCTGTAGAATAGAAGACCTCCGTAGGAGGCTTCTATAGAATAGAAGACCTCCGTAGGAGGCTTCTATAGAATAAAAGACCTCCGTAGGAGGCTTCTATAGAATAGAAGACCTCCGTAGGAGGCTTCTATGGAACAGAAGACCTCCGTAGGAGGCTTCTATAGAATAGAAGACCTCCGTAGGTGGCTTTTATAGAATAGAGGACCTACGTAGGAGGCTTCTATAAATTAGAAGACCACCGTAGGAGGCTTCTATAAATTAGAAGACCTCCGTAGGAGGCTTCTATAGAATAGAAGACCTCCGTAGGAGGCTTCTATAGAATAGAAGACCTCCGTAGGAGGCTTCTATAGAATAGAAGACCTCCGTAGGAGGCTTCTATAGAATAGAAGACCTCCGTAGGAGGCTTCTATAGAATAGAAGACCTCCGTAGGAGGCTTCTATAGAATAGAAGACCTCCGTAGGAGGCTTATATAGAATAGAAGACCTCCGTAGGAGGCTTCTATAGAATAGAAGACCTCCGTAGGAGGCTTCTATAGAATAGAAGACCTCCGTAGGAGGCTTCCATAGAATAGAAGACCTCCGTAGGAGGCTTCTATAGAATAGAAGACTTCCGTAGGAGGCTTCTATAGAATAGAAGACCTCCGTAGGAGGCTTCTATAGAATAGAAGACCTCCGTAGGAGGCTTCTATAGAATAGAAGACCTCCGTAGGAGGCTTCTATAGAATAGAAGACCTCCGTAGGAGGCTTCTATAGAATAGAAGACCTCCGTAGGAGGCTTCTATAGAATAGAAGACCTCCGTAGGAGGCTTCTATAGAATAGAAGACCTCCGTAGGAGGCTTCTATAGAATAGAAGACCTCCGTAGGAGGCTTCTATAGAATAGAAGACCTCCGTAGGAGGCTTCTATAGAATAGAAGACCTCCGTAGGAGGCTTCTATAGAATAGAAGACCTCCGTAGGAGGCTTCTATAGAATAGAAGACCTCCGTAGGAGGCTTCTATAGAATAGAAGACCTCCATAGGAGGCTTCTATAGAATAGAAGTCCTCCATAGGAGGCTTCTATAGAATAGAAGACCTCCGTGGGAGGCTTCTATAGAATAGAAGACCTCCGTGGGAGGCTTCTATAGAATAGAAGACCTCCGTGGGAGGCTTCTATAGAATAGAAGACCTCCGTAGGAGGCTTCTATAGAATAGAAGACCTCCGTAGGAGGCTGCTATTGAATGGAAGACCTCCGTAGGAGGCTTCTATTGAATGGAAAACCTCCGTAGGAGGCTTCTATTGAATAGAAAACCTCCGTAGGAGGCTTCTTTAGACTAGAACACCTAATCCTTCTGTAGAATAGGAAACCTCATAGAATATGAGGCCAATAGATCTTCATCTTGTAGAGGACCATCCAGTTGCTTTATAACCCCAGAAAAAAAAACAATCCTGTCGCAATAAAAATCAACACCAATTTGGCTCTAAAAAAATTCACTTTG
Organism: Musca autumnalis; assembly: GCF_047663935.1. NCBI lineage: Eukaryota > Metazoa > Arthropoda > Insecta > Diptera > Muscidae > Musca > Musca autumnalis. The sequence goes on from NW_027412088.1 coordinate 178,572,163, forward strand.
ATTTCGGAATTTTATTAAAAATCTTTATTTCTATTTTTATTTGCCACACATACATACACAACCTTCATATACACTTACAACATATTGACATTACTCAAAATTTGTGTGGCTGTTGCATTCTCACCACTTCCCGAACCCGCAGAGGGAGAACATTGCAATTCAAAGAATTCCGGCAAATCCTTTTCCTTTTCAAAGGCACTGGTGCGATTGGCGGTCAAATAGATGTCCATGCGATCATAGATGACACCTGTGGGATTCAGGGCCAAGAACCAATCGACAGATTCACGATCTTTAAGATCCGCACCCCATAGGAAAACTTTCTTTTGTTGCGATAGAGCGACATCTATCCAGGCTGGGTTGCTTTTGATGAAAACAGCATTGGGCACAATACCAGCCAATTCAAAGGCCTGAGCATTGTTGACCGAATCGTAGATGGTATCCGAACGTGGATCAACAAAATTGGCTTCCTTGCTGGAGGAGAGGAACATGACGGGATACATGTTTTGTTTGTAACGCAACATGGTACAGATATCGGCATCGAAGGAGGTAAAGAATGAGAGGCGACCACAGCCATGTTCCATCATAACATCCAGGATGCGATCAATGTAAACATTTTTGTCAATGGTTTGGATGCTCTCCCAAACACCGTTGCTCTTCAGCTGGGGCCATTTGATTTCAATATCAAAGCCCACCGATTTATTGACCTTGGTGAGGAAATCTTCAAAGGTGGGGAATAGGCGATGGTTTTCATCTTTCACCGAATTGTGAGAAGGATATTCCACAATTTTCGAGCTCACCACTTGATAGGTGGTGAGATCTTTCAGCTGTTCATAGGTAACATCCTTGATGAGGACCTCGGTAAGATCATCCTTGCTGGTGGGTGTTTTCGATTCAATGCAAACATAAACGGAAAAGTCGTGATAGATAATTGGCACCAAATCCTTGGTCAACTGGACATCAAATTCCACAATATCCGCACCCAATTCTCCGGTGGCAATCATTGAGGCCACGGTATTTTCTATGATGGGAGCAGAATTGGTGGTTTCCTTAAGGGATTTGCCTAAACCTCTATGACCAGCTTCCAGTTGGGTCCAGTTGTGGCGCCAATATTCCACAAATGAGGTACGGAAGTCCACAGTGGAATTGGGTAGGGGGTTGAGGATGACATATTCCAATTTCAGGGTACCAATGGCATTCATCCAGGTGGGTGAGACGAGCGATAACTCCAGGGCACCACCGGTGTTTTGTAGAGAGCTGGGTTCAAGGTATTGATAACCCACTTGGCGATACAAGTCGTTGTTGGCATCTTCCACAAAGACCTGGAAGAGATAAGCCACCTTCGACAAATCGCTGACAGTGGTGTGGAACATAATTATGCCATTTTCCTTATAGAGGACACCATTTTCTGGTTGGGTCTTCAAAAAACTGTTGCCATATTCCATGCGTACATATTCTGTGTAGGCTCTGGCGGAGGGGGATATGGCGGTGCGCCATTCTGGATCCACGGGGGTAAGTTTAATTCGAAGTTGTTGATCATCAGATGCGGAAGATTCATTAAGTTGCAAGGGATTGCGGAACAACTTAAACTGGACAATGTGCCCGGAATTTAACCAACCACGTTGCAGCTCCTTCATCCCAGCGGTTATATAACCAAAGCTATCGGTTTGATTTACCTCAGTGGTGCTTACATTTAAAAAGCGCGAATTCAAAGCAGCCTCCCAACGACGTATTTGTATGTCTGAGCTCACTTTATCCTGGGCCGCCACAAAATAACGATAATTAAAGGTACTATTAACTGGCACCTGGACCACAGCTTCCCATTTACCAAAATCCATGGTCTTATTCATTACCACCGCCTTATTGGCCTTCCATGAACCCAATTGCGTTATATCTCCCACAACTGCCATTTTTTCGAACTCCTGCAGCTTTTCATCCTGCAATTGTAACTGGAAACGTACATCCACCAATGAAGCTTTTTTGGGAGGCAAAAATCTTCTTGCCGAGTAGTATTTTTCATAGTACGAAGTATCACATTTGGTGGCCGTTGGCAAAGTGGCCATAATACTCAGGGTACCCCATGATAATAGCAATAATTTCACCGGCAATATTTTGCCTTTGATCAACATGATGACTGGCTGGCGTGTTCAACGCAAGAGTTACCGTTATTGACTGGTGAGCTGTTGTGGCTGCTCGAGTTCTTGCAGGTCAAAAATATTTTTCTCAAGTGTTTTGCAGGTTGACGAAAAACTTATCTTTGAAAAGTTATAAATCTTCTGGTTGATTAGTTTGTATAGAAATTTCCCGTGAAGAGGTGATTTATGACCAGCATTGAAAGCAAATTAATCGCAAATTTGGAACAATAACAAATTGTTGAGTTGCTTTCTTTCTTCTTAAATTTTATATTTGGAATGTTTGTTTCATTCTGCAATGAGATATTGAGAATTTTTGTTAATTAATTTTCAATTAAATGTTTTGTTTTTAATTTTTTAATAATATTTTATATATGTTTTATTTTATAATTTTTAAATTTGGAATTTGTTTTTAATTTTAGCTTTTAAATTTTTAATAATAATCATTTTTTTATTTGTTCAATATTTTTATTGTTTTTTTATTATTTTTATATTGTTGTTAATACTTGTTTAATAGTTTAACAAATTAATAAAAATATTTTTAAAGGAAATAAAAATTTGTTATTAAAAATCAATTTTAATAATATATTAATAAGATTTTCTAGAAAATAATTAATATTGAAATATAGATTAATAAAATTATTATTATTAAAACATTGAAAATATCAATTAAAAAATTAAGTAATAAAAAAATTAAGAATTGTTTATATTAAAATTATTTTATTTACAATTATTACCGAAAATGTTTATAAATTTTTAATATTTTTTTAGGTAAATAATTTTGTTTAAATAAATAATGTTTAATAATAATAATATATTTTAAATAAATTTAAAAAAGTTACAAAAATAAAATATATGTTTATTAAAAAAAATTAATTTAAATTAATTTAATTTAAAAAAACATTTAATATAAAATTATTTTAACAATTTAAAAGAAATGACAAAAAGAAATTAATAAACCAATTTTAATAATAAATAAGACTTTAAAGAAAATAAATAATAATTAAGAAAATATTAAAAATTAAAAATGTAAAAAATATTATTACTATTAAAAAATTAAAAATGTCAATAAAAAATGAAAAATTCAAAAATATTTATTATTAAAAATATTCATTTAAATAAAATATTTATTAATAAATTTGTATAATTAATAAAAATAATTTTAAAAGAAATAAAAAAAATTATTATAAATCAATTTTAATAATATATAAATAAGATTTTCTAGAAAATTGTTTATGTTAAAATATAGATTATTAAAATTATTGTTATTATTAAAACAATAAAAATATCAAATAAAAAGTTAAATAATAAAAAAAATTAAAAATTGTTAATATTAAAATTATTTTATTTACAATTATTACCGAAATTTTTTATAAATTTTTAAAATTATTTTTTTATTTTATTCAAATAAAATTTTTATTGATTTAAAATACAATTGAAAATTTCAAAAAAAAACTAATAAATATTTTTATTAAAAAAAATAGAAGAAATTAATTTAAGTCAAAAACATTTAATTTAAAATTATTTTTACAATTTAAAAGAAATGAAAAATAGATATTTAAACCCCAATTTTAATAACAAATAAATTAGAATTTTTAGAAAATAACTGCTATTAAAATTAAGATAATATTAAAAATATAAAAAATTATTATTATTAAAAAACTAAAAAATCAAAAATAGTTATTATGATTTAAATTATCTTACTTAAAATTATTAAATTTTTTTTTAAATTTAAAAATTATTTTTTTTGAAAATAATTTATATTAAAAATATAAAAAATTATTATTAAAAAATTAAAAATTCAAAAAGAGTTAATATAATTATTTGAATTATTTTTATAAATTTTAAAATTTATTTTATTTTGAAAAAACAAAACTATTCATTTAAATATTTTTTATTGAACTTTTATTTAATTAAAAAAAAAATGAAAAAGTTACAACAATTTTAAATGAACAAATTTTATTTAAAAAAATTTCAAAATGTTATTAAAAAAAAAAACAATTTTTAAAACAATTTTCAATAACATTGTTTTTTTATAAATTTTTAAAATTATTTTATTTTGAGAAAATGTATTCATTTAAATATTTTTTTGTTGAATTTTTATTTAATAAAACAAAAACTAAAAAAAATTACAATAATTTTAAATGAACAAATTTTATTAAAAAAGTTTTCAAAATTTAAAGGAAATAAAATATTGTTATTAAAAAAACATTTTTATAATAAATAAATAAGACTTTGTAAAAAATAACCAATATTAAAATTAAGAAAATATTATAAAAAATAAAAAATTATTATTATTAAAAAATGTAAAATATCAATTTAAATATTAAATAAATAAAAAAATTCAAAAAATAGGTAAACTATTTAATCTAAATTGTTTTATTTAAAATTATTAACAAATTTTTTATAAATTTAAAAAATATATATTTGTTTTTGTTTAATTTATTTTGTTCATTTAAATATATATTTTTTGTTTTTTATTTAATTTAAATAAAAATTAAAAAAATGTACAAAATATATTTAAAAAAATTAAAAAGAAAAATTATAAACAAATTTAAATCAAAAAGGTTAAACAATTATAGTAAACATAATTTTAATAATTTAAAGACTACAAAAAACAGATATTATAAAAAATTATTATTATTAAAAAATTAACAAAATGTTAATTTAAAAATTAAATAACTATAAAATTCCCAAAATTGTTAATATTAAAATTTTTGTATTTAAAATTATTATCGATTTTTTATAAATTATTAAAATTATATATTTTTTTTTTTTGTAAATTTGTTTATTCACATAAATATTTTTTGTTGTACAACAAATAATTAAAAAAAATATATTAAAATAATTTAATTCAAATAAAAAAATTAAAAATGTTATTTACATTATTTTAAAAATTTAAAGCAAATAAAAAATTCTTAATAACAAATCAATTTTAATAATAAATAAGATTAATTGAAAAAAATAGATAAAAATATGTTAGGTATACACGAGGAAAACATAAGGACACTTTTGTACACCTTGGTGGTTTATTCACAACTGATGATTATTCTACAATAGGTACAGGTACTTATATGTATACACCTTACAACATATTCAGGTATGTAAATATTTGCATTGGTACATTTCCAATACTCCTCCTCAATGAAAATATTTACATTTCCTTTTTACCTTTACAGTTGACATACAACTTACATTGACACACAATTCTTAAATATAGACACACTATAAATTATCCTACATACTAGTATATACAGATACATATTTACATAATTCATTAATTTCATATTATCAACTATTTTCATTCTTAACTCTAGTAATGTATTTCTATACTTCATATCATATCTTTTTCTTCGAACCAAAAACCCATTTGCATCCTATTGATCGTTCTCTTCCAGGTAGATTGTCGTTGCCAGCCAATTCTCTGTAATCGGCGTCAGGATCATTCATACCACCAGGACACATACAATTTACTGTGTTGTACACCTTTGTCGGTCTGCCTGGGCGCCCACTTCGCACAAGTTTTGGTCGTCCAGGTCCTCTTTTACCTGTTGTCTCTTCAAAGATAGCTTCATCGCCATCGTTCTCGTTGGCCGACTCGTAATCGCTCTCGTCCTTTTCTTCTTGATGCACAATTTGCATGTCTGTTTCACGTTGCTTCGATGCTGTTGGCAATAACTCAAATTGCGCATATTCTCTCTGTTCTGGTAATGATTTGCTCTCCTTAATGTGAGGTTTATTACTCATAAAATCACTGCGCCGATTCGCATGCATTTCCCTCGGGCTATACAAAAACAAGTTTCCACATTTTCTGGCGAACATAACTGTTTTTCCTCTATCTAATATTTTAGCACCTCTGCTATCAAACTTTACTGTTGCCTTTTCGGCGATCTTGCCCACAGACATAAGATTGCACTGCATCTCAGGTACATACCGCACGTCTTTCAACATGATGTCACAATCTGCCAGCCACACACTGCCTTTGCCTCTAGCAACGATTTTCTTTTCGCCAACCAAATCGATAGTTTCTGTATGCTCAACCAAATTCTCGAACATATCTCTTTCACAACACATGTGATTTGATGCTCCGCTGTCGACACACCACACGCTGGAGTTCAAAACGCACTTTTCGTTCGTCGATTTTAGCACTGCAGATGTGTGTTGTTTCTCGCTGGACTTTTCCTTTTCTCTGCACTGTGCGGCAACATGTCCTCGGCGACCGCAACTGTAACACTTCACATTGCCTTTGTTGTTACCTGAGCGCCTGTTGCCATTGTTGTTGTACTCACGCTTGCTTGTGCGCTCACAGCCGTTGTTTTTACCTTTTGCACCTCGGTCTCTACATTGTGCTGCGTAATGTCCTGAACGCCCACAATTGAAGCATTTGAAGTTGCGATGATTTTTCTGCTTACTGGTACCTGCGCCGTTATTTCTGCCCTCGTTGCTTCTTCTTGTGTGTGCCATAAAAATCTGAACGTCGTCATCTCCGTGTGCGCTGTTGTTGACCTTTCGACGATCACATTCCTCACCCAATTTGATCTTCAGGGTACTTAACATTGGCAGCTCATCTCTCGCTTCTAGTGCAACAACTAGATTTTCATATGATGTTGGCAGGCTCGCTAACAGCAAGATGACATACAGCTCCTCTTGTAGAGCTATTCCAGTCTCTGCCAACTTTTCCACTATGGTCACAAATTTGCAAATGTACTCCTGTACATCTTCATTTTCTGCCATGCGCATCTGGATCAGTTGCTTGAAGAGGGTCACTTTTCTTACCGGTCCCTTCGGTCTGTGCACATTTCTCAGAGCTTCCCACGTCTCCTTCGCTGTTGTGCAGTTCTTGATGTGAGCAATCTGCACCGGCGTTGCACATAATATGATGGTTGCTGAAGCCTTCTCATCCTTAGTTTTCCATGCGGCAACTTCGCTGGCATTCTTCTCATTTGGAACAGGCTTCTCCATCTCACCATTAACCACCGACCACAAGTCTTGATGAACCAGGACACTTCTCACTTGTAGACTCCATGAGTCGTAGTTGGTATCATCCAATTTCTCAATGTTGTAGAGGGAATTCATTTTCCTTGCTTTTCACTTTCACAGCTGCGCATTTTAATTTTTCACAACGTAATTACTGCTCACTGCTTGTTGATTTTTCCTTTTTCACTGCTGCTTTTCCCTTGTTGTCTCTATTTGTCACACACTTTTATTTCTGCCTGGGCCCATAACCTGTTGGGATGCAAAATTGGAGATGGGGACACAAGAACACTTTTACACTTTTCACACTGGTGATTATTCTACAATAGGTACAGGTACTTATATGTATACACCTTACAACATATTCAGGTATGTAAATATTTGCATTGGTACATTTCCAATAAAATATCAATTAAAAAGTTAAATAATAAAAAAATTTAAAAATTGTTAATATTAAAATTATTTTATTTACAATAATTACCGAAAATTTTTATAAATTTTTAAAATTATTTTTTTAGTAAATTATTTTAATCAAATAAAATTTTTATTTAATTAAAAAGTTCAAAAAGAAAAATATATATTTTTATTTGAAACATTAAAAGAAATTAAGTTAAATCAAAACACATTTAATTTAAAATTATATGAACAATTTAAGAGAAATGAAAAATAGATATTTAAAACCCAATTTTAATAATAAATAATTAAGAATTTTTAGAAAATAACTACTTTTAAAATTAAGATAATATTAAAAATATAAAAAATTATTATTAAAAAATTAAAAATATAAATAAAAAATTAAAAATTCAAAAATAGTTAATATGTATTAAAAGTTTCTTATTTAAAATTATTAACATTTTTTTATAAATTTTAAAAATTATTTTATTTTGAAAAAAATGTATTCATTTAAATATTTTTTATTGAACTTTTATTTAATTATTTAATTAATTTAAAGGAATTAAAATATTGTTATTAAAATTAAGAAAATATTATAAAAAATAAAAAAAAAAATATTATTATTAAAAAATGTAAAATATCAATTTAAATATTAAATAAATAAAAAAGTTCAAAAAATAGGTAAACTATTTAATCTAAATTATTTTATTTAAAATTATTAACCAATTTTTTATAAATTTAAAAAAAAAATAAAAAATTTTACAACAATTTTATATAAACAAATTTAATTAAAAAAATTTTCAAAATTTAAAGGAAATGAAATATTGTTATTAAAAAAAAAAAACAATTTTTATAATAAATAAATAAATAAGACTTTGTAAAAAATAATTAATAGTAAAATGAAAAAAATATTATAAAAATAAAAAATATTATTATTAAAAAATGTAAAATATCAATTTAAATATTAAATAAATAAAAAAATTTAAAAAATAGGTAACACTGTTTCATTTAAATTATTTTATTTAAAATTGTTAACAAAAAAATATATTTGTTTTTTTTTTGTAAATTATTTTGTTCATTTATTATTAAATTATTTTATTTTGAAAAAATGCATTTATTTAAATATTTTTTATTGATTTTTTATTTATTTTAAAAATAAAAAAATGTTACAACAATTTTAAATGAACAAATTTTATTAATTTTCAAAATTTAAAGGAAATAAATATTGTTATTAAAAAAACAATTTTTATAATAAATAAATAAGACTTTGTAAAAAATAATTAATATTAAAATGAAAAAAATACTATAAAAATAATAAAATAATAATATTATTAAAAAAATGTAAAATATCAATTTAAATAAATAAAAATTCAAAAAAATAGGTAAACTATTTAATTTAAATGATTTTATTTGAAATTATTAACAAATTTTTTATAAATTAAAAAAAATATTTGTTTTGCTTTTTGCAAATTATTTTGTTCATTTAAATATATATTTTTTGTTTTTTATTTAATTTAAATAAAAATTAAAAAATACAACAAATAAAACACATATTTACGAAAACAAATTAGGAAAACTTAAATTTAAATAAATAAGAAAAAATTAAAAATTATTTAAAAATCATTTTCAAAATTTAAAGAAAATAAAAAAGTGTTTTTAAAAAATCAATTTTAATAAAAAATTAATAGGAGTTTAATTTTACTAAACAAATTAAAAGAAATAAAATGTCAAAAAAACTTAAAAAATTAAAAAAAAAAAACATTTAAAAAATAAGACATTGTTATTTAAAAATCAATTGTAATACTAAATAAATAAATACAATTTTGTACATTTGTTTCATTTAAATAATATATGTTTTAATATAATAGTTTTGTTTTTTTTTTGTAATTTTTATTTAAATATTTTTTATTTTTATTTGCAATTTTGTTTTGTTTTTATTTTAATTTTTAATATATGTAATAATACATTTTTAATTTTTAATTTTTTTTCATCATTCATTTTAATTTAATTTCATCCTCCGTAGAATTTAATTTGGATTTTTTATTTTTATATTTATTTATTTATTTACTTATTTATTATTTATTTATTTATTTATTTATTTATTTATTTATTTATTTATTTATTTATTTATTTATTTATTTATTTATTTATTTATTTATTTATTTATTTATTTATTTATTTATTTGTTTATTTATTTTTATTATTTATTTATTTATTTAGTTATTTATTTTTTTATTTATTTTTTTATTTATTTTATTTATTGATTTATTTATTTATTTATTTATTTATTTATTTATTTATTTATTTATTTATTTATTTATTTATTTATTTATTTATTTATTTATTTATTTATTTATTTATTTGTTTATTAATTTATTTATTTGTTTATTTATTTATTTATTTATTTATTTATTTATTTATTTATTTATTTGTTTATTTATTTTTATTATTTATTTATTTATTTAGTTATTTATTTATTTTTTTATTTATTTTATTTATTGATTTATTTATTTATTTATTTATTTATTTATTTATTTATTTATTTATTTATTTATTTATTTATTTATTTATTTATTTATTTATTTATTTATTTATTTATTTGTTTATTAATTTATTTATTTGTTTATTTATTTATTTAGTTATTTATTTATTTATTATTTTTATTTATTTATTTGTTTATTTATTTTATTTATTTATTTATTTATTTATTTATTTATTTATTTATTTATTTATTTATTTATTTATTTATTTATTTATTTATTTATTTATTTATTTATTTATTTATTTATTTATTTATTTATTTATTTATTTATTTATTTATGTGTTCATTTATTTATTTATTAATTAATTAATTTATTTATTTTGTATATTTATTTATTTATTTTGTTTATTTATTTATTTATTTAATTATTTATTTATTTATTTACTTATTTATTTATTTATTTTATTTTTCATTTATCTATTTTTTAATTTTATATCTTTATTATTTAATTTTTAGTTTTAGTTTCTTATTACTTTAATGTAAATTTGTATAATCATTTATTTAATTTTTGTTTTCAAGATTGTGTTTTAAATTAATGTAAGTGTTAAAGAAATAAAATACTTAAATTATATATTTAACAGATAGTTTTATTTTTATTTTATTGAATAATTTTTAATATTGTTTCAATTTGAAATATTTATTTCACCTTCTAAGGTTTCAATTTATTACTTTTGCAATTGAATCGTCTCAGGGAAACATTTTTTTTTTTAATTTTTCCCTAATTTTTTAATTTTAATTATTTTTGTTCATTTTTATATTTTTGTATATTATATATAATTTTTAATATTTTTAAATTTGGAATATAAGTTTCCTACTGCAAATTTCTAGGCCGAGGGAACCAATTTATACATTTAAAAGCTTAGTTGTAATTAATATTATTTATTTTTATGATTATTTTTTAAGTGTCTAAAACGTTTTGTTTTAATTGAATTCATTTCTTTTTCACTATTTGTATTATTAATAAGTTGTTATTTGTTGCAATTTTGTGTTTGTAATACTTGTTAACCACTTTGTTTTTTTAATGTTTTATTTTATAATGTTGTACATGTTTTAAGTATTTGCAATCGGATGTTTTTTTATTCTTTTTTATTTTTATTAATTTTTATTTATTTTTTTAATTTTTTATTTAAATTTTATATGAAAATTATTTTTTTCCTTTCTTATTTATAATTATATTTTAGTGTAATATTTTGTATGTTTAGCTTTGTAATTCTATTCTCTATTTAATATATGTTGAGAGTTTAATTGTTGTAAATTGTGTTTTAAATATATTTTTTGTGTTTAGTTTTGAAAATCTATATTTATTTAACACATATTTAACATATTTTTCATTTTTGTCTATTTGTATTTTATTATAAAATGTTTAATTTTGCAAGAGTATTTTTTATTTCTATTTTACATTATATGTTTTCAATTTAATCTATTTATAAATTATTTTTACTTTTTATTTAAAATCGATTTTAACGTTCTATCTGCTTGTATTTCCTTGTTTTATTCAATTTCAATATTATTTCACAAAATTGTTTGTTTTTTTTTTCACTTGTTACTGTTTTTTTCCATATATATCCTCTTTTTGATTGCAGTTAAACCGCTTAACAGCTTTATTTGTCTAATACTAATTTCAACAGTTTCAACATTTTGACTTAAAAGTCTAGCACAATAAAAACAAAAAATATTTTGAAATTGTTTGTTTTTATTTATTTCAATTTATGCATTTGAAAGGCATGTATGGGTGTGACACACCCACACAGAGGGACAGTGGAGCGCAATTACAATGAATATTGAAATCTTAAAGAAAACGAACAACATTCGAAGATCGCAACGGAAAATAATCTACAAAACAACAAAAACTATTTCCACAGAACATCCTAGAAGGGACAAGGGGATACATCTCAACCATGTTCCACTGTCCAACATATATACATATGTATGTATGTGGATAAATCGTGTTTTACCCCTTATGCAGATATTCCCCAAAAAATCCACAGCAACAACGATTTTTGTGTTGCGAATCAAAATCCCATTGTGTGACAATTGCATAAATCATTTAGCCAACCACCCAGAAGCAGCGGCAGACAAACACGAAATCACCTATTCAAAATTCTCAGCTACACTGAGAAGTGTAGGGCGATTTCGCCATGGAGTTCCCACCGGCACAAATTTATTCTTCTATTTATGCATCAAACTAATTTGTTGCTATCAAACAATTTTTCTGTAAAAAATGTTGAAATGGAATAAATTTTCTACAGAAAATTTTGTTATCGAACAACTATAGAACATTTTCTTATCGAACAACTTTTCTACAGAGAATGTTGAATTCGAACAACTTTTCTATAGAAAGTAGTTTTATCGAAAAACTTTACGGTAGAAAATGTTATTATCGAACAATTCTTCTGTGGAAAATGTTGTTATCGAAGAATTTTTCTGTAGAAAATGTTTTTATCGAACAACCTTTCTATAGAAAATTTGGTTATCGAACAACTTTTCTAGAGAAAATATTATTATCGAACAACTTTTCTACAGAGAATGTTGAATTCGAACAACTTTTCTATAGAAAGTAGTTTTATCGAAAAACTTTACGGTAGAAAATGTTATTATCGAACAATTCTTCTGTAGAGAAAATGTGGTTATTGAACAACTTTGCTATAGAAAATGTTGTTACCGAAAATTTTTTCTATAGAAAATTTTGTTATCGAACTACTTTTCTACAGATTATATTGCTATTGAAAAACTTTTCTAAAGAAAATGTTGTTATCGAACAACTTTTCTATAGAAAAAGTTGTTATTGAACAACTTTTAGAGAGAAAAAGTTGTTATCGAACAATTTTTCTATAGAAAAAGTTGTTATTGAGCAACTTTTATATTGAAAATGTTGTTATCGAAAAACTTTTCTATTGAAAAAGGTTATATAGAACACAAAAATGTGTTATCGAACAACTTTTCTATACAATTGTTGTTATCGAACAACTTCTCCATAGAAAAAGGTGTTATCGAACACAAATATGTGTTATCGAACAACTTTTCCATATAAAATGTTGCTATCGAACAACTTTTCCATAGAAAATGTTGCTATCGAACAACTTTTCTATAGGAAAAGTTATTATCGAACAACTTTTCTATATAAAAAGTTGTTATCGAACAACTTTTCTATAGAAAAAGTTGTTATTGAACAACTTTTCTATAGAAAATGTTGTTGTCGAACAATTTTTCCATATAAAATGTTGATATCGAACAGCTATTCTATAGAAAATGTTGTTATCGAACAGCTATTCTATAGAGAAGTTTGTTATCGTATAACTTTTCTACAGCAAATGTTGTTGTCGAACAACTTTTCCATAGAAAATGTTGTTATCGAACAGCTATTCTATAGAAAATGTTGTTATCGAACAGCTATTCTATAGAGAATTTTGTTATCGTACAACTTTTCTATAGAAAATGTTGTTAACGAACAACATTTCTATAGAAAACTAGCGGACCCGGCGAACTTCGTCTCGCTATTAAGGAATAAAATTTCATACAAAAACTCAATTTTCGATTTTTCCAATTTTCCGACTTTTCCAGAGAGATTTTCCAAAATTTTCTTCCGTAAAGACCTTCTCCTCGAAAATACGAATAACTGACAAAAAAATTTACAGAAATCGGCCCAGCCGTTCTCATTTTATGAATTACTATACATTTTTTACACCATTTTTATATATATAGATGTTGTTAACGAACAACATTTCTATAGAAAATGTTGTTATCTAACAACTTTTCTATACAAAATGGTGTTATTGAACGTCTTTTCTATAGAAAATGTTGTTATCTAACAACTTTTCTATACAAAATGGTGTTATCGAACAACTTTTCCATATAAAATGTTGCTATCGAACAACTTTTCTATAGAAAAAGTTATTATCGAACAACTTTTCTATAGAAAAAGTTGTTATCGAACAAATTTCTATAGAAAAAGTTGTTATCGAACAACTTTTCCATAGAAAATATTGTTATCGAACAGCTATTCTATAGAAAATGTTGTTATCGAACAGCTATTTTATAAAGAATTTTGTTATCGTATAACTTTTCTATAGAAAAAGGTGTTATCGAACAAAGTTCTATAGAAAAAGTTGTTATCGAACAACTTTTCCATAGAAAATGTTGTTGTTTAACAACTTTTCTATACAAAATGTTGTTATCTAACATCTTTTCTATAGAAAATGTTGTTATCGAACAGCTATTCTATAGACAATTTTGTTATCGAACAACTTTTCTATACATAATGTTGTTATCGAACAACTATTCTGTAGAAAATGTTGTTATCGAAAAACTTTTCCATAGAAAATTTTGTTATCGAACAGTTATTCTATAGAAAATGTTGTTATCGAACAGCTATTCTATAGAAGATGTTGTTATCGAACAACTTTTCTATAGAAAATGTTGTTATCGAACAGCTATTGTATAGAGAAATTTGTTATCGTACAACTTTTCTATAGAAAATGTTGTTGCCGAACAACTTTTCCATAGAAAATGTTGTTATCGAACAGTTATTCTATAGAAAATGTTGTTATCGAACAGCTATTCTATAGAAAATGTTGTTATCGAACAACTTTTCTATAGAAAATGTTGTTATCGAACAACTATTCTGTAGAAAATGTTGTTATCGAACAAATTTTTAATGAAAAAGTTGTTATCAAACAACTTTTTCATAGAAAAAGGTTATATCGAACACAAAAAGGTGTTATCGAACTACTTTTCTATACAAATTGTTGTTATCGAACAACTTCTCTTTAGAAAAAGGTGTTATTGAACAACTTTTAGAGAGAAAAAGTAGTTATCGAAAAATTTTTCTATAGAAAAAGTTGTTATCGAAAAGCTTTTCTATAGAAAACAACAACAACCGAACAAGTGTTCTCTTGAAAATATTGTTATTGAACAACTTTTCTATACAAAATGATGTTATCGAACAACTTTTCTATACAAATTCTTGTTATCGAACAACTTCTATATAGAAAAAGGTGTTATCGAACACAAAAAGGTGTTATCGAACAAGTTTTCCATATAAAATTTTGCTATCGAACCACTTTTCTATAGAAAATGTTGCTATCGAACAATTTTTCATAGAAAATGTTGTTATCGAAAAATTTTCGATAAAAAGTTGTTATCGAACATTATTCTATTAAGAAGCTGTTATCGAACAACTTTTCTTTAAAAAATTCTTACGGAACAACTTTTCTAGATAAAATTTTGTTATCGAATAACTTTTCTATAGAGAAATGTGTTATGGAACAAATGTTCTCTAGAAAAATTGTTATCGTACAACTTTTCTATATAAAATTTTGTTATCAAACTACTTTTCTAAAGCAAATGTTGTTATCGAACAGCTATACTATAGAAAATATTGTTATCGAACAGCTATTCTATAGACAATTTTGTTATCGTACAACTTTTCTATAGAAAATGTTGTTATCGAACAACTTTTCTATAGAAAAATGTGTTATCGAACAAATGTTCTCTAGAAAAAGTTGTTATCGAACAACTTTTCTATATAAAGCGTTGTTATCGAACTACTTTTCTATAGAAAATGTTGTTATCGAACAACTTTTCTATAGCCAATGTTGCTATTGAACGTCTTTTCTATAGAAAATGTTGTTATCGAACAACTTTTCTATAGAAAATGTTGTTGTCGAACAACTTTTCCATAGAAATTGTTGTTATCGAACAGCTATTCTATAGAAAATGTTGTTATCGAACAGCTATTCTATAGAAAATTTTGTTATCGTACAACTTTTCTATAGAAAATAGTGTTATCGAACAAATTTTCTATGGAAAAAGTTGTTATCAAACATCTTTTCTATATAAAATGTTGTTATCGAACTACTTATCTATAGAAAATTTTGCTATCGAACAACTTTCCTATAGTAAATGTTGTTATCGAACGTCTTTTCTATAGAAAATGTTGTTATCGAACAACTTTTCTATAGAAAATGTTGTTATCGAACAGCTATTTTATAGAAAATGTTGTTATCGAACACAAAAAGGTGTTATTGAGAAACTTTCTATAGAAAAAGTTGTCATCGAACAACTTTTCTATAGAAAAGGTATCACAAAACTTTTCTATAGAAAATGTTGTTATCGAACAACTTTTCTATTGAAAATATTGTTATCGAACAACTTTTCTATAGAAAACATTGTTATCGAACAGCTTTTCTATAGAAAATGTTGTTATCGAAGAACTTTTCTGTACAAAATGTATTTATTGAACAACTACTCTGTAGAGAACGTTGTTATCGAACTACTTTTCTATAGCAAATGGTGTTATCGAACCCATTTTCTCTAGAAATTGTTGTTATCGAATAGCTTTTCTATAGAAAAGTTTGTTATTGAACAACTTTTCTGTGGATAGTGGTGTTATCGAACTACTTTTCTATAGAAAATAGGAAAAGGACTTCATTAACCTAAGTCAATGGATTTCCTTCAGTGTAACCTTTGCCGCTTTTGTGTGTGTGTGCGTGTTCATAACGAGTATTTAGATACCCCAAAAACCAAAACTAAATTTATAGTCTGCTGTGCAGATTGTGGATTATTTGAATATCCATTGAAATGTCCATACTGTGTTAATTTTGAGTAAATAAATTACAGTAAATATATTTGTAAATGCTGAGCAAGTGTCCAAGTTAAAAATTTATACATTGCGGAAAAAATATCGAGCCCCCGGCCTCAAATAAAATTCAATTTAATAAAGACATGAAATAAACATATTTATATAAAAATAATGTTAACTAACATTTATTATCGCTGTGGGAAAACAAAATCATTATAGCTAAAGCTCTCTGTAATTTGCTACTTGTTTTGTAAAACTCAGCATGACAATTAAACTAAAATGCCCACTAAAGACCCACCCACCACAGCACAACAAAAAAAGAAAAAACTGATGTTCTCCATTAAATGGACGCCACATGAACTTAGAAAATATCATTTGAAACTGGCAGCACACAGCCCACTAACCGCATAACTACCTACTACCTTCCAAGCTATCCGCATTTTAATGTGGCAAATTGCAGAAGTCGTAATAAAAACAAAAACAAAACAGAATAAAAACATGAATGGAACCACAAACTCGTCGTGACTCAACTCAACATTAAGAGAGATGTTACAACGTAATGTGTTTAAAATGGGCGACCCCCACCAACGTTGCCTTTAGATACCGTTAAATAGCCATGGGTGGTGGTAGTATTCAAGCTAATTTACAGTAATTGGTCAATGTTACCACATCATAATGTTCACTAGACACATGGATTACATAGATAGAGGTATGTATGTATGTACTTTTGCAAGTACGGTGGGTAGTTAGTTACAAGTCGCAGAGCTTGGCAATAACAATGAAAAACAAGAACAATATTTGGTGCAATAAAAGGCACCCAAAATTAAATGTAAGTTAAAATGAGTGTGTTGGGTTTTTTGACCTTTTTATTGTTAATCAAAAGAAGTGTTTTTTTCGAGCTTGAGGCCTCAAACACTTCTTTCGTGTAAGTTAAAATACATAATACATACTCCCCCAAAGGCTAAATATAAATAAATATTTATAACATTAAACACTGAATTAGAAAAAAATTATCTATGTTTACAACATTTTTATTGCTGTTGATAACATGAAAAGATTTTTTTCATTTCCATAGTCCAAAGGACCACAGAAAGAAGAGCTGTGACGCTAATGTTACTTACAGCGCATTGTTACATAACAGCTGTACCACTGTTAATATTATTTTAAGCTATGTTCCATAACAGAAAAATAATAATACCTAATTAACAACTATGTTATCAACATAACATACAATGTTAATAAAATGTTGATTACTGTTGCTAACATTATTACGAATTTACAAACTGTAAAACCTCCAACCAATTTTCAAATAACGAAATATGAACAAAATTTCCTCGAGTGTTATGTATATTGAATTTGATTTTCAAATTCGACATCTGCATGTCAATACAGTGGTTGAATAATAACAGTTAATGTGCGCATTGACCTACAAAACTACGGCAAATTTTGCGTGGATTTTTTTTAAATAATTGAAAACATTTTCTATAAAAATAAACTTTTGATATAAAAAGTTTTCAAGAAAATAACTACTATTTCTATAGAAAAACTGCTCAATAACAACCTTTGCTATATAAAAGTTGATCGATAACATACTTTGTTATATAAAAGTTGATCGATAACATCTGTTGCTATAGAAAAGTTAATCGATAACATAATTTTCTATGGAAAAGTTGTTCGGTAACAACTTTATCTATAGGAAAACTGTTTGATAACAGTATTCTCTACACAAAAGTTATTCGATAACAACATCTTCTTTAAAAAAGTGTTTCGATAACAACATTTTCTATAGAAAATTTATACGATAAGAACTTTTCCTATAGCAAAATTGTTCGATAACAACTTTGCCAAAAGAGAAATTGGTCGGTAACAAAATTTTCTGTAGAAAAATTTGTCGATAATAAAATTTTCTGCCGAAACGTTGTTCTATAACAACATTTTCTACAGAATAGTTCTTCCAAACTAACAATTGCTATGGAAACATTGTTTCATAACAACCTTTTCTATAGAAAAAAATTTCGATAATAACTTTTTCTATTAAAAAGTTGTACGATAACAACATTTTCTGTGGAAATTTGTCCAATAAAAATTTTGTCTATACAAACATTTTCGATAACCACAATTTCTATAGAAATTTGGTCTTATTTTCTATAGAAATTTTTTCGATAATAACATTTTCCATAAAAAAGTTTTTCGATAAAAACACTATCTACCGAAAAGTTGTTCGACAACAACATTTTCTATAGAAATGTTATATGAAAGTGGATCGATAACATCCTTTGCTATAGAAAAGTTGATCGATAACAACATTATCTATAGAAATGTTAATCGATAACAAAATTATCTATAGAAAAGTTGATCGGTAACATACTTTATTATAGAAAATTTGATCGATAACATCCTTTGCTATAGAAAAGCTGTCCGACAACAACATTTTCTATAGAAAAGTTGTTCGATAACAACATTTTCTATAGAAAAGTTGTTCGATAACAATATTTTCTATAGAAAAGTTGTTCGATAACATCCTTTGCTATAGAAAAGTTGTTCGACAACAACATTTTCTATAGAAAAGTTGTTCGACAACAACATTTTCTATAGAAAAGTTGTTCGACAACAACATTTTCTATAGAAAAGTTGTTCGACAACAACATTTTCTATAGAAAAGTTGTTCGACAACAACATTTTCTATAGAAAAAAACATACTTTGCTATATAAAAGTTGATCGATAACATCCTTTGCTATAGAAAAGTTGTTCGATAACAACTTTATCTATAGGATAACTGTTTGCTAACAACATTCTCTACAGAAAAGTTATTCGATAACAACAACTTCTATAAAAAAGTTTTTCGATAATAATAGTTTCTATAAACATTTGGCCGATAACAAAATTTTCTCTAAAGAAGTTGTTTAATAATTTTCTAAAAAGTGTCCGATAACAATTTTTTCCATAAAAATGTTGTTCGCTAACAACCTTTTCTATAGAAAAGTTGTTCGATAACAACCTTTACTATAGAAAAGTTGTTCGATAAAAACCTTTTCTATAGAGAAGTTGTTCGTTAATAACATTATCTATAGAATAATTGTCCGATAGCAACCTTTTCTGTAGAAAAGATGTCCGCTAGTAACTTTTCTATAGAAACATTGTCCGATAACAACCTTTTTCATAGAAACGTTGTTCGATTACAACCTTTTCTATAGGAATTTCTCCGATAGTAACCTTTTCTGTAGAAAAGATGCCCGATAGTAACATTTTCTATAGAAACATTGTCCGATAACAATCTTTTCTATAGAATTGTTTTTCAATAACAGCCTTTTCTATTGAATAGTTGTTCGATAACAACCTTTTCTCTAGAAAACATGTTCGATAACAACTTTTTCTATAGAAAAGAATTCCGATAACAACTTTTCCTATAGAAAAGTTGTTCGATAACAAACTTTTCTATAGAAAAGTTGTTCGATAACAAACTTTTCTATAGAAAAGTTGCTCAGTGACACCCTTTTCTCTAAAAAACTTGTTCGATAACAACTTTTTCTTTAGAAAAGTTGTTCGATAACAACCTTTTCTTTAGAAAAGTTGTTCGATAACAACATTTTCTCTAGAAAAGTTGTTCGATAACAACATTTTCTATAGAAACGTTGTTCGATTACAATCGTTTCTATAGAAAAGTTGTTCGATAACAATTTTTCTATAGAGAAGTTGCACGATAACAACATTTTCTATAGAAAAGTTTTTCGATAACAACATTTTCTATAGAAAAGTTGTTCGATAACAGCCTTTTCTATAGAAAAGTTGTTAGATTCAACCTTGTCTATAGAAACGTTGTTCGATTACAACCGTTTCTATAGAAACGTTATTCAGTTACAACCTTTTCTAAGAAAGGTAACCTTTTCTATAGAAAAATTGCTTGATAACAACATTTTCCATAAAAAAATTTTTCCGATAACAACAATTTCTACAGAAAAGGTGTTCGACAAAAACATTTTCTATAGAAAAGTTGTTCGACAACAACATTTGCTATAGAAAAGTTGTTCGATAACAAAATTTTCTATAGAAAAGTTGTTCGATAACAACTATTTCTATAGAAAAGTTGTTAGATAATAATTGTTTCTATAAACATTTGGCCGATAACAACATTTTCTCTAGAGAAGTTGTTCAATAATTTTCTAAAATTGTCCGATAACACCTTTTTCCATAAAAAAGTTGTTCGATAACAACCTTGCTCGTTAACAACTATTCTATAGTTGCTCCATAACACCCTATTCCCTAGAAAAGTTGTTCGATAAAAACCTTTTCTATGGAAAAGCTGTTTGATAACAACCTTTTCTTTAGAAAAGTTGTTCGATAACAACCTTTTCTAAAGAAAAGTTGTTCGATAGCAACCTATTCTATAGAAAAGTTGTTCGATAACAACCTTTTCTATAGAAAAGTTGTTCGATAACAAACTATTCTATAGAAAAGATGTTCGATAACAACTTTTCTATAGAAAAGTTGTTCGATAAAAACCTTTTCTATAGAAAAGCTGTTCGATAACAACCTTTTCTATAGAAAAGTTGTTCGATAACAACCTTTCCTAAAGAAAATTTGTTCGATAACAACCTATTCTATAGAAAAGTTGTTCGATAAGAGCCTTTTCTATAGAAAAGTTGTTCAATAACAACCTTTTCTATAGAAAAGTTGTTCGATAACAACCTTTTCTATAGAAAGGTTTTTCGATAAGAACCTTTTCTATAGAAAAGTTGTTCGATAACAGCCTTTTCTATAGAAAAATTGTCCGATAGTAACCTTTTCTGTAGATAAGATGTCCGCTAGTAACCTTTTCCATAGAAACATTGTCCGATAACAACCTTTTCCTTTCTATTGAAAAGTTTTTCAATAACAGCCTTTTTTATTGAAAAGTTGTTCGATAACAACTTTTTCTATAGAAAAGTTGTCCAATAACTTTCTCTATAGGAAAGTGGTTCGATAACTTTCTCTATAGGAAAGTGGTTCGATAACAGTATTTTCTAGAGAAAAGTTGTTCGATAACAACATTTTCTATTGAAAAGTTGTTCGATAACAAATTTTCCTATAGAAAAGTTGTTCAGTAACAAATTTTTCTATATAAAAAATGTTCGGTAACAACTTTTTCTGTAGAAAAGTTAACCGATAACAACTTTTTTGCGCAAAGTTTCTATGGGAAAATTTGTTGTCGGTTAACGTATGTGTGGGAAAGTTGTTTTCAGCCAACTATTGTTTAGGAAAAAATGTTATCGACCAATGTTTATTGGGAAAAATTCTTATTATATGTTTTCTACAATAAAAATTGTTATCGACCTAATTTTTCTACATTTATATTGGGAAAGTATTATCGACCATTTTTTTAGTGGGAAAAGCTGAGAGTGGGAGAGATGTTATCGACCAACTGTTGTATGGGAATTGTTGTTATCGCTCAACTTTGCTGTAGAAAGAATTTTTATCGAGCATTTTTTAATGGGAAATGTTGCTATCGACCAACTTTTCCATTTACAATGTTGTTATGAACGACCTTTTCTGTGGGAAAAATTGTTATAGACCAACTTTTCTATGAGAAAGTTGTTTTCGACAAACTTTTCTGTTGGAAAAGTTGTTATCGATAAATATTTCTGTTGGAAACGTTGTTATCGAAATGGAAATGTTGTTTTCGACCAACTTTTCTATTAGAAATATTGCTATCGACCAACTTTTCTTTGGAAAATGTCGTTATCGATAAATTATTCCACGTGATATATTGTTATCGATAAACTTTTCCGTGGATAATGTTGTTATCGACAAACTTTTCTGTTGGAAAAGTTGTTATCGATAAATATTTCTGTTGGAAATGTTGTTATCGGCCAACTTTTCTATTAGAAATATTGCTATCGACCAACTTTTCTTTGGAAAATGTTGTTATCGATAAATTTTTTCACGTGAAATATTGTTATCGATCAACTTTTCCGAGGAAAATGTTGTTATCGATAAACTTTTCTGTTGGAAAAGTTGTTATCGATAAATTTTTCTGTTGGAAATGTTGCTATCGACCAACTTTTCTTTGGAAAATGTTGTTATCAATAAATTATGCCACGTTAATGTCAGTCTAATCTGTGTGAGCATTCGTTATCCCAGCTTTAATATTGAGATTTTATAACATCCTAATATTGAAAATTATAACCTGCACCCCCCTTGCTGCACGTATGGCAAACAAATAATCTCAGCATTACATTTGGTTTAATTTAATACCTGACATTGATGCTCATTTGGTCTTTGTGCGGGATAAATGAACATTTTGGATGGACAGATAGATACTTCTGTGGGTACAACAACATCATGGTCATGGAAACAATAACAACAAACAGTCAGTTATCGTTGTTGTTGTTGTTGTTAGGGGTCATTAAATAAATTCGTTGTGTCTGTAAACATAAGGTTCAATTTCAATATAGTTATATCATAAGGATGGGGGAGGCAGGGATGGTGTTGGTTATGTTGACACATAAAATGCGGATGAAACATTTGAAGGCCCTGCCACAACCAGCGAGTTTTGTGTGGTAGGTAATTTGATAAGCTGTTGTTTAATGATGTAGATGTTGTGGGGTTTGTTGTATAAAGATTGTCAAGTATAGTAGAAAAAACAACAACAACACAACACGTGCAAAGCAGGTGTTTTATTTAAAGATTTTTAGATTAGAACGTTATCGATTAAAGGGCTTGGGAACTGCTTAGTAATTTTTTATGTGACTAGGCACTTGAGAAGTTAAATTTGCCCATAAGTTCTTTGGGTTTCTTATGCGGCGGCATTCGAATGTGAAGAGTAATGGTTGTTAATTTTAAGTGGAATATGGGCATAAGTAATTGCCGATTAGCAGCGCTAAGATAACAAAGTTATGGTCGGTGATTAAGAGTTAGTTGAGAAAGATTGAAAGGCAAAAGTCATATTTACATATTTTAGGGACATGCAAATCACCAGAAGCAGAGGATTAGGTGCATCATGTGGTCTAATGCAGAATGTTTCATGTATAGGTCGAATGACAGGTTCGATTTTTTACTACCCAAGGCGCTTAAGGCCTCGACACATAAGAAGCATGGCATTCTTGCTGAAGTCATATTTGATAAAAGACTAAAGACCAAGTTCAACCTAATAAAAAATTTCAGAATCACATTTGAATTAGGTTGAATTTGGTCTTTAGTCATTTACCAGATATGGCTTAAGCAAGAATGCCA
Source organism: Musca autumnalis (assembly GCF_047663935.1). Lineage (NCBI taxonomy): Eukaryota > Metazoa > Arthropoda > Insecta > Diptera > Muscidae > Musca > Musca autumnalis. The sequence continues at coordinate 178,595,991 of NW_027412088.1, forward strand.
TGCTTCCTATGTGTCGAGGCCTTTAGGAGGCTCCTACAGCAGCAATGAAGGACTCCTTTACTTTTGAATATATCCCAGGTCACTGCTAACATTTGTGTCCTCTTGTTTGTCTATGGTAGTTACCCTCTTGAAAATTTTGCGCAAATAAAATTATTCAATTCCGACACGTCCGTACCAAGTCACCAACCATGCCATTTGACTGCAAATAAAAATGTCCTAACACAACAAGGAATTTACATATTTTTATATTTCCATTCAATAATGAAATGCCTTCCTCAAAAAGGTAAAACGAATAGCTATGCCCTGCATGCCGGGCTACACACAGAGGATGCTCTGAGAATGCCGAAGTTGTTGAACTACATGACAACAATTGGCAAATTGATGGCAGTTGGGCAAAGAGACAGAGAGAGAGGGCGGGAATATTTAAAAAGGAAAACAAAAATTTCATTTTAAGGACAACATTCCTGTTTATGACATACCCAATTAACATTGAGTGACAGACCAACCAATAGTCAGTCCTCCATCTATACCCAACACACAACAATCATAAACTCACACACACCCACACACTCTTACACGCAAATACTATGCTCTGAGGCATTTGCAGCAACAAACATCAATAGCAATTATAATCATCATTTTTATTCTCATCATCAACAACAACAGCATCATTTCTTGCCTTGCATGGTATGCAGGTATTTGGTATTTTGTCCCTGGCCATCTAAGGCAGCAAAAGCTGGCCACTTAGCAAACAATTGGCCTGTTCCAGAACTAATTTTTTACTATTTTTTCCGATAACATAAAGGAAAAAATGTTATCGTAGTAAAAAATAGTAGCTTCTTGCAGGTTCTGGAACAGAGCTAATATTTTCCTGCAAATGTAATATCTCATGTAGTTGGTAGTTAGTATTGCTTCTAATGCATGTAGAACATTGTTATCAAGGGGGCGAATGAATGTTCTCGTAAATATGAGGCGCAAATCGAAATTATATCTTTGCCAATAAAATTCTTGATTGCATTTTAAGTTCTCCATGGAGGGGAGTGAGAAAGTGATAAGTCAAAAATATGAGTTATAGGTTTTTGGGATGATCATTACAGGAGAAAATATTTTATTCACACCTATTATTAACAATAAAACTTTTGTACACGCCTATTATTAAGAAGAAAGCTTTTATGCACGCCTATTATTAAGAAGAGCAATTTTATACACGCCTATTATTAACAAGAAAGCTTTTATCCATGAACATTATTAACAATAAAGCTTTTATCCGCGCTTATTATTTATCTACGCCTATTATTAACAACAAAGCGTTCATCCAGGCTTTTATCCATTTCTATTATTAACAAGGAAGCTTTTATCTACGCCTATTATTAACAAAGCGTTCATCTAGGTTTTTATCCATTCCTATTATTAACAAGGAAGCCTTTATCCACGGCTATTATTAGCAAAAAGCATTTATCCACGCCTATTATTAACAATTACGTTTTTATCCACGCCTATTATTCCCAACAAAGCTTTTATCTACGCCTATTATTCCCAACAAAGCTTTTATCCACGCTTATTGTTAACAAGAAAGTTTTTTCCACGTCTATTATTAACAAAAAAGCTTTTATCCACGCCTATTATTTACAAAAAAGCTTTTATCCATGTCTATTATTAACAAGGAAACTTTTATCCACGCCTATTATTAACAAGAAAGCTTTTATTCACGCCTATTATTAATAAGAAAGCTTTTTTCCATACACATTATTAATAATAAAGCTTTTATCTACGCCTATTATTAACAACAAAAGCTTTTATCCACGCCTATTATTCCCAACAAACCTTTTATCCACGCCTATTATTAACAATAAAGCTTTTATCCACGCTTATTCTTAACAAGAAAGCATATATCCACGCCTATTATTCCCAAAAAAGCTTTTATCCACGCCTATTATTAACAATAAAGCTTTTATCCACGCTTATTGTTAACAAGAAAACATTTATCCACGTCTATTATTTACAAGGAAGCTTTTATCCACGCCTATTATTCCCAACAAAGCTTTTTTCTACGTCTATTATTAACAAGAAAGCTTTTATCCACGCCTATTATTCCCAACAAAGCTTTTATCCACGCCTATTATTAACAAGAAAGCTTTTATCCATGCCTTTTATCAACAAGAAAGCTTTTATCCACACCTATTGTTAAGAAGAGCAATTTTATCCACGCTTATTATTAACAAGAAAGCTTTTATTCACGCCTATTATTAACAACAAGGCTTCTATTCATGCCTATTATTAACAAGAAAGCTTTTATCCACGCCTATTATTCCCAACAAAGCTTTTATTCACGCGTATTACTAACAAGAACGCTTTTATCCACACCTATTATTAACAAGAAAGCTTTTATCCACGTCTATTATTAACAAGGAAGCTTTTATGCACGCCTATTATTAAGAAGAGCGTTTTTATCCATGCCTGTTATTAACAAGAAAGCTTTTATCCACGTCTATTATTAACAAGGAAGCTTTTATCCACGGCTATTATTAGCAAAAAGCATTTATCCACACCTATTATTAACAATAAAGCTTTTATCCACACCTATTATTAACAATAAAGCTTTTATCCACGGCTATTATTAGCAAAAAGCATTTATTCACACCTATTATTAACAATAAAGCTTTTATCCGCGCCTATTATTAACAAGAAAGCTTTTATCCACGTCTATTATTTACAAGGAAGCTTTTATCCACGTCTGTTATTAACAAGAAAGCTTTTATCCACGTCTATTATTAACAAGAAAGCTTTTATCCACGCCTTTTATTAACAATAAAGCTTTTATCCACGTCTATTATTAACAAGGAAGCTTTTATCCACGTCTATTATTAACAAGAAAGCTGTTTTCCACGTCTATTATTAACAAGAAAGCTTTTATCCACGCCTATTATTAACAAGAAAGCTTTTATCTACTTCTATTAGTAACAAGGAAGCCTTTATTCACGCCTATTATTAGCAAGAAAGCTTTTATCCACGCCTATTATTAATAAGAAAGTTTTTTCCATGCACGTTATTAACAATAAAGCTTTTATCCACGCTTATTATGAACAAACAAGCTTTTATCTACGCCTATTATTAACAACAAAGCTTTCATCCAGGCTTTTATCCATTCCATTTAGTAACAAGGAAGCTTTTATCCACGGCTATTATTAGCAAAAAGCATTTATCCACAACTATTATTAACAATAAAGCTTTTATCCAGGCCTATTATTAACAAGAGCGCTTTTATCCACGCCTATTATTAACAAGAAAGCTTTTATCCACGTCTATTTTTAAGAAGAAAGTTTTTTGCTAAGTCTGTTATTAACAAGAAAGCTTTTATCCACGCCTATTATTAACAAGAAAGCTTTTATGCATGCCTGTTACTAACAAGAAAGCTGTTATCCACCCCTATTGTTAACAAGAACACTTTTATTCCCGCTTATTAATTATTTACGAAAAAAACTTTTATCCACGCCTATTAATAGCAAGACAGCTTTATCCAGGGCTATTAATAACAAGAAAGCATTTATCCACGTCTATTATTTAGAAGAAAGCTTTTATCTACGCCTATTATTAACAAGAAAGGTTTTATCCATGTCTATTATTAATAAGAAAGCTTTTTTCCATTTACATTATTAACAATAAAGCTTTTATCCAGGCCATTTTAACTAACCCTTTGGCACTGCATTTTAACTGACCCTATGGCATTGCATTTTAACTAACCCTTTTGCACTGCATTTTAACTGACCCTCTGGCACTGCATTTTAACTGACCCTTTGGCATTGCATTTTAACTAACCCTTTGGGGTAGAATAGGAGGCAGTCCAAAGCACGTGTTTGGTACAGGCATTCTGCGGAAATTGTGCAAGCCATTACAAAATATGCCAGAACAAATAAAATGCATTTATTATTTCGACACCTCCAAATAATAGTATGCTAAGTCTAAAAAGTAAGTTTTGCAGGAGAAGCTCTCAAAGTTTGGAAATTTTTTTGAACTTCAGTACTATGCTAAGTCAATATTTGTTTATAACTTCTGTTCGGATTGACCGATCATTACCAAAATTAGACAGAATTTAAGTTAAAGGACGTTCGACATCTACAAATAATAGTTTGCTAATTCTGAAAAGCGAGTTTTGCAGGACAAGCTCTAAAATTTTGGAAATTTCTTTGACCTTCAGTACTATGCTAAGTAAATATTTGTTTATAACTTCTGTTCGGAATGTCCGATCATTACCAAAATTTGACTGAATTTAAGTTAAAGGACGTTAAATATAAAAATGTAAAGAACTTGAAAACATGCTAAGTCGACTTAGCATACTATTGTTTGGAGGCGTCGATTTGTGCAAAACAAAAATATTAACAACTTTATTACATTAACACAAATTATGAAAATTCTCCATTGAATTCAATCGCAAACATGCGTGTTTCCTCCGCTTGCATTTGTTCCAAGCTGAACTGTTTTTGCTTCATTTGCTAAATGGGTTGTCTTCCCATCACCAGTTAAGATTTCGACACGTACTCCAACAGCACTCCATTCGGAAATTTTCTTCTGGTGAGTTGCCGGAAAAATGTTCACAAATTAAATATTATTTAAATATTAAATATTATTTAGTTTGTATTAACAAATGTTTGGACATGTTAACACGCTTATCTCTTTTTGGAAAATGAAAGCCGCTGCCTGTAGAGATGTACAATCTGATTTATGTACATATAGGGATCTCTAACAACTGCTAATAAAATGTAGCGAACGGAGTGCCTTTTTCACGACTCCGTTTGGACTGCATCCGGATGCTGTTAAATTGTGAGGAATTGGAGTGCCTTTTTCACGACTCCGTTGAACTGCATCCGGATGTTGTTAAAATGTGACAAGTGGATGTGATTCTTTGGATTGCATCCAAATGCGGTTAAAATGTGAGGACTGGAGTGCCTTTTTCACGACTCCAGTTGAACTGCATCAAAACATGCCGTGACAGAACTAGTCCACATTGCACTACTTCCAATTTATTTTGCTGGGTTTTTATCCACGCCTATTATTAACAAGAAAGCTTAACAAAAAAGTTTTTAACCGCGTCCATTATTAACAAGAAAGCGTTTATCCGCTCCCATTATTAACAAGAAAAAATAGTTTATCCACGCCTATTATTAACAAGAAACTTTTATCCACGCCTATTATTAACAAGAAACCTTTTATCCACCTATTATTAACAAGAAAGCTTTTATCCATTCCTATTATTATCAAGGAAGCTTTTATCCACTCCTATTATTAGCAAAAAACTTTTATCCACACCTGTTATTAACAATAAAGCTGCAATTCACGCCTATTATTAACAAGAAAGCTTCTGATCCACGCCTAATATTAACAAGAAAACTTTCATCCGCACCTATGGTCTGCGTTCATTACTAACAACAAAACTTTTATCCATATCCATTACTAAAAAACTTTTATCCATACCTATTTTGACAAAAATAAAGCTATCTATGCGCATTATCGACAGGAAAGGTTTTATCCACGCATGCTATAAACAAGAAGTCTAATCCACTATTATTGTGGATAATCTTCGATTCACGTTCTCCATTGACAAAAGGCTTTTATTCTCCAACCAATACTAAGAACAAAACGTTGATCCACTCCCTGTGTTGACAAGAAAGCTTTTATTCTAACCCATTACCAACAAGAAAGTTTGTATCCACGTCCGTTGTTAACAAGAAAGCTTTTATCCACGATTATTGTAGACAAGAACCTTTGACTCACGGCCTTTGATGTTAACAAATCCTTTAAAGCACACTCATTACTGACGAGAAGCCTATGATCAATTCCCTTTACTGATAAGAAAGCTTTTAAACACACCCATTACCGACAAGAAAGCTCTTATCCAAGTCTAGTTCGACAGAAAAGCTTTTATCCACGCATATTATTGAAAAAAAAACTTTAATCTAAGCCCATTGTTGGCAATAGAACTTTCATACAAACAATTTTCGACAAGAAACGGAAATCCTTAACAAAAGCCCTTATTTAAAAAAAATATTATCCACCCCTATTATTGACGTGATATCTTAGAAGCATTAGAAGTGTCATAAAAGTATTATCCGCACTTTAGGAGTGCCTTAAAACTATAAACAACGTCTTAGAAGCATTATCTACGATAAAAAAGTGTCATAAAAGTATTATCCATGCCTTAGAAGTGTCATAAAAGTATTATCCGTGCCTTCTAAGCGGTGTCATAAAATATTATCCACTCCCTGTCATAAAAGTATTAACCACTTCTTAGAAGAGTCATAAAAGCATTAACCACGCTTAAGAAGTGTTCTAAAATTATTATCTACGCCTTAAAAGTGTCATAAATACACTTTAGAAGAGTCATAAAAGTATCATCCACACTTTAAAACTGTTATAAAAGTGTTATCCACGCCTTAGAGGAGACATAAAATTATTATCCACGCCTTAGAAGAAACATACAAGTACCTTGTAAGGCTTTGCCGACAGAGATATACCCTCAGCATGGGCAAATTGAAACACTTTTTTCACAAAAAATTTATGTGTTTAGGGGGTTTCAAAATGTGGGTCGTATGAACCGACAAAAATGTTGATTAGGATTAAAGTTCAAAAATTTTGCGGAAAAGGTGCTTAAAGGAATGGACCGACATAGACCATGGGGGTGCCATAGGGGGTTTTTACACCCTTCGGGCTGTTTTCTCAAGAAGTATGGACTTGCCCCTGAAATAACTTTTACCATCGTAATTGAGGCAGCGAATGTAAGTTGCTTCAACAAAAATCAAAGTGATTCAATAGCAGGTCTTAAAGTGAACTTATCCAAAATTTTGTGTGGGAGGTACGGGATGGAGTGGACAAATATAGTCCATATTCTAACCAGATCTTTATCTGGTATATTTATATATATATTAGGATGTGTGAAGTATGGACCAGTTCGGCCACTCCCCTCAAGAGTTACCGTACGAACAATTTTTCCGAACATTTTTAAACTTTTGTGGGGGAGGTACCTGAAGGAGTAGACCGATATGGCTTAACTTCGAACTTAAACTATGTTTGGACAAAATATTTCTAAGTCCAAATTTTTGACCGAATCGGCAGATCCGTTCGAGAGTTATCTTACGCTCCAACCACCTCAAACGGTGCCATAGTGTTTTTTTTGGAACTTTCAGGCTATTTTCTCAGGAAGTATGGACTTGCCCCTGATAAAACTTTTACCGTCGTGTAGGGGGCGGTGAATACAAGTTGGTAAAACAAAAATCAAAGCGATTCGAGAGCAGGTCCTAAACTGAACTTATCCGAATTTTTGTGTGGGAGGTACCAGAAGGAGTATACCGATTGAGTCCATATTGGAACCACATATAAGTCTGGTAGACATTTGCAAAGTATGGACCAAAGCGGTTACTCCCTTCAAGAGTTATCGTACGAACAAGTTTTCCGAACATTTTCGAACTTTTGTGGGGGAGGTATCGGAAGGAGTGAACCGATATAACCCATCTTCGAACTGAAACTAAGTTTGGACAAAATATTACGAAAGCCAAATTTTGGACCGAATCGGTTGATCCGTTCGAGAGTTATCGTGCGCTCCAGCCAGCCAGACAGACGGACGGATATTGTTAGATCGACTCCAAATTGTCTGAAACACATTTCGTCCAAACATACTTGGGGTCTAAAACCATTATTTCGATGAGGCACATTTTGCCCGTATGGAAGTGTATATACGCTCGTTAGCATAAATGCTAAGGGTATACAAAATTTAAGGAGTGGATAAATATTTTATAGCAATTTTAAGGCCCGGGTAATTAGTTTATAGTAATTCTAAGGAGTGGATAAATATTTTATAGCAACTTTAAGACGTGAATAATTATTTTATAGCCATTTTAAGACGTGCATAATTATTTGATAGCAATTTTAAGCCGCGGATAGTTACTTTATAACAATTTTATAGCAATTTTAAGGCGTAGATAATTAATTTATAAACATTTTAAGGCGTGGATAGTTATTTTATAACAATTCTAAGGCGTGGATAATTATTTTATAGCAAGTCTAAGGTGTGGATAAATATTTTATAGCATTTTTAAAGCGTGTATAAAATGTTAATACCAATTTTAAGGAGTAAGGAATTTTAAGAAGTGGATAACTATTTTATAGCAATTCTAAGGCGTGTATAATTATTTCAGGCGTGGATAACAATTATAGCAATTCTAAGGTGTGGATAAATATTTTATAGCATTTTTAAAGCGTGTAAAAACTGTTGATAGCAATTTTATGGCGTGAATAATTATTTTATAGCAATTCTAAGGAGTGGATAAATATTTTATAGCAATTTTAAGGCGTGGATAATTATTTTATAATAATTTTAAGGAGTGGTTAAATATTTTACAGCAATTTTAAGGCGTGGATAATTATTTTATAGCAATTTGAAGCCGCGGATAATTACTTTATAACAACTTTATAGCAATTTGAGGGCGTGCATAAGTTTTTTATAGCAATTTTAAGGCGTGGATAATTATTTTAAAACAATTTTAAAGCGTGGATAATTATCTTATAGCAATTTTAAGGCGTGGATAATTATTTTATAGCAATTCTAAGGAGTGGATAAATATTTTATAGCAATTTTAAGGCGTGGATAATTATTTTATAGCAATTTAAAGCCGCGGATAATTACTTTAAAACAACTTTATAGCAATTTGAGGGCGTGCATAAGTTTTTTATAGCAATTTTAAGTCGTGGATAATTATTTTATAACAATTTTAAAGCGTGGATAATTATCTTATAGCAATTTTAAGGCGTGGATAATTATTTTATAACAATTTTAAGGCGTGGATAGTTATTTTATAGCAATTTTAAGGCGTGGATAATTATTTTATAATAATTTTAAGGAGTGGTTAAATATTTTACAGCAATTTTAAGGCGTGGATAATTATTTTATAGCAATTCTAAGGCGTGTATAATTATTTCATAACAATTCTATAGCGTGGATAATTATTTTATAGCAATTTTAAGACGTGGATAATTATATTATAGCAATTTTAAGACGTGGATAATTATATTATAGTAGTTTTAAGCCGTGGATAATTATTTCATAACAATTTTAAGGCGTGCGTAAGTTTTTTATAGCAATTTTAAGGGTTGGATAGTTATTTTATTACAATTTAAAAGCGTACATTACTTTATAGACATTTTTATTTTTTATAGCAATTTTAGGAAGTGTATACATATTTTCATTGCAATTTTAATGCGTGGATAATATTATTTTATAGCAATTTTAAACAGTGAATAAATGTTTCATAGCCATTTTAAGGCGTGGATAAATATTATATAGCAATTTTAAGCGTGGATAATTATTTTATAACAATTTTATGGCGTGGATAATTATTATATACTAATTTTAAGGTTTGAATAAATAATTTATTGCAATTTTAAACCTTGGATAATTATATTATAGCAATTTTAAGGCGTGGATAATTATTTTACAACAATTTTAAAGCGTGGATAATTATTTTACAACAATTTTAACGGCGTGGATAATTATTTTATAGCAATTTTAAAGCGAGGATAATTATTTTATAGCAATTTTAAGGCGTGGATAATTATCTTATAGCAAGTTTAAGGAGTTGTTAAATAGTTTATAGCAGTTTTAAGGCGTGGATATTTTTTATAGCAAGTTTAAGGAGTTGTTAAATAGTTTATAGCAGTTTTAAGGCGTGGATATTTTTTATAGCAAGTTTAAGGCGTGGATAATTATTTTATAACAATTTCAAGGAGTGGATAATTATTTTATAGCAATTTTAAGGCATGGAAAAAGATTGTATAGCAATTTAAAGGGAATAAAATGATTATGCACGCTTTAAAATTGCTATAAAATAATAATCCAGGCAGTAAAATTGCTATAAAATAATTATCCACGTATTAACAATACTATAAAATAATAATCCGGACAGTAAAATTGCTATAAAATAATTATCCGCGCTTTAAAATTGCTATAAAATAATTATCCATGCTTTAAAATTGCTATAGAATAATTATCTATGCGGTAAAATTGCTATAAAATAATTATTCACGCACTAAAATTGCTGTAGAATAATTATGCATGCTTTAAAATTGCTATAAAATAATTATCGACGCCCTAAAATTTCTATATAGTAATTATGTGCGCCTAAAACTTGCTATATAATAATTATTCACGCAACCGAATTGCTATAAAATAATTTGGCTTAAAAATTCCTATGAAAAGTAAAAGTAATTATGAACGCTTTAGAATTGCTATAAAATAATTATCCATGCTTCAGAATGGCTATAAAATGATTATCCATACCTTGAAATTGCTATAAAATAATTATCCATTCCTTAAGTTACTATAAAATCAATATTCACATCTTAATATTGCTATAAAAAGATTTTTATCCCTTAAATTATTATCCAATATTATAAAATTTGCTATAGAGTAATGATTATCCATGCCATTCTTTTTTCCCCAATTTGATCACACCATCCCCCCTATTGTACTATGCATGTTAGATTACATTTTGGTCCTTCTTTATAAAGGTTTATTACAACATGATTTGCGAAAAAATCCTTTTTGTTGAAATGTCTACGATTTGCCACTTCATCGAAACTCTTAGGGGAATTTTTCCGAAGAAATAGATTAGTTTTTATCTGTTTCCATTATCCAATAAAAGAGTGCATGAAAAGGAAGGAGTATTGGGAGGAGGTGGAGAGGGAGAACAAAGAACATAACGGACAAATCATGCAGAGCATACAAGTAGCTTTCGATTCAGAGATACATGTGACTAGGAATGCTTTGTTGTTGCTGTTGTTGGTTGGTAAGCATGCACAAATACTCCGGAATGCATGACAATGATCAAAGCCCGAAACGAGTTAACAATATTCACTTGAAGAATGCCAATGTCCAGTGTACGGACAATGAAGTGCTATACTTTCGAAGAGCCTTTTATGGATGGCCACTGCATTGGAAAAAAGAAATCAAACAAACAAACATCTGGGAAGAAGAAGGAGAAGAAGAGCAGGAGACGAAGAAAGCACTGGGCCATAGAAACGCCAATAGCAAATAAAATATTTAACCAAGTGTGGCTTTTGTTATCCCTTTTGCAATAAGGATTCCAATGAGATTCTGAATCTCAATTGTGGCCAGTTGGCCACAGAGTAAACACTTATTTTTGTATTCTTCACGTTTATTGAACACCGTTGTTGTTGTTGTTGTTCCCTTTCAATTCTAAACACATCGAATGTTAATTAAAATCTTTGCCATGTTCCAACTGCAGGCAGAGTTGCTCTGTCACTTTGGTATCCTTTGGTGCCTTTTTTCAAATTGCGTTTCTTTTTTGCTCTCTAATGGAAATAATTTGCAATCACATTTCATTGTTTTCAAAGTCTTTTATGAATTCATAATTGCTTTTAATAAATACGTTTTGTAGTTTTATAGCTGAGTGTGTTTGTGTTAAATATTTATTTATCCATGTAAATAATTTTTGCATAAATTGCCTTCCTCTTTTTTTCCTTCCTTTTCTTTGCCGTTTGCCTATCTTAGAAAATAATTGCTTACTTGGCAATACGACAGAGGATGCGATGACAGCCAGGCTTCCAAAGATTTGTCCTGAATATCAAATGAATCCTAATGCAGGAGTATGAAGAGTAGAAGTCCTTAATTGTTATTGATTTTGTTTCTATCGTATGTGTAACTAAGTGAGTGTGTGTGTCATTCAATGAGTGTATATAATTTAATCATTAAATTGATTGTTATTATCTTGAGATTCTCTTTATTTATTCTTTTTCTATAGAATATCTATGTGCCAGCAGCAGCAACAACAACGACATCAACATCTTCTTGTACAATTCAATTAGGCCTTTTGCAAATTGAATGTGTGAGCAATTAAATTTAAATTGTTTTAAATGATTGAATGACAGACAGTCAGGAAGGCAGGCAGGCAGTCAGTAATAAATTGCTAAACACAAGCAGAAGAAGCAGCAGCTAAAGCGACATCTATATGTAAAATATAATTAAGAGAATATTGAAAGCAATTTGATATGCAAGGATTATAGCACAAGGATATGAGGCCAGAAGCTATGGCCAAGAAATTAAAGAAAAATAAATGAAAACTGAATGATTATTCACGCTTTAAAGTTGCTATAAATATTTATCACTGCCTTAAAGTTGGTTTAAAAATTATACACGTCTTAAAGTTGCTATAAAATAATTATCCACACCTGAAAGCTGCTATAAAAAGTTAAACACGTCTTAAAGTTGCTATAAAATAATTATCCACACCTGAAAGCTGCTATAAAAAGTTAAACACGTCTGAAAGTTGCTATAAAATAATTATCCACGTCATAAAGTTGCTATACAAATTTACACGTCTTAAAGTTGCTATAAAATAATTATCCACGCCTTAAAGTTGAAATAATATAACTATCCATGCCTTAAAGTTGCTATAAAAATAATACACGTCTTAAAGTTGCTATAAAATAATTATCCAAGCCCTAAAGCTGTTACCAAACACTGTACACGTCTTTAAATTTCTATAAAATAATTATCTATGCCTTAAAGTTGCTATAATAAATAGACTCGCCTTAATGTTCCTATAAAATAATTATCCATCACTTAAAGTTGTTAGTTGCTATAAAAAATTATACACGTCTAAAGTTTATATGAAATAATTATCCACGCCTTAAAGTTGCTATAAAAATTTACACGCCTAAAAGTTGCTATAAAATAACTATCCATCCCTTAAAATTGCTATAATTATCCTCGCCTTAAATTTCCTATAAAATTATTGTCCACGCCTTAAATTTCCTATAAAATTATTCTCAACGCCTTAGAATTGCTATAAAATAAATCTCCACTCTTTAAAATTCCCATAAAACCATTAGCCACGCCCTAACGTTTCTATAAAATAATTATCCAAGCCTTAAGATTGCTATAAAAATAAATGTCCACTACAATTGCTATTAGCCACGTCCTAAGAATGCTACAAAATAATTATCCATGCTTTAAAATTACTATAAAAGAATTATCCGAGCCCTAAAATTGCTATAAAATAATTATCAAAGCCTTTAAATTGCTATAAAATAAAATCCACCCCTTTAAATTACTATAAAAAAATATCCACGCTTTGAATTGCTATAAAGTTATTATCCACGCCTTAAAATTGCTATAAAATAATTATCCATTCCTCAGAATTACTATAAAATAATTATTCAGGCCTTAGAATTTCTATAAAATAATTATCCACGTCTTAGAACTACTATAAAATAATTATCCACGGCTTCAAATTACTATAAAATATTTATCCATGTCTTAGAATTACCATAAAATAATTATCCACGCGTTAAAATTGCTATAAAATAATTATCCACGCCTTACAATTACTATAAAGTAATTATCCACGCCTTAGAATTACTATAAAATAATTATCCGCGCTTTAAGATTGCTATAAAATAATTATCCACGGCTTAGAATTGCTATAAAATAATTATCCGCGCTTTAAGATTGCTATAAAATAATTATCCACGGCTAAGAATTGCTATAAAATAATTATCCACGCCTTCAAATTACAATAAAATAATTATCCGCACCTTACAATTACAATAAAATAATTATCCGCGCTTAAATATTGCTATAAAATAATTATCCGCGCTTTAAGATTGCTATAAAATAATTATCCACGCCTTAAGATTACAATAAAATAATTATCCTCACCTTACAATTACAATAAAATAATTATCCGCGCTTTAAGATTGCTATAAAATAATTATCCACGTCTTAGAACTACTATAAAATAATTATTCAGGCCTTAGAATTACTATAAAATAATTATCCACGTCTTAGAATTACTATAAAATAATTATCCACGCCTTCAAATTACTATAAAATATTTATCCATGTCTTAGAATTACTATAAAAAAGTTATCCACGTCTTAGAATTACTATAAAATATTTATCCACGCCTTAAAATTACAATAAAATAATTATCCACACCTTACAATTACAATAAAATAATTATCTACGCCTTAGAATTACTATAAAATAATTATCCGCGCTTTAAGATTGCTATAAAATAATTATCCACGGCTTAGAATTGCTATAAAATAATTATCCACGCCTTAAAATTACAATAAAATAATTATCCACACCTTACAATTACAATTTAATAATTATCCGCGCTTTAAGATTGCTATTAAATAATTATCCGCGCTTTAAGATTGCCATAAAATAATTATCCACGCCTTAAAATTGCTATAAAATAATTATCCATGCCCTAGAATTACTATAAAATAATTATCCACGCCTTAGAATTGCTACAAAATATTTATCCGAGCCTTAGAATTACTATAAAATATTTATCCACGCCTTAGAATTACTATAAAATAATTATCAGCGCTTTAAGATTACTATAAAATAATTATCCACGACTTAAAATTACTATAAAATAGTTATCCACGCCTTAGAATTACTATAAAATGATTATCTTTGCCTTAAAATTACAATAAAATAATTATCCACGTCTTAGAGTAACTATAAAATAATTATCCACGTCTTAGAGTAACTATAAAATAATTATCCACGTCTTAGAGTTACTATAAAATAATTATGCACGGCTTAGAATTACTATAAAATAATTATCCACGCCTTAGAGTTACTATAAAATAATGATCCACGCCTTAGAGTTACTATAAAATAATTATGCACGCCTTAAAGTTGCTATACAAATTTACACGTCTTAAAGTTGCTATAAAATAATTATCCACACCTTAAAGTTGCTATAAAAATTTACACGTCTTAAAGTTGCTATAAAATAATATCCATTATCCAAATTATTATCCACGCCTTAAATTTGCTATAAAATTATTATCAACGCCCTAGAATTGCTATAAAATAATTATCCTTGCCTTAAAATTACTACAAAATAGTTATCCATGCCTTAGAATTACTATAAAATAATTATCTTCGCCTTAGAATTACAAAAAAATAATTATACACGTCTTAGAGTTACTATAAAGTAATTATCCACGCTTTAGAATTACTATAAAATAATTATGCACGGCTTAGAAATACTATAAAATAATTATCCACGCCTTAGAGTTACTATAAAATAATTATGCACGCCTTAAAGTTGCTATAAAAATTTACACGTCTTAAAGTTGCTATAAAATATTATCCATTATCCAAATTATTATCCACGCCTTAAATTTGCTATAAAATTATTATCAACGCCTTAGAATTGCTATAAAATAATTATCCTTGCCTTAAAATTACTATAAAATAGTCATCCACGCCTTAGAAGTTGCTATAAAAATTTACACGTCATGAAGTTGCTATAAAATAATTATCCTTGCCTTAAAATTACTATAAAATAGTCATCCACGCCTTAGAAGTTGCTATAAAAATTTACACGTCTTGAAGTTGCTATAAAATAATTATCCACGCCTTAAAGTTGCTATAAAAATTTACACGTCTTAAAGTTGCTATAAAATATTATCCATTATCCAAATTATTATCCACGCCTTAAATTTGCTATAAAATTATTATCAACGCCTTAGAATTGCTATAAAATAAATCTCCACATTTTAAAATTCCTATAACACCATTAGACACGCCCTAACGTTTCAATAAAATAATTATCCAAGCCTTAAAATTGCTATAAAATAATTATCAACGCCTTACAATTACTATAAAATAATTATCCACGCCTTCGAATTACTATAAAATAGTTATCTACACCTTAGAATTACTGTAAGGGAATTATCCATGCCTTAGAATTACTATAACATAATTATTCAGGCCTTAGAATTACTATAAAATAATTATCCACGTCTTAGAATTACTATAAAATAATTATCCAAGCCTTAGAATGACTATAAATTAATTATCCACGTCTTAAAATTACTATAAAATAATTATCCACGCCTTAGAATTGCTATAAAATAATTATCCACGCCCTACAATTACTGTAAAGTAATTATCCACGCCTTAGAATTACTATAAAATAATTGTACGCGCCTTAGAATTACTATGAAATAATTAACCACGCCTTAAAATCACTATAAAATAATTATGATCGCCTTAGAATTACTATAAAATAATTATCCACACCTTAGAATTATCATAAAATAATTATCCACGCCTTAGAATTACTGTAAAATAATTATCCACGCCTTACAATTACTATAAAATAATTATCCGCGCCTTAGAATCACTATAAAATAATTATCCGCGCCTTAGAATCACTATAAAATAATTATCCGCGCCTTAGAATTACAATAAAATAATTATTCGCGCCTTAGAATTACTATAAAATATTTATCCACGCCTTAGAATCACTATAAAATAATTATCCGCGCCTCAAGATTGTTATAAATTAGTTTTCATCGATTTAGAATTACTATAAAATAATAACCAACGCCTTCAAATTACTATAAGATAATTATCCGCTCCTCAAGATTGCTATAAATTAATTTTCATCGCCTTAGGATTACTATAAAATAATTATCCACGCCTTAGAATTGCTATAAAATTATTATTCTACACCTTATTAATTTTCACTAAATGTATCACAAATTATAAATTAATTCTCATAATCCGCATGTTGTATCCTGTTAGGACATCAATAAATTTTAAGTGTCAATAACATATCCGTTTGTGTGCTTGTTCTTCTCTTCTTTAATTTTTCCAATAGATTCAGACGAAAATGTTCTTTTGGCCTTTATATTCTTAATTTCCTCTTGTCAACAAATCAAGTTTTAATCCTTAACGACTAAATACAGATACAAGTACATGTAATACACCACACACCGAGCCACAAATGCATGTGTGCATGCATGTGCATAACATGCACATGTTAAGGATGCACGATGCATCCTCTAGTTGCGGTTACAAGCCAAGTAAGTTTAAGTAATACCAGGATTAAATATGACTTACAACATGTGGTCTGGCATGTTTGCTGGCTACGATGGCAACGAATCTGTACAACAAGGCTTCAATAGGGGAGTGGACAGAGTGGTGGGAGTTGGTGCTAAGCCTCAACAGTAGACAGACCCAGGCAGTAACAATCATTGCATTATAAAAAACAAAAAAAAATCCTTGTAAAAATTATGTATTGTATTAAGGTTAATCCTTGTAGCTTAAGGTAACCGTAATATAGGGGACTTTG
The DNA here is from genome assembly GCF_047663935.1 of Musca autumnalis. Classification (NCBI taxonomy): domain Eukaryota; kingdom Metazoa; phylum Arthropoda; class Insecta; order Diptera; family Muscidae; genus Musca; species Musca autumnalis. Next base: position 178,613,168 of record NW_027412088.1, read on the forward strand.
GATGGTGGGTAAGGGAAGCCATAACCACATCACATCTTGGATAATTCCGCAGCATCATCATCATCAGTCTCAGCATCGTCAACATGAACATCATAGGCATGCGGGTTGCTTAAGGCAAAACTTTTTGGATGCTGCGGTTTTTTTGGTAACGTCAACAATTTCTCTCTTTAACATATTTCTAGAAATCCTGACACCGCACAAAATCAAAGCGGAAATTGAAAAAACGACAAGAAGAAGAAGAACTAACAACGTCGGCGACGAAGTAGATAAAATGGGAAATCGAAATTGGTAATAATGTTTAAATTGAAAATTAGTTTCGTGTGGTTTTGCGAAAAGTGCCTAGCTGCATAAGTAGCTGGGGCGAAATAATGGCGACATATATTGCCACTTGGAGTACACCACACTCACACTCTCCCATGGTGGTTCTGTATGTAGCCACACCAGCATGGTTTCGTATATGTGCCACACATTAGCTTTCAAGTGATTTATTGAGATAAAAAATACTCCAATGTCGGCATTTTGGCATTTAATTCCATTATTTCAAACACTTTCGCCAAATAGCAGCCACTTTGGTTTCAATTTCCACGAGAGATGGAGACTTATTCCCCGCTCAAGGATGTAATAGTTCGTCGTTCAGCCAGCCAATTGACATTTTAAGTCAATGATTGAATGAACATTTATTTCTTTTGGAGGAAGAGCGGATAATGCAATTGGAAATACATATTTTTTCAAATAGAAAGGAATTATTTTTATAGCTAACCGAGGTCGTTGATATTTGTCTTATATATATATATATATATATATATATATATATATATATATATATATATATATATATAGCATAATTATTTTATAGCATTTTTAAGGTGTTGATAATTATTTTATTGCAATTTGAAGGCGTGGATAATTATTTTTTCAATTTTACGGCGCGGATAATCATTTTATAGCAGTTTTAAGGAGTGGATAATTATTTTCTGACTATTTTAAGGCGTGGATAATTATTTTATAGCAATTTTATGGCGTGGATAATTATTTGATAGCAACTGAAAAAGCGTGGATAATTATTTTATAGCAATTTTATGGCGTGGATAATTATTTTATAGCAACTTAAAAATCGTGGATAATTATTTTATAACAATTTTAACGCGTGGATAATTATTTATTATTTGATAGCAATTTTAAGGCGTGGATAATTATTTGGTAGCAATTTTAAGGCGTGGATAATTATTTGATAGCAATTTTAACGCGTGGATAATTATTTGATAGCAATTTTAAGGCGTGGATAATTATTTGATAGCAATTTTAACGCGTGGATAATTATTTGATAGCAATTTTAACGCGTGGATAATTATTTGATAGCAATTTTAAGGCGTGGATAATTATTTGATAGCAATTTTAATGCGTGGATAATTATTTGATAGCAATTTTAAGGCGTGGATAATTATTTGATAGCAATTTTAAGGCGTGGATAATTATTTGATAGCAATTTTAACGCGTGGATAATTATTTGATAGCAATTTTAACGCGTGGATAATTATTTGATAGTAATTTTAAGGCGTGGATAATTATTTGGTAGCAATTTTAAGGCGTGGATAATTATTTGATAGCAATTTTAACGCGTGGATAATTATTTGATAGTAATTTTAAGGCGTGGATAATTATTTGATAGTAATTTTAAGGCGTGGATAATTATTTGATAGTAATTTTAAGGCGTGGATAATTATTTGATAGTAATTTTAAGGCGTGGATAATTATTTGATAGTAATTTTAAGGCGTGGATAATTATTTGATAGTAATTTTAAGGCGTGGATAATTATTTGATAGTAATTTTAAGGCGTGGATAATTATTTGATAGTAATTTTAAGGCGTGGATAATTATTTGATAGTAATTTTAAGGCGTGGATAATTATTTGATAGTAATTTTAAGGCGTGGATAATTATTTGATAGTAATTTTAAGGCGTGGATAATTATTTGATAGTAATTTTAAGGCGTGGATAATTATTTGATAGTAATTTTAAGGCGTGGATAATTATTTGATAGTAATTTTAAGGCGTGGATAATTATTTGATAGTAATTTTAAGGCGTGGATAATTATTTGATAGTAATTTTAAGGCGTGGATAATTATTTGATAGTAATTTTAAGGCGTGGATAATTATTTGATAGTAATTTTAAGGCGTGGATAATTATTTGATAGTAATTTTAAGGCGTGGATAATTATTTGATAGTAATTTTAAGGCGTGGATAATTATTTGATAGTAATTTTAAGGCGTGGATAATTATTTGATAGTAATTTTAAGGCGTGGATAATTATTTGATAGTAATTTTAAGGCGTGGATAATTATTTGATAGTAATTTTAAGGCGTGGATAATTATTTGATAGTAATTTTAAGGCGTGGATAATTATTTGATAGTAATTTTAAGGCGTGGATAATTATTTGATAGTAATTTTAAGGCGTGGATAATTATTTGATAGTAATTTTAAGGCGTGGATAATTATTTGATAGTAATTTTAAGGCGTGGATAATTATTTGATAGTAATTTTAAGGCGTGGATAATTATTTGATAGTAATTTTAAGGCGTGGATAATTATTTGATAGTAATTTTAAGGCGTGGATAATTATTTGATAGTAATTTTAAGGCGTGGATAATTATTTGATAGTAATTTTAAGGCGTGGATAATTATTTGATAGTAATTTTAAGGCGTGGATAATTATTTGATAGTAATTTTAAGGCGTGGATAATTATTTGATAGTAATTTTAAGGCGTGGATAATTATTTGATAGTAATTTTAAGGCGTGGATAATTATTTGATAGTAATTTTAAGGCGTGGATAATTATTTGATAGTAATTTTAAGGCGTGGATAATTATTTGATAGTAATTTTAAGGCGTGGATAATTATTTGATAGTAATTTTAAGGCGTGGATAATTATTTGATAGTAATTTTAAGGCGTGGATAATTATTTGATAGTAATTTTAAGGCGTGGATAATTATTTGATAGTAATTTTAAGGCGTGGATAATTATTTGATAGTAATTTTAAGGCGTGGATAATTATTTGATAGTAATTTTAAGGCGTGGATAATTATTTGATAGTAATTTTAAGGCGTGGATAATTATTTGATAGTAATTTTAAGGCGTGGATAATTATTTGATAGTAATTTTAAGGCGTGGATAATTATTTGATAGTAATTTTAAGGCGTGGATAATTATTTGATAGTAATTTTAAGGCGTGGATAATTATTTGATAGTAATTTTAAGGCGTGGATAATTATTTGATAGTAATTTTAAGGCGTGGATAATTATTTGATAGTAATTTTAAGGCGTGGATAATTATTTGATAGTAATTTTAAGGCGTGGATAATTATTTGATAGTAATTTTAAGGCGTGGATAATTATTTGATAGTAATTTTAAGGCGTGGATAATTATTTGATAGTAATTTTAAGGCGTGGATAATTATTTGATAGTAATTTTAAGGCGTGGATAATTATTTGATAGTAATTTTAAGGCGTGGATAATTATTTGATAGTAATTTTAAGGCGTGGATAATTATTTGATAGTAATTTTAAGGCGTGGATAATTATTTGATAGTAATTTTAAGGCGTGGATAATTATTTGATAGTAATTTTAAGGCGTGGATAATTATTTGATAGTAATTTTAAGGCGTGGATAATTATTTGATAGTAATTTTAAGGCGTGGATAATTATTTGATAGTAATTTTAAGGCGTGGATAATTATTTGATAGTAATTTTAAGGCGTGGATAATTATTTGATAGTAATTTTAAGGCGTGGATAATTATTTGATAGTAATTTTAAGGCGTGGATAATTATTTGATAGTAATTTTAAGGCGTGGATAATTATTTGATAGTAATTTTAAGGCGTGGATAATTATTTGATAGTAATTTTAAGGCGTGGATAATTATTTGATAGTAATTTTAAGGCGTGGATAATTATTTGATAGTAATTTTAAGGCGTGGATAATTATTTGATAGTAATTTTAAGGCGTGGATAATTATTTGATAGTAATTTTAAGGCGTGGATAATTATTTGATAGTAATTTTAAGGCGTGGATAATTATTTGATAGTAATTTTAAGGCGTGGATAATTATTTGATAGTAATTTTAAGGCGTGGATAATTATTTGATAGTAATTTTAAGGCGTGGATAATTATTTGATAGTAATTTTAAGGCGTGGATAATTATTTGATAGTAATTTTAAGGCGTGGATAATTATTTGATAGTAATTTTAAGGCGTGGATAATTATTTGATAGTAATTTTAAGGCGTGGATAATTATTTGATAGTAATTTTAAGGCGTGGATAATTATTTGATAGTAATTTTAAGGCGTGGATAATTATTTGATAGTAATTTTAAGGCGTGGATAATTATTTGATAGTAATTTTAAGGCGTGGATAATTATTTGATAGTAATTTTAAGGCGTGGATAATTATTTGATAGTAATTTTAAGGCGTGGATAATTATTTGATAGTAATTTTAAGGCGTGGATAATTATTTGATAGTAATTTTAAGGCGTGGATAATTATTTGATAGTAATTTTAAGGCGTGGATAATTATTTGATAGTAATTTTAAGGCGTGGATAATTATTTGATAGTAATTTTAAGGCGTGGATAATTATTTGATAGTAATTTTAAGGCGTGGATAATTATTTGATAGTAATTTTAAGGCGTGGATAATTATTTGATAGTAATTTTAAGGCGTGGATAATTATTTGATAGTAATTTTAAGGCGTGGATAATTATTTGATAGTAATTTTAAGGCGTGGATAATTATTTGATAGTATTTTTAAGGCGTGGATAATTATTTGATAGTAATTTTAAGGCGTTGATAATTATTTGATAGTAATTTTAAGGCGTGGATAATTATTTGATAGTAATTTTAAGGCGTGGATAATTATTTGATAGTAATTTTAAGGCGTGGATAATATTGGAGTTGATTTAGCCATGTCCGTCCGTCTGTCTGTCTGGCTGACTGGTGCGCACGATAACTCTCGAACGGAGCAACCGATTCGGTTCAAAATTTGGCTTTCGTAATATTTTGCCCAAAATTAGTTTAATTTCGAAGATGGGTTACATCGGTCCACTCCTTCCGGTACCTCCCCCACAAAAGTTCGAAAATGTTCGGAAAATTTATGCGCACGATAACTCTTGAAGGGAGTAACCGTTTTGGCCCACACTTTGTACATCGTGAAAGTTCTACCAGACTTAGATGAAGTTTAAATATGGACTCAATTGGTCCACTCCTTCGGGTACCTCCCACACAAAATTTCGGAAAAGTTCAAACCATGTCGGTCCACTTCTTCAGGTACCTCCCTCAAAAAAATTCAAAAATCTTCGGATAAATATGCACACGGTAACTCTTGAAGGGAGTGACTGATGTAATCCATATATCTACCAGATATAGATCAGGTTCGAATATGGACTATATTTGTGCACTCCTTTGGGTACCTCCCACACAAAATTTCGGATAAGTTCACTTTAAGACCTGCTCTCGAATCACTTTGATTTTTGTTGAAGCGATTTGCATTCGCTACCTCCATTACGACGGCAAAAGTTTTTTTCAGGAGCAGGTCCATATTTCTTGGGAACACATCCCGAAAGGTGTAAAATGCCCTATGTCACCATATGTGGCTCTCGAACTGTTCTACCGATTTGGTGCAACATTTGGCCTTCGTCATATTTTATCCAAACTTAGTTTCATGGGCAATACCGGTCCACAACTTTCGGTACTTCTCCCCAATGTTAAGAAAATGTCACTAAAATGCTAGGACGATATCACTTGAATGGGGCAACCAATTTGGTCCATACTTTGGATCTCCTAATATTTTGTCAAAATTTAGTTTAACTTCTAAAATGGCCCATATCGGTCCTCCCTAAGGGTACCTGCCCTACAAAAGTTCAACATTTGTGTATTAGTGCAGTTAATTCCTAAACCACATTTTTGTCGGCAAGTTCAAATGTCCAAAAAGGGCCACACAATTTTGAAGAGACCTTAAATACATTTCGCTTCACATTGGCTAAGGGTATATACCTGTCGGCAAAGCCGACTGACACTTTTTTACTTGTTTTATACCAATTTTAAGGCGTAGATAATAATTATATACCAGTTTTAAAGCGTGGATAATTATTTTGTACCATTTTTAAAGCGTGGATAATTATTTTATGCCAATTTAAAGACGTGCATAATTATTTTATAGCAATTTTAAGGCGTGGATAATTATTTTACACCAATTTTAAGGGGTGGATAATTATTTTATATCAATTTTAAGGCGTGGATAATTATTTTTTACCAATTTTAAGGCGTGGATAATTATTTTATATCAATTTTAAGGCGTAGATAATTATTTTATACCAATTTTAATGCGTGGATAATTATTTTATACCAATTTTAAGGCTTGGATAGTTATTTTTTAGCAATTTTAAGGCTTGGATAATTATTTTATACCAATTATAAGGCGTGGATATTTATTTTTTCAGCAATTTAAGGCCCTGGATATTTTTTAGAAATTAAAAGCCTTGATAATTAATTTTATAGCAATTTAAAGCCGTGGATATTTATTTTACAGCAATTTAAATCCATAGATATTTATTTTATAGCAATTAAAAGCCGTGGATATTCACCGTGGATATTTATTTTATAGTAATAAAAAGCCGTGTATATTTATTATATAGCAATTTAAAGCCGTGGATATTTATTTTATGGCATGCAAGGACTTTCTATTGAATACCTTAATCTTCCCATGAGAGACCTTAAGCCCTCGCTGGAAACATTATTATCCATTTCTCACATGAAATCCTTCATTATTGTTGTTGTTGTCTTCACAAATTAAATGTTTTAAAACATAACAACAGATCCCTTGAGATTATCTCCTCCAAAAGAAAGGATGTAGTTGACGGATTTTTAAAGGTAATGTTCTGACAATGATAGCCTCTCTTAACAACAACAAAAAAATATTTACATAAATATATTCCGGATAATCAGTTTGTGTGGGAAGTTGAAGGTGTTTGTGGCAGATGCCACAAAGGAAGAAAATACAATGGAAAACAAGGATTGTGATTACCAATCTCCTTCTCCTTTCTTCGCTTCTTTCCTGTTTTTGAAAGCAACAGAAGCATGTAATCATGGCTAACGGCCGGTGGTATGTGCGTTAAAATATTAAATTATGTGGGCCAACAACAATAACAACAACAACACACCCCAAAATCCACAAAAAAAACGAAGATGAAAAATACATTGCAATTGGTAGGTATTAAAGCGGATCATGTATATATTTACATACATTTCCATACATGTATGTAAATGTGTGTGTGTATTGCGGATGCAGGAGAAGGTGTTTGTTGTTTGTTGCTTACCACAGAATACAAAAAGAAGAATCTGCTTATTTGCATTCCATTTACGTTGGCATTCAGTCGTGCGATTTAAGGTGTAAACAATGCCTCTTTTTACATATTTTTATTGTTATTCCCTCAACGTTTTTGTTGCTGTTGTTGTTCTTTTTATGATGTAAAGTATCCTTTACAACATCCTTGCTAGATACACATGCACACATTGTATGTTTGCATGTTTGTTCATTTCGTTTTCGGTTGCTAAATTCGGTTAATTGTAAACAATGGCTTTTGGTGCCGCTAACAGCAGCCATTGGAAGTGTAACTTCCCATTTTCACAAAGGATAACAAAGCTTTATGTAAGCGACTTAGTTAGTAGAATAATAAAGCTGATGTGAGATTGAAATTTTGTACTTTCACATTCGTTCTTCACATCTTTTGCTTATATGAGGTGTTTAAGCGGATTTTATGGCAGTCACATAAAATTCGTAACAGCCTTAAGGGTCTTTTTCCCACAGCTACTCCATTTCGTGTGTCTAAAGAACAACAATAAAAGGTATAAAGAACGGCATAAAGAAGCGGATATATGTTAATACACCCTACCGTCTGGAGGGTAATCCCGAGCGCCAGGTCCTTATTCACAAGTTTGTTTTCATTTTATTCGAGCTAAATACTCGTATTGGGTATTAGGGTAGACAAATTGAATGTTGAATGTCGATTTTAGGATTTAGGAAATGTTTTTTTGTGGCGAGAGAAAGATGACTTTAAAGAAAGAGAGGAAGATGCTTTAATACAAATATGGTCTTCTGAAAGAAGAAAAACCTGCAGTCTTCTATTGAAAGAAGACCTTGTGTTGTTTAACCTAAGAAGACCTTTGATCTATAATATTATTATCCAAGCCTTGAGATTCCAATAAAATACTTATCCACGCCTTGAGATTGCAATAAAATACTTATCCACGTCTTAAGATTGCTATAAAATAATTATCCACGCCTTGAGATTGCAATAAAATACTTATCCACGTCTTAAGATTGCTATAAAATAATTATCCACGTCTTAAGATTGCTATAAAATAATTATCCACGCCTTAAGATTGCTATAAAATAATTTTCCACGCCTTAAGATTGCTATAAAATAATTATCCACGCCTTAAGATTGCTATAAAATAATTATCCACGCATTAAGATTGCTATAAAATAATTATCCACGCCTTAAGATTGCTATAAAATAATTATCCACGCCTTAAGATTGCTATAAAATAATACTCGTGTTGGGTATTAGGGTAGACAAATTGAATGCTGAATGTCGATTTTAGGATTTGGGAAATGTTTTTTTCGTGGCGAGAGAAAGATGACTTTAAAGAAAGAGAGGAAGATGCTTTAATATAAATATGGTCTTCTGAAAGAAGAAAAACCTGCAGTCTTCTATTAAAAGAAGACCTTGTGTTGTTTAACCTAAGAAGACCTTTGATCTATAATATTATTATCCAAGCCTTGAGATTCCAATAAAATACTTATCCACGTCTTGAGATTGCAATAAAATACTTATCCACGTCTTAAGATTGCTATAAAATAATTATCCACGCCTTGAGATTGCAATAAAATACTTATCCACGTCTTAAGATTGCTATAAAATAATTATCCACGCCTTAAGATTGCTATAAAATAATTATCCACGCCTTAAGATTGCTATAAAATAATTATCCACGCCTTGAGATTGCAATAAAATACTTATCCACGCCTTAAGATTGCTATAAAATAATTATCCACGCCTTAAGATTGCTATAAAATAATTATCCACGCCTTAAGATTGCTATAAAATAATTATCCACGCCTTAAGATTGCTATAAAATAATTATCCACGCCTTAAGATTGCTATAAAATAATTATCCACGCCTTGAGATTGCAATAAAATACTTATCCACGTCTTAAGATTGCTATAAAATAATTATCCACGCCTTAAGATTGCTATAAAATAATTATCCACGCCTTAAGATTGCTATAAAATAATTATCCACGCCTTGAGATTGCAATAAAATACTTATCCACGCCTTAAGATTGCTATAAAATAATTATCCACGCCTTAAGATTGCTATAAAATAATTATCCACGCCTTAAGATTGCTATAAAATAATTATCCACGCCTTAAGATTGCTATAAAATAATTATCCACGCCTTAAGATTGCTATAAAATAATTATCCACGCCTTAAGATTGCTATAAAATAATTATCCACGCCTTAAGATTGCTATAAAATAATTATCCACGCCTTAAGATTGCTATAAAATAATTATCCACGCCTTAAGATTGCTATAAAATAATTATCCACGCCTTAAGATTGCTATAAAATAATTATCCACGCCTTAAGATTGCTATAAAATAATTATCCACGCCTTAAGATTGCTATAAAATAATTATCCACGCCTTAAGATTGCTATAAAATAATTATCCACGCCTTAAGATTGCTATAAAATAATTATCCACGCCTTAAGATTGCTATAAAATAATTATCCACGCCTTAAGATTGCTATAAAATAATTATCCACGCCTTAAGATTGCTATAAAATCCACGCCTTAAGATTGCTATAAAATCCACGCCTTAAGATTGCTATAAAATCCACGCCTTAAAATTTCTATAAAATAATTATCCACGCCTTATGATTTCCATAAAATACTTATCCACGCCTAAAAATTGCTATAAAATACTTATCCACGCCTAAAAATTGCTATAAAATAATTATCCACGCCTTAAGATTGCTATAAAATAATTATCCACGCCTTAAGATTGCTATAAAATAATTATTCACGCCTTAAGATTGCTATAAAATAATTATCCACGCCTTAAGATTGCTATAAAATAATTATTCACGCCTTAAGATTGCTATAAAATAATTATCCACGCCTTAAGATTGCTATAAAATAATTATCCACGCCTTAAGATTGCTATAAAATAATTATCCACGCCTTAAGATTGCTATAAAATAATTATCCACGCCTTAAGATTGCTATAAAATAATTATCCACGCTTTAAGATTGCTATAAAATAATTTTCCACGCCTTAAGATTGCTATAAAATAATTATCCACGCCTTTAGATTGCTATAAAATAATTATCCACGCCTTAAGATTGCTATAAAATAATTATCCACGCCTTAAGATTGCTATAAAATAATTATCCACGCCTTAAGATTGCTATAAAATAATTATCCACGCCTTAAGATTGCTATAAAATAATTATCCACGCCTTAAGATTGCTATAAAATAATTATCCACGCCTTAAAATTTCTACAAAATGATTATCCACGCCTTAAAATTTCTACAAAATAATTATCCACGCCTTAAAATTTCTATAAAATGATTATCCACGCCTTAAAATTTCTATAAAATAATTATCCACGCCTTAAAATTTCTATAAAATAATTATCCACGCCTTAAAATTTCTATAAAATAATTATCCACGCCTTAAAATTTCTATAAAATAATTATCCACGCCTTAAAATTTCTATAAAATAATTATCCACGCCTTAAAATTTCTATAAAATAATTATCCACGCCTTAAAATTTCTATAAAATAATTATCCACGCCTTAAAATTTCTATAAAATAATTATCCACGCCTTAAAATTTCTATAAAATAATTATCCACGCCTTAAAATTGTTATAAAACAATTATCCACGCCTTACAATTTCTATAAAATAATTATCCACGCCTTACAATTTCTATAAAATAATTATCCACGCCTTAAAATTACTTTAAAATAATTACCCATGCCTTAAAATTACTTTAAAATAATTATTCATGCATTAAAATTTCTATAAAATAATTATCCACGTCTAAAAATTTCTATTAAATAAGTATCCACGCCTCAGAATTTGCTATTAAATAATTATGCACGCTTTTAATCTAATTATCCACGCCTTTATATTGCTTTAAAAAATTATCCACGCCTTTATATTGCTTTAAAAAATTATCCATACTTTAAAATTGCTATAAAATAATTATCCACGCCTTAAAATTTCTATAAAATAATTATCCACGCCTTAAAATTTCTATAAAATAATTATCCACGCCTTAAAATTTCTATAAAATAATTATCCACGCCTTAAAATTTCTATAAAATAATTATCCACGCCTTAAAATTTCTATAAAATAATTATCCACGCCTTAAAATTTCTATAAAATAATTATCCACGCCTTAAAATTTCTATAAAATAATTATCCACGCCTTAAAATTTCTATAAAATAATTATCCACGCCTTAAAATTGTTATAAAATAATTATCCACGCCTTACAATTTCTATAAAATAATTATCCACGCCTTACAATTTCTATAAAATAATTATCCACGCCTTAAAATTACTTTAAAATAATTACCCATGCCTTAAAATTACTTTAAAATAATTATTCATGCATTAAAATTTCTATAAAATAATTATCCACGTCTAAAAATTTCTATTAAATAAGTATCCACGCCTCAGAATTTGCTATTAAATAATTATGCACGCTTTTAATCTAATTATCCACGCCTTTATATTGCTTTAAAAAATTATCCATACTTTAAAATTGCTATAAAATAAAAGAAGGCCACAATGTTTTCTTATAGAAGATGAACATATCTTCTCATAGAAGACCTCAAGTTCTTCTTAAAACGGACCATAAAATCTTCTTGTGGTCTTCTGCAAGAGCCCTTTTTGGTCTTCTCTAAGAAGCTCTTCTGGTCTTCCATAAGAAGACCTTGAGGTTTTCAATAAGAAGTCCAGGAGAAGGTCTTCTTAAAGAGTACCCCTTCTTGTTGTTGTTTTATATTTTGAATTATTAAATTATTTAAATTTCTTATTTCTGCTAAATTATTTTCCTATTCCTATTCCAATTTCTGTGCATAATTGAAAACGTTCAACTTTCGCTTTTTGCCCTTTTTCTCGTAATTTATCCATTTATTCTTAACTACAACAATTCTCTCTGATTAATGGCCAATTTGACACCTAATATGTGGCCTTTGACTCAAAATCGATTGATGATCATTAAATGAGACAGAGACGCAAACGGCAAAAAATTAACTTCCTTACGGAAAAGTACACACGCACACACACAAATATATAAATTATTTCATACACACACACAGGAAGTGATTTCCCATTAATCACAGACATCATTAATTATCGAAATGAATTAGCTGCAGATGTAATTTTTTTTGGGGGAGAAGGAAAGGCGGCAAGGATGGATGGAAGGAAATGTGAAATGGTTGCATAGATTGGCCATAATTTATTACAATTAAATGTGATTTGGTAGATATGTGACGATGATGGACAATTGAAACAAAAAGATAAGCGACCTTGTCATGGTCAGGACTTTCAATCACCCTCGCCAATGCTTAAGAGAATTTCAGCTACTTAATTTTTATTATAGTGGCCACAATACCTTTATTTACATTACATTATTCCCATTGAGTCAGTTAGTCTCCCACCGTACTCGATTCTACCTTGACCATACACACACACACTTTGAAGAAAATCGTTTAGCCATGAAACCTAAAGATAAACTTCTTTCTTTCTGCCAAGTTAGTTAACCTTAACCACAAAATCCATGTACAATAAACTAAAATATTTAACAACATTATTTGTCTAGTTGTTGATGTTGTTGTTATTGTGTTACGAAGATGGTTCGTTGACACATGCGGTCAGAGGTTGGTAGGTCTCTGCCAGCCTGTCTCTCAATCTATTTTTCCTGCCACAAAATAAATCTTCTCCAACAAGATCTACAGGCCATGTGCTGGGTGTCAACGTAACGCATTAATAAACTTCACACATTTTGGGCCAATACAAACACACAAACACACATACATATGTACAGATTAAAATGTACACACACATGATGAGTGTTTGAGGAAATCCTTTGTGGGGTCCATATCCCCATCTGCTGAAACTGGTTGTTCAAAAGCCAGAGATGGGATATGAGCCAACCCTGCAATACCCGCTTCGCAAATTACTATTGTGTGTGAGTGCGTGTGAGTGTGTGTGTGTGTGAGTTATGTGTGCCTGTATGTTGGTGGGCTTGCCTTTGCAGATACATTCATTATGTTGTATTTCATGTGTTTATCTGTGTATGGGAGAGACGAAGTCTATGGGCTCAAAGCAGTCAGTAGTAGGCCAACAACACTAATAAAGCCCCATGCAAATAACTAAGCTGGAGGTCCATAAAGTCAAAGTGGTAAAAACTGGTTATGGGCCACCCATAAAAAGACAAATTGATTTCTATGTTAATGGTTATGGGATGAGTGTGTTTTGTTCAAATGGCCAAAAGGGACAAGGCGAAAAGGGAAGTGATGAATAGACACAGTGAATTAAATTGGACAAAAATTTACAGTGAAGCTTCTCTCTAAGGTAGCTGTTCAGGATGGAAAATTAATACTTTATGGAGAAACTTCGGAAGAAGAGAAGGTTTTCCTAAAGAAAATGAGAAAAAATCTAATAGAAGACAGGGAAATCTTCCTATAGAAGACCTGAAGAATCTCTTTCTATAGAAGAAAGTCATTCTATAGAACCCGAAATCTGAATTGAAGACGGGGAAATCTTCCTATAGAAGACCTGAAGAATCTCTTTCTATAGAAGAAAGTCATTATATAGAACCCGAAGTCCAATAGAAGAAGAGAAGGTTTTCCTAAAGAAAATGAGAAAAAAAATCTAATAGAAGACAGGGAAATCTTCCTATAGAAGACCTGAAGAATCTCTTTCTATAGAAGAAAGTCATTCTATAGAACCCGAAATCTTAATAGAAGACGGGGAAATCTTCCTATAGAAGACCTGAAGAATCTCTTTCTATAGAAGAAAGTCATTATATAGAACCCGAAGTCCAATAGAAGAAGAGAAGGTTTTCCTAAAGAAAATTAGAAAAAAATCTAATAGAAGACAGGGAAATCTTCCTATACATGACCTGAAGAATCTCTTTCTATTGAAGAAAGTCATTATATAGAACCCGAAGTCCAATAGAAGAAGAGAAGGGTTTCTAAAGAAAACGAGAAAGAAAGTCATTATATAGAACCCGAAGTCTTAATAGAAGACGGGGAAATCTTCCTTACCTGAAGAATCACTTTCTATAGAAGAAAGTCATTATATAGAACCCGAAGTCCGATAGAAGAAGATATGGTTTTTCTAAAGACAATGAGAAATAAAAATCTAATAGAAGACGAGGAAATCTTCCTGAAGAATCTCTTTCTATAGAAAAAAGTCATTATATAGAACCCGAAGTCTTAATAAAAGATAGAAGTCATTATATAGAACCCCGTCTTCTATTAAGACTTCGGGTTCTATATAATGACTTTCTTCTATAGAAAACCATTCTTCAGGTCTTCTTTAGGAAGATTTCTTCGAAGTCTTCTATTAAGACAAGTAAAAAAGTGTCAGTCGGCTTTGTCAACAGATATATACCTTCAGCTAATGTGAAGCCAAACTTTCACCTCCGGACAGATGGAATGTATTTAAGGTCTCTTCAGAATTTTGTGGCCCTTTTTGGACATTTGAACTTGCCGACAAAAATGTGGATTAGGAATTAACTGCACTAAGACACAAATGTTGAACTTCTGTAGGGCAGGTACCTTTAGGGAGGACCGATATGGGCCATTTTAGAAGTTAAACTAAATTTTCATAAAATTTTAGGAGATCCAAAGTTTGGACCAAATTGGTTGCCCCATTCAAGTGATATCGTCCTAGCATTTTAGAGACATGTTTTAAATATTGGGGAGAAGTACCGAAAGCTGTGAACGGGTATTGCCCATGAAACTAAGTTTGGATATAATATGACGAAGACCAAATCGGTTGAACAGTTCGAGAGTTATCGTGCTCTCAGACCGCCACATATGGTGAAATAGGGGTTTTTTACACCTTTCCGGCTGTTTTCCCAAGAAATATGGACTTGCCTCTGAAAAAACTTTTACCGTCGTAATGGAGGTAGCGAATGCAAGTTGCTTCAACAAAAATCAAAGTGATTCGAGAGCAGGTCTTAAAGTGAACTTATCCGAAATTTTGTGTGAGAGGTACCAGAAGGAGTAGACAAATATAGTCCATATTCGAACCTGATCTATATCTGGTAGATATATTAGGATGTGCAAAGTATAGATTACATCGGTCACTCCTTTCAAGAGTTATCCTGCGCAAAATTTTTCCGAAAAATTTTGAAGTTTTGTGGGGGAGGTACCTGAAGGAGTGGACCGATATAGCCCATCTTCGAATTTAAACTATGTTTTGATAAAATATTACGAAGGTCAAATTTTGGACCAAATCGACAGATCCGTTCGAGAGTTATCTTGCGCTCCAACCACTACACAAGGTGTCATAGGGGCTTTTGCACCTATCCGGTCATTTTCTCAGGAAGTATGGACTTGCCCTTGATGAAACTTACAGCGTCGTATAGAGGACAGCGAATACAACTTGCGTAAACAAAAATCAAAGCGATTCGAGACCAGGTCCTAAACTGAACTTTTCTGAAATTTTGTGTGGGAGGTTCCTGAAGGAGTGGACCGATATAATCCATCTTTGAACTTGTACTAAGTTTGGACAAAATATTACGAAAGCCAACTTTTGGACCGAATCGGCAGATCCGTTCGAGAGTTATCTTGCGCTCCAACCACTAACACGGTGTCATAGGGTTTTTTGTAACTTTCAGGTCCATTTTCTCAGGAAGTATGGACTTGCCCCTAATGAAACTTACAGCGTCGTATAGAGGACAGCGAATACAACTTGCGTAAACAAAAATCAAAGCGATTCGAGACCAGGTTCTAAACTGAACTTTTCCAAAATTTTGTGTGGGAGGTACCCGAAGGAGTGAACCGATTGAGTCCATATTGGAACCTCATCTAAGTTTGGTAGAAATTACACGATGTGCAAAGTATGGACCAAATCGGTTATTCCCTACAAGAGTTATCGTACGCACAAATTTTGCGACAATTTTTGAACATTTGTGGGGGAGGTACCTGAAGTAGCGGACCTATATGGCCCATCGTCGAATTTAAATCGAATCTGGGCAAAATATTTCGATAGCCAAAATTTGAACCGAATCGATTGATCCGTTCGAGAGTTATCGTGCGCACCAGCCAGACAGACGGACAGACAGACAGACAGACGGACGGACATTGCTAGATCTACTCAAAATTGTCTGAAACGGATATCGTACAAACATACTTGGGGTCTAAAACCATTATTTCGATGAGGCACATTTTTGGTCGTATCAAAGTGTAAATACCCTCTTTAGCCTAAAGGCTGAGGGTATAACAAGAAGGTCAATTGACGTTCCAATAAAAGACCTTCTTCTTCTTTATTTGCCTATTCGTCATACGAATTTTAGCGATCAATACAATTACAATAAAAATTCGATTTTAAATAAAAATATTAGATAAATTCATAATTTGTTCACAATATCGGCAAATATGTCTCTACTTCTGGCAGCACATAGTAGGTATCCAACATCTCGAAATCCTGTCCATTCTTGAATATTCGCAATCCAACATAATTCTTTTCGGCCTTTAGGATTTGTACCTTCTATTTTCGATTTTAAGATATCTTGCAGTATTTTGTATTTTGAATTTCTCATGATATGACCAAGGTAAGCTGTTTTTCGTCTCTTGATGTTTATCATGATCTCTCTACTTCGAATAATTTTTCGCATCACTTCATTGTTTGTAATTAAGGCAGTCCATGGAATTTTTAAAATTCGACGGTATACCCACATTTCGAAGGATTCTAATTTCTTCACATCTACTGCTTTTATTGTCCATGTTTCCATAGCATATAATAATGTTGACCATATATATGCTTTTACAAATCTACATTTTGTTTCCAGGTTAATATCATGGCTATTCAGAACTTTCTTGTATTTAAAGAATGAGTTTCGTGCAATTTCAATACGCCTTCTTATTTCTTTGGAGCAATTCCATTCGTCATTTATGTCTATTCCAAGATATTTAATGTTTTGGACTCTTTCAATTGAGAAGTTTTGTATTTTTAGGGAAATGTTGTTGTGGCTATTTCTCCTGCTCACAATCATATATTTTGTTTTCTTTGTGTTTATATTTAGGCCATATTTGTTACTGCATGTTACCAATTTGTCCATTAATTCTTGTAGTTGTGAGATACTGCCAGCTAATATTGTAGTATCATCAGCATATCGTATGTTATTAATGTATCTATCACCAATGAATATGCCTTTGGACGTTTTGTTGATGGATTCTTCAAAAATTTTTTCGGAGTAGATATTGAATAACAGTGGAGACAATATACGTCCTTGTCTTACGCCTCTCGATATAAGAATAGGTTCCGTTATATCTTCATCGACTTCAATTTGTGCGGATTGGTACCAATATAGATTTTTGATACATCTGATTTCTTTGCTGTCAATACCAATTGATTTCAGGATATCAATTAGTTTGTCGTGTTGTACCTTGTCGAACGCTTTTTCATAGTCGACAAAGCATAAGAAAACATCTTTCTGCATTTCTCGGCATTTTTGAATAATAATTTGTAAGGAGAGTAAAGCTTCACGAGTACCCATACCTTTTCTAAAACCAAATTGAGATATACCCATATATTTTTCGCATTTTTCATAAATTCTCTTGTGGATTATCCTGAGGAATATTTTTAAAGCGTGGCTCATAAGACTTATTAGCCTGTAATCATTACATGATTTGGCGTAGCTTTTCTTGGGTATGGTTACGAAAGTTGATTTTAACCAATCTTGAGGATATATTCCCGTCTCATAAATCTCGTTAAATAGTATTGTTAGTAAGTCGACATTGTTGGAATCTATAAGTTTTAATATTTCTGATGGAATCTCATCAGGACCCGGCGATATGTTGTCCTTAAGTGATGTTATAGCGGACTCTATTTCATCTCTTGTTATACGGGTTCCTGAAAGTGGCAATTGTATTTGTTCACTGTTGTCTGATCGACTATTATCAGTGAACAGTTGTTGAATATATTCTTTCCATACTTTCTTTTTGTCCTCTATTGATATTATTGGTTTGTTGTCATTATTGTATAAGACAGTTGGGTTTCTTTTTTTAAATACTCCCGCTGCTTCTTTTAATTTTTTATGAAGATTAAAATCGTCGTGTAAACTTTGGAGCTTTTCGATTTCTTGGCATTGCAAATTCAGTTGTTTGTTTTTGGCAATTCTGATTTCCGCTTTTATTTCCTTATTGATGTTGTAATACAATTCGTAATTCAGATTTTTTGTGTTTGCGTCGCTCATCCATTAATTTCAGTATTTCGTTTGTCATCCAATCATTTTTATTGGACTTCTTGCTTTTGCCAAGGCTTTTTTCAGAGATTGATTTCATTGTATTTTTTGCTTTTTCCCATATGTGTTCCACATTATTTCTATCAACATTAGATAGTTCCTCGTTTATCTTCTCTTTTACACTCGCTTTAATTCTGGGATCTCCTAGTAGTTCTGTATTTAGCCTTTTCCGAGTCTTTTTCTTGGGAACGGCAGATAGTTTTATCTTGAGCTTCATTATTAGAAGAATATGGTCTGATGGGACATCTGCCCCAGGATATGTTGAGGTTTTTACTACTGACGAGCTAAAGCGCCGATTTATTAGTATGTAGTCTATTTGATTACGTACGATGTTTCCTGGTCTATCCTGCGGCGACTTCCAGGTGTATAATCTTCTCGCTGGAAGGCTGAACAGAAGACCAGAAGATCTTTTAATAGGAGATCAAAAGAACATGTTTTCCTATAAAAGATCTGAAGGTCTTTTTAAAGACCATATGGTCTTCTTGAAGCATACCAGAAGAATTTTCTTTAGCAGACCAGAAAGTCGTCCGTTAGAAAACGAAAAGATTTTCTTATACAAGACTAGAAGCTCTCTTCTAGAATAACACAGGTAAATACCGGTCTGCACATAGAAGATCAGAAGATTTTCCATTGGGAGGCCGGAATATAATCTTGTAGAAGACCAAGAGAGGTTCTTTTACAAGACCAGACGATCTTTTTACAGAACACAAAATGTTTTCTTATAGAAGACTAGAAGGTCTTTTCATAGAATTCCACAAGTTTTTCTTAAGGACCAGACGGTCCGCATATAGAAGACCAGAAGATTTTCTATTAGACCAAAATATAACTTTGTAAAAAACCATTTTCCTATAGAAGACCAAAAGTTTTTCTTATAGAAGACAAAGTAAGACAGTCTACCTATAGAAGACCACAAGACTTTCGTTTAGAAAACCAAAGGGTCCTATTGTAGAAGACCAGAACGTCTGTAGGGAAGAAGATCAAAAGCTTTTCTTATAGAAAGCCAGAAGATCCTCTACATACACGAACATTCCTATAGAGAATGAAATATGTTTCCTATAGGAGACGAAGATGTATATCTTATAGAAAAACAGAATGCCTTCCTAAAGAGAATTTGAAGTTTTTTAAGAAGATTAGGAGGTCTTCCTATAGCAGATCCTTATAAACCAGAAGACTTTCGTTTAAAAAACCAGAAGGTTCTCTTGAAAATGTAAGTTGTGTAGGATAAAAGATCAAAAGCTTTTCTTATAGAAAACCAGAAGGTCTTCTATAGACAACCTTTAGATTTTCCTATAGAAAATGATATTGGTTTCCTAAAGAAGACAAAAAGGCCTTTATTATAGAACATCAGATAGTCTTCTTAAAGAGAATGTGAAGTTTTGTGTTTTTAAGAAGATTAGGAGGTATTCCTATAGACGACCAAAAGGGTTTCTTATGGAAGACTAGAATTTGTTTTTATAGATTAGAACAAAAGACTTTCGTTTAGAAGACCAAAAGGTCTTCTTGTAGAAGTAGTATAGAAGTATAGTAGTATAGAAGACCAGAAGTTTTTCTTATAGAAAACCAGAAGATCCTTACTATAGAAGGGGAGAAGGCCTTCCTTATAGAAGATCAGAAGGTCTTTTAAAGAGGATCTGAAGGTTTTTTTAAGAAGATCAGGAGGTTTTCCTATAGCTGATAAAAAGCGTTTCTTAAAGAAGACTAGAATGTGTTTTTATAGAATACAAAAGGGTCTTCTTAAAGAAGAGACGGCCTGGCTATAAAAGTCCAGAAGATTTACCTCTATAAGACCTGAATATGAGCTTCTAGACGTGCAGTAGGTCTTCTTTTAATAGATCAGATGGTCATCTTGTATAAGACCAAATTGTCTTTTTATAGAAGCCTACAAGGTTTTCTTATAAAAGACTAGAAGGTTTTCTAAAACAGCAAACGGCCTCTCTATACAATATCAGAATATTTTAATGTAGAAGACTAGAAGGCCTTTCTTCAGAAGACCAAAAGGTCCTCGTGGAGACGACCATAAAGTCCGTAGAAAAGAAATCGGAAGCTCTTCTTAGAGAAATCAGAAGCTCTTCTTATAAAAAATCAAAGTTCTTCTGTAGACGTCCAGAATATTTTCCTATAGAGAAGACGAGAAGAGCTTGTTAAAGGAAACCATTAGGCCTTCTTAAAGGAAGGTATTTTTAAGATCAGGAGGTCCTCATAAGGAAGATCAAAAAAATGTTCCTATCATAAGGCCATCTTATAGACAATAAGGTCTTCTTTTAGTAGAACAGAAAGCCTTCCTTGGGAAGGCGAGGAGGCGTTCCCCTAGAACAATAATAGGTCTTATCATGGAAGATCACATAGTAATGCTACTGATGACCCAAGGGACTTTTTATCGGAAACCCAAAGGTTTCCCAACCCAAGACGAACGTGGAGTTTTTTCTTTAGGAGAACAAAAGAAGACCTTCTTGTAGAATATCAGAATGTTACCTAAGGAAAGCGAGCAGGTGTTCCCTTTGAAGAATAACAGGTGATCCCATTAAAGATAATTAATGACTAGAAGAAGATAAGAAACCTTAAAGAAAATCTGCTGGTCTTCTTAGAGAAAACAAGTAATGAAGTATCGGTCGGTTTTGCCGAAAGAGTTATACCCTCAGCCTGTGTGAATTGAAATAACTTTTTTCCAAAAAAAAAAAAAACATATGTTTTTAGGGGGTGTTCAGAATTTTTGGCGTACGGACTTGCCGACAAAGATATGGATTAGGATAAAATCTCAAAAGTTTTGCAGGGGAAGGAACCTAAACGAATGGACCGACATAGTCCATTTTGGAAGTTTGGCTTATTTTGGGAGTCCTTCCGTTCGATATGACCATTATATCAGGAAACATGAACTTGACCGCGAATAACATAATATCGCTGTAAACAGAGCCACTAGGAGTATCTTCGGTAAAAATTTCCAAAGGATCCCCGAACAGACCCTTAACCGCACTTAAACAAAAATATTGAACTCCTCAGGTTATGTTAGCTCGATTAATTCAATTTTGAACATTTGTGTGGGTGGCACCCTAAGGAATGGACCGATAGGGCCCACTTTTGAACATGAACTAAGTTTGGAAAAATTTTTCGAAATCCAATGTTTGGGCCAAATCAATTGCTAGCGAGTACCATTTTAGCGGACTTTTGTGTGGGAGGAGATGGATCTATAAGCACCACCTTCTAATTTCATATAATATTCAAAGAAATATTACAATATGGACCAACGCCGTATTCGGTTCGAGAGTTGTCGTGCGTACCAGCCACTACACATGCTGGACACAGGGTTTTTTTTTACAGCTTTCGAGTCGTTTTCTCAAGAAGAATGGACTTTGCCACTGAAAATCTTCTACCATCGTAATGGGGGCCTTGAGCGCAACCTGTTACAAAACGATGCGAAAGAAGGTCCTAAACTGACTTTTTCCGAAAGAAGTTGACATATGACATATGATAACATGATCTGTGTCTCGTAGAAATATTACGATGTGCAAAGTATGGAGTAAATCGGTTACTCCCTTCGAGTGTTATCGTGCACACCATTTTAGCGAAAAGTTTTGAACTTTTGTGGGTTAGGTACCCAAAGGGGTGGATCGATATGATCCATCATTGAACTTGATTTAAGTTTGCGCAAAATATTACGATTGCCAAATTTTGTACCGAATCGGTTTGAATACAAGTTTTACAACAAATATCACAACGATTCGATGGAGGTCTTAAACTTCACTTTTCCGAAATTTTGTGTGGGAGGTACCCGAAGGAGTGGACCGATATATTCCATGTTGGAACCTCACTTTGTCAGGAAGAAATTTCACGATGTGCAATGGATCATATCGGTTACTCACTTCAAGAGTCATCATGCGTACAATTTTTCCGAACATTTTCGAACTTTTGTAAAGGAAGACTTCTGGCCTTCTCTGGTCTATGATAGGAAGGCCTTCTGGTCTTCTAGAAGAAGAAACTCTGGTTTCTTAAGAAACCCATTTTCTTCAACAAGATCTCCTGGTCCTTTATAGGAACAATTAATGGCGTCTAGAACAAGATCTTCTGGTCTTCCATAGGAAAAACTGCTGATTTTGTATATGAAAATCTTCTTCAGATCTTTTATAAGAAGATCTTCCATAAGAAGTCTTTCTTGTATTTATGTATATATGTCTAGTCTTCTACATAAAAACATTCTCCTTTTATAGGTAGTACTTTCTGATCTTCTATAAGAAAACCTTATGATCTTCTGAGAAAACCTTTTGGTCTTCTATAGGACGATCGTTGGGTTTCATATAAAGGACCTTTCGGTCTCCTGGTCTAGTAAGACCACCAGGTTTTCTACAGAAAAACCTTCGGGTCGCCTATAGGACTAACTTTTGATATTCTATAGGAGGACATTCTGGTTTTCTATAAGACCTTCTGACCTTCTGTATGAATTCTTTCTAGTTTTCTCCGGAAGACCTTTGGTCTTCCATAAGAGGATATTTTCCTCATTTGTGGGAAGACTATTTTGTCCTCTCTAGGAGAAATTCTTACAGGCCAAATGTGCCTCGTCGAAATAATGCTTTCAGACCCCAAGTATATTTGGACGAAATACGTTTCAGACAATTTGGAGTTGATTTAGCCATGTCTGTCTGTCTGGCTGGATGGAGCACACCATAATTATCGAGTGGATGAACCGATTAGGTCCAAAATTTGGCCCTCATAATATTTTGTCCAAACTTAGTTTAAGCTCGAAAATGAGAAATATCGGTCCACTCCCTCAGGTTGGGGGAAGTTACCTGAAGGAACTATGTAGAACTGGGAAGTTTTCATTTTGAAGTCCCGTTGGTCTTTTGTTATTAGACCCTAAGGCCTTCTTTTTAAGGCGAAAATGTCTCTTAGGAGAGTCTATAGAATATCGGAAGGTCTTCTTATAGAATATCAGAATATTCTTTTAAAGAAAACCCGAAGGTATCCTTGGGAAAGATCATAAGATCTTCTTATAGAAGACCAGAAGTTCTTCTTAAAGGAGAAGGTATTTCTATCGAAGACCAGAATGCATATTTTTAGTAGACCGGAAGGTCTGCTCTCTCATAAAAGATCTGAAGGGGTTTATTATAGAGGACCTGAAGTTTTGCCCATAGAAGCCACAAATTCGTCCTATATTTTCTTTCTATAGAAGATCATTAATGCTTCCAGTGGAAAACAAGAAGATCTTTCTATAGAAGATAAAATTGTGGTCTTATAGAAGACGAGATTTTTTTTTTTGGAAGATCACAAGACGGTATGGTCTTCCTATTGAAAACCGAAAGATCTTCTTATAGAAAATTTCAGAATAACTTCTGACAAGTACTTTGTAGGTCATCTGATAGAGACTATCAGAAGTTCGTCTTCTATAACAGTAGAAGCTAATTGTAAGAAGACTTAACGTTCTTATAGAATACCAAAAATAAGATCTTAGGGCGTTCCCACTGAGGACTTACGAGAAAGCTGTTTTCTATAAGAAGATCCACTGTGCTTCTATGTGACGAGCGACTGGTATTTAATGTAAAGGCCTTTATGTCTGCTAAGAGAAGACCTATTGGGTTTCTATGGGAAATGTATTTGTGTTCGATAAGAGTCATAGAGGACCTCCAAATGTTAACCTAATGTACTACCACGCGAAGGCTAAGCGTCTAAAATATGTGTGAGACGCACTGTTGCTGTCGATAAGTCCGGCCGACAAGTTGTTTTTGCTAAATTACCGATTTGGATCTCTTCTACTACATTTCTACTATTTGTATATCATTTAACCACTGTCTCCATTTAATATGACAAAACTAATGCCATCATTAAAATCTTTTCCATATGGCTATGTGAAAATAACTTTATTTTTGTGTTTCATTTTAAAATGCCAAACTATTTTCATGTCAAATTATGTAAGTGAGAGTGTGTGTGTGTGAAAAGAAATCTAATTTAGAAAAATACCTTTGGAAGTACTCCACAGAAAAAAGTGACTAGATATCCCAAACTTATTTTTACGCTTATTTGAATTTTTAAGGGTCGTTTTGAAATGTGTGTACGGACACAAGTGTGAAGAGGCAAACTTTTTCGGTGGCAGTGGCTTGAATGGAAATGGATTTGGTAAACAATGTTGTTATTGTAGAAATAGAGAACCAACATGAGGTCAACGATATTGATACTGGAGAAATGACAATGTGTGTGTGTGTTAGTTTAAATTTATGTTCATATAAAATGTTCAGTATTATTGAGCATAAAAATATTTTCCAAAAAAATTTTGGGTGTTCCACAAGGTAAACACGATATAAAGACATTAATTTAAGAATTAATATGTGAATAAATATTTTTCAATATTAATAATTTTATGGGGATTTCTCAGTGAAATCGGACACTTTTTCAAAATGATGTTTTTGAATTGCTTTATTTTTTTTTTGCTGTGGTGATGCTTCTCATTAGCAGAACATTTTAGTATATTTTTAGTTTTTTTTTTTTGACTAAAGGTTCCAGAGGATTCGCGCCTTGAAGAAAATCGTATTCTGTAAAAACTTTTTGGTCCAAGTAGAAAAAAATCTTTTTTTTGTATTTTTTAATCAGCTATCTAAAAAATAGAAAAACAAATTTGCACAGTGGGCTTGGAATCAATTTTCGCAATTTTATATTTAAAAACAATTTGTTTCAATGATTGTACTCTTTGGTTTTCTTGATTTTGATCTTGCAGCTAAAACAAGCAAAAAAGTATCAGTCGGCTTTGCCGACAGAAATATACATACCCTCAGCCTGTGTGGATTGAAAAACTTTTTTTCCAAAAAAAAAACTTATTATTTAGCGGTGTTTTCAAAATTTTGGGCATATGCACCGACAAAAGTATGGATAGGATTAAAGCTCAAAAATTTGCGGGGATATCGATAGAAAGGGCGGAAAGAGTTGACCTATAAGCACCACCTTCGAATTTCATCTAATATTCGAAGAAATATTACAATATCCAAATTGTGGACGAACGCATATGGTGCCATAGAGGGTTTTTACAACATTCGGACTGTTTTCTCAAAAGTATGGACTTGCCCCTGAAACAACTTTTACTGCCATAATTGAGGTAACGAATGCAAGTTGCTTCAACAAAAATCAACGTGATTCGACAGCAGGTCTTAAAGTGAATTTATCCAAAATTTTGTGTGAGAGGTACCCGAAATAGTGGGCAAATATAGTCCATATTCGAACCTGATCTATATCTGGTAGATATTTTAGGATGTGTAAGGTATGGACCAAATCGGTCACTCCCATCAAGAGTTATCGTGCGCACAATTTTTCCAAACATTTTTGAACTTTTATGGGGGAGGTACCTGAAGGAGTGGATCGATATGGCTTATCTTCGAACTTAAAGCCAAATTTTGGACCGAATAGGCAGATCCGTTCGAGAGTTATCTTGCGCTCCAACCACTTCACACGGTGTCATAGGGTTTTTTTGTAACTTTCAGGCTATTTTCTCAGGAAGTATGGACTTGCCCCCGTTATATGGGGGGGCAGTGAATGCAAGTTGCTACAACAGAAATCAAAGCGATTCGTGAACAGGTTCTAAACTGAACTTTTCCGAAATTTTGTGTGGAAGGTACCCGAAGGAATGGATCGATTGGGTCCATATTGGAACCTCATCTAAGTCTGGTAGAAATTTCACGATGAGCAAAGTATGGACCAAATCGGTTTCTTCCTTCAAGAGTTGTAGTGCGCACAAATTTTCCGAACATTTCCGAACTTTTGTGGGGGAGGTACCGGAAGGAGTGGACCGATATAACCCATCTTCGAACTTAAACTAAGTTTGGGAAAAACATTGCGAAAGCCAAATTTTGGACCAAATCGGTTCATCCATTCGATAGTTATCGTGCGCACCAGCCAGCTAGACAGACTGACAGACGGACGAACATTGCTAAATCGACTCCAGATTGTCTGAAACACATTTCGTCCAAACATACTTGGGGTCTAAAACCATTATTTCGATGAGGCACATTTTGCCCGTATGAACGTGTATATACCCTCGTTAGCATAAATGCTCAGGGTATAAAAATAAAGAAAATCTAAGATTACAATCATTGATAAAAATTGATTTTAAATATTAAATTGCGAAAATTGCATCCAAGCCCACTGTGCAAATTTTTTCTATTTTTTAGGTAGCTGATGAAAAATAAAAAATACCAAATTTTTTTTTCTATTTGGACCAATTTATTTTTTATAGAATTCGACTTTTTCAAGGCACGTTACCTCTGGAACCTTTTAATCAAAAAAAAAAAAAATCTAAAAATATACCAAAATGATGTGCTAATGGGAGGCATCACCACAGGAAAAAATAAAGGAATTCAAAAACATCATTTTGAAATTGCAGTTAAGGAAAAATGAAAGAAAATCTAAGATTACAATCATTGATAAAAATTGATTTTAAATATTAAATTGCGAAAATTGCATACAAGCCCACTGTGCAAAGTTTTTCTATTTTTTTAGATAGCTGATAAAAAAAAAAAATAAAAAATACCAAAAAAAGATTTTTTCTATTTAGACCAATAAATTTTTTATAGAATTCGACTTTTTCAAGGCTCGATTCCTCTCGAACCTTTAGTCAAAAAAAAAATCTAAAAATATACTAAAATGTTTTGCTAATGAGAGGCATCACCGCAGGAAAAAAAATAATGGAATTCAAAAACTTTTGTTTGATTTCTTTGTATATATGCAATGGAAAAAGGAATTCAAAAACATTATTTTGAAAAGGTATCCGAT
The DNA here is from genome assembly GCF_047663935.1 of Musca autumnalis. NCBI lineage: Eukaryota > Metazoa > Arthropoda > Insecta > Diptera > Muscidae > Musca > Musca autumnalis. The sequence continues at coordinate 178,640,538 of NW_027412088.1, forward strand.
TCCACTCAGAAATCTTTATATTTATTTTTTTTATTTCTACAAAAGTTAATATAAAATTATTAATAGTGAAAAAAATATTTATTCACATATTAATTCTTAAAATAATGTGTTTACCTCGTATTTACCTGATCGGACTCAAACAATTTTTGTGGGAAATATTTTTATGCTCAATAATACATTTTATATGAACATTTCTCTAGTGTCAATATCGTTAACCTCAAGTTGGTTATTTACATCCAGTGCAACCTAAGGAAATACAATAACAACATTGTTTACCAAATCCATTTTCATCCAAAACACTGCCACGGAAAAAAGTTTGCTTCTTCACACTTGTGTCTGTCCACACATTCGAATGTGATCCTTATAAATTCAAATAAGCGTAAAAACAAGTTTGGGATATCTATGTTATAGTCACTTGTTTTTTCTTTGGATGTATTTTTCTAAATTAGATTTCTCTTCACACGCACACACTCTCACCTACATAATTTGACATGAAACTAGTTGGTCATTTTAAAATGAAACACAAAAATAAAGTTGTTTTGCACATTGCCCGTATGGAAAAGATTTTAATGATGGCATTAGATTTGTTATATTAAATGGAGACAGTGGTTAAAATCCGTTTTAATAAAATTTCAGATTTTGTGGTCTGAAAAAAAAAATTCAATAAAAAAATTTAAATTTCAAAGTATCAGTCAGCAAGGCCGACAAAGATATGTCATCAGTCTCAGACCTAAGGAAAAGAAGTAATCACAATACTTCTGAATTCTATAAGGGGTTTTGAGGCAAATTCTCATGAAGAGTGGACTTGCCCCCGCAAAATTGTACCGCCATAAATAGGGCCGCATACACAACATGTTGCCAAAAATTTAAAAACAATCCCAGACGAGTTCTTTAACTACACTCTTTCCAAACTTTGTGTGGGTGGTAGCCGAAAGAGTGGTCCGATGTCGTCAATATTCGGATACATCCGAAACAGTAAGAAATAATAGTATGTGCAACGTTTGGACCAAATCCGTTTCTCCTATCGAGGGTAATCTTACTAACTACCTAGTTTAGTTGGTGCTGGCATGCTTTTTTTGGAGCTTTTAGGCCATTATCTAAGGAAGTATGGACTTGCTTGGAACTCTTAAACTACACTTTTTTTAAATTTTATGTGGGAGTTACCCGAAGTAGTGGACCGATATAGGCCATATTCGAACCCGATCTATGCCTGAAAGTAAAATTACCATATGCAAAGTCATGACTAATTCGGTTACTTCCTTCGAGAGTTAACATTTACATCGTTTTTCAGAAGTTTTTAACTTTTGTGAGGGAGGTACCCGAAGCAGTGGACCGATATGGCCCATCTACGAATTTTAACTAAGTTTGGGCAAAATATTACTTACTTACTTAGCTGGCCCATTACAGAACATTTGTTCCATAGACCGAACTAAGAAAAGATCTCCAGTTCTCTCAGTTTTTCGCTTCGCTTTCAGGAATACCGCGCTTTTTCATTTTTTCATCCACTTGTATGCTCCATCGAAGCTTAGGCCTGCCGATTCTGCGTGCACCGCCATGTGGCATGTATTCATACGCCTTTTTAGCGGGTTCATTATCGCTCATGATATCATATGGCCTAGCCAACGCAATCGTTGCATCTCGATACGCTTAACTATATTCATGTCTTTGTATAGCTGATATAGCTCGCAGTTCATACGACGTCGATATTCACCGTCAATGCGAATCGGCCCATAGATCTTTCGAAGAATTTTCCTCTCAAACACACCAAGCACTGCCTTATCTGCTTGCGCAAGTACCCATGCTTCGGAGCCATACATTAGCACGGGTAGTATTAGCGTTTTGTATAGTGTTTTTTTTGTTTGACGAGAGGTGGCTTTGTTTTTAAATTGCTTACTTAAACCATAGTAGCATCTGTTGGTCAATACAATTCTTCTTCTTATTTCACAACTGATGTTGTTTGTTGTGTTTATGGCAGTGTCGAGGTAGACGAAGTCTTTAACTACCTCAAAATTATATGTACCAACTTCCACAGTTGGTCCGAGCTCTATGGATGCTTTGCGCGTCGACACCATCAATTTGGTATTTTCGCCGTTTACCGCCAGACCCACTTTTGCAGATTCTGCTTCGACCTTCCTAAAGGTATCGGTTACTTCTTTTACTGAACGTCCCATGATGTCTATATCATCAGTATAAGCAAGTAACATGTGGCTATTGGTGTAAATTGTGCCATTACTTTTGACATTTGCATCTCGTATTACCTTTTCCAGCAAAATGTTGAATAGGTCACACGAAAGGCTGTCTCCTTGTCTGAAACCTCTTTTGGTACTGAACTGTTCGGAGAGGTTCTTTCCAATTTTAACTGTGAACCTAGTATCAGTTAAAGTCATCTTACAAAGCCGAATGGGCTTTGTGGGGATACCAAATTCAGACATGGCTTGGAATACCTTTGATCGGAGGGGACTGTCGAAGGCTGCTTTATAATCGACAAAAAGGTGGTAGCTGTCGATCTGCATCTCTTGGGTCTTCTCCAGGATTTGCCGCAGGGTATAAAGCCACATTGGTAATAATAATAATAATTGTTCCACAAACATCCCAGATGGGACAGGAGAGACTTCTCTCATATCAATGAGTGCACCCCGATTCATATTAGCTCAATGATATGGGACCTACTGTTTATCGCCGAGTCCGAACGGCGTGTCTTAAGACACCACTTTAGAGAAGTTTTACATGGCTGAAATACTCAGGAAATGTCGCCAACATTGCTGAGGGGTATTTTGCCACCGTTGAAAATTGTTTGATGTTGCTTGGCCGGGGAATCGAACCCACGACATTCAGCGTGCAAGGCGGGCGTGCATACCATTGCACCACGGTGGCATACCACATTGGTATGGTCCAATTATTTCGTTGACCACTGGCTTTAGTCGTTCGCACAATATCCCTGACACTATCCTTATAGGCAATAGGGAGTAGACTTATGCCCCTATAGTTGGAGCATACAGTCGTATCTCCTTTCTTGTGGACGGGACACAGGATGCTCAGTTTCCAATCGTCCGGTACGCGTTCTTCCTGCCAGATGGTCGCATCCGGTTTTAAACAGCTCGGGTGGTAAGCCATCGGCTCCTGCTGCTTTATTATTCTTCAGCCGGTTGATTGCTGTTTTTACCTCATCTTGGCCGGGCGGTATACATTCTATACCATCTTCTGGGATTGGAACTGTGGTATCATCGTCTTTGCTACTATTGGATACCAGCAGGTTGGAGAAATGTTCCTTTTTATATACTGAGCACACTATCTGTATCTGTTACCAGATTACCTTGCTGGTCTCTACAGGAGAATGTGCCTGTACCAAAGCCATGTGTTTGATGTTTCACTCTTTGGTAGAATTTTCGGACTTCATTCTGGCTCCTGTACATCTCCATTTTTTCACACTCCCGCTTTTCCATTTCTCTCTTTTTCCTACGGAAAAGACGTTTCTCTACTCTCCTTTTCTCCCGATATCTTTCTCGTGCGCTACGCGTTGCTACTGATTGTAAAGTAGCTCTATAAGCCGCATTTTTCTCTTCGGTAGCAGCACGACACTCCTGGCCATACCATAGATTCCTTGGTGGAGGTCTCTGGTATCCAAGTATGGATTTTGCGGCTGTTTGCATGGAGAGGGCAATATTTTGCCATTGTGTTGTTATGTTATCGGGACAAGAAGTGCTCTCATTAAGCAATTGGGCTAGTTGAGTGGAATATGCTGTGGCTATCTGTTGTGTTTGCAGCCTATCGATGTCCAACTTCCGCGTTGTGTCTGTTCGTGCTTTATTTGCAACGTTTAGACTGGTACATACCTTTGCTGTAACAAGGTAGTGGTCCGAATCAATGTTTGCGCCTCGGAACGATCGTACATCCAACACGCTCGATGAATGTCTTCCATCTATCACAACATGATCAATGTTATTACTTGTTCTTTGATCTGGAGACAGCCAGGTGCCCTTATGAATATCGAGATGCTTAAATCTGGTGCTGCTAACTACCATATTTCTTGCAGCTGCAATGTCTATCAGCCGCACACCATTGTCAGATGTTTCACTGTGGAGACTGAAATTCCCGACTGTTGGGCCAAAGATATTCTCCTTTCCAATTTTGGCATTAAAATCGCCTAGAATAATTTTAATGTCATGGACAGGGCAACGGTCAAAAGTTTCTTCTAAGCGCTCGTAAAATATATCTTTGGTCTGTTCGTCCTTGTCTTCAGAGGGAGCATGAGCGCAAATAAAGCTGATGTTGAATATGTTTGCTTTTAATCGAATTGCAGCGAGTCTTTCATTCACTGGGGTGTAACTGGAGACCAGATGTTTTAATCTCCGACCAACTACAAATCCGCAACCAAACTGTTGTGACGCCTTTCCCAATCCATCGTATTTCCTGTATGGCTGTGGGCAAAATATTACGAATGCCAAATATTGGACCCGATAGGTTGCTTCGTTCGAGAGTTATCGTGCGCAGCAGCCAACCAGAAAGACATACAGACGGACGGAAAGGTCTAAATCGATTCCAAATTGTCGGAAACGAATTTCTTCCAAACATACTTGGGGTCTAAAACCATTATTTCGATGAAGCCCAAAGGCTGAGGTTATAAAAAATATTCGACTTTGAGGTTTTTAATAAAATAGTGAAATTGTATGTATTTTATGTAAAGAAAAACTCCTGCTGTACTGCAGAAAAACATGAAAACGTGCTCGAATCCTTCCTACGTTCTATAAGCAAAGACATATTCTTCTATGGGCAGACGACTTTTTGGTCCTGTTCTAAGCAAAGTTTCTTATCCTCTTTGAGAAGAAAACATGGTTGGCTTCTCTTCTTACATTTGTAAGGTTACGTTCTGGTATTATATATAATACAAAGTTATATGTTTAAACACATTATATACATCTGAAAGGCGACCTCCCCATCTTCTCTGGAAATAACTTCTTGTATTTAATAGGGATACTATCTTGTCTTATGAAGCGTGATTCATTTTGAGGTTCCCTACGTTTTAAAGAGATAAAAAAATCACAAAAAATACAGATTGTATAGAGAGTATTTATGAATCGGAGCGGGTTTACCCACTGGAATATCACTACCACACTACGGTGGAATATCACACTATTTTGGTGTCCTATCGACCGACCCAAAACGTAAAATTATCAGCTCACCGAAGTGTTATTTCAAAAAATCCATTTATTGATGCGATGTGTGGGAAGTGACACCGAGCGGCGCTGAGATAACAAGCTTCAATATCAGGTATGAAATAGCCGTCATCATGACACGATAACGGTTTTCGGCATTGACAGTTACGTTGCCACCGGCATAATTTTTGAAAAAATATGAACCGATGATTTCATCGTCCCGCAAACCGAACCGCTGTCCTGTCTTCTAATAGAGAAGCTTTTTCCTTTTCATTGCATTAGGCCCCTTTTCTGCAATGCAATCCTAGGTTGCGTATAATTGCTATTAATTTCTGTACAGTTAAAATGACATAAATCATACGTCACCATTTCATCTAAAAAATACAATTAAATTTTTTTGTTGGGTTTCTTTTGTGTTCACAATTAATGGCAATTATTAACGACATTACATTTAAAATTAGTTTTTTTATGTTGTTGTTGTTGTTGAAAGTTTAATGAATTGCAAAACAGAACCTTTAATAAGTAGAACATCGCTCTGGGCCATATAAATGTTGTCAATTATGTGCCATTAAGTTCACATTAATTATGCGACACATGAAAAAATTAATTGGTAGTGCAGATAATGTGGATTAGGTTCAACAGATAATCTACACAACATCCCCACTGCAGGATGTCTTGTATTTTTAAACATTTATAACTTATCAATTCTGGGACATTCGTCAATCATGGGAAAGCTGATTGGCTGAGTTTCAGAGAGTTCACCAATTACCGCTTCAGAGAATTGTCCTTCTGTTGTTCGGGTAGCGGAAATGACGTTCCGAGACATCATCAATGCTGCAGCTGCTTGCCATATACCTGCTGGTCGAATACCCGAAGTAAGGCCAAATTTCCCAGCAGAGGCGACGGGATTAGCAAATGAGCATGATGAGCTTCGTCGAACCAACCCCGACGACCCCAGAGTCAAGGAGCTGACACTGGAAGTTAACAGGCTGGTCGGCGAACATAAGCGGAACAAGTGGTTAAATCACCTGAAGAGTTGCAACATTGGAGCCGGTGTAAATAAATTGTGGACAACGGTTAAGTCACTCTCGAACCCCGGAAGGAGGGATGACAGGACCTCAGTTACGTTTGGCGACGTAACGTTGACGGAGCCGAAAAGGTGTGCAAGTTACTTCAATCGACAGTTTGTCGAGCACACCGAGAGTGACAGGGCGCAGAGAAGAGTGTTACATCGCATTAGATCTCTTCCTGCCGAGGATGAACCACCACAGTTTACAATGGATGATGTTGCGAATGCCATCAGGAACACTAAATCATCCAAAGCGTTGGGACCTGACGGAATTTCCATGGTAATATTGAAACAGCTGGATGAGCCGGGAGTGGAGTATCTCACTAAAATTGTCAACCTGTCGCTAGCCACCCTTATTGTTCCCGAAGTCTGGAGAATGGGCAGGGTGGTCCCGCTACTGAAGCCAGGCAAGAATGCCTGCAAATATAAATTGAATAGTCCGATTTCGCTTTTGTCACCTGTTGCGAAGACCCTTGCGGCCTTAGTCCTCCCCAGCATTAGAAATAGCTATCAAGTTGCCGATCATCAGCATGGATTCCGTAAGCAGCACAGCACGACAACAGCGCTGCACGTCATCTCCACACATATTTGTCGAGGACTCAACCAGGAGCGGCCGTGTGATAGAACAGTGATGGTGACGCTTGACTTATCAAAAGCCTTTGATACTGTCAGGCACTCCACGCTGTTCGAGGACATCGAGCAGACAACCCTCCCGCCAAGTCTGAAACATTGGATAATCATCTATATGTGTGGTCGCCAGTCGTATGTGGAATTCAGGATCAAGACATCCAAGCCCCGTTGAGTGAAACAGTGATTTCCCCAAGTATGGGTGATTTCTCCGGAACTGTTTAACCTCTACCTTTCCTGCATTCCGCCCCTCCAGACGGCATTGAGATCGTAACGTATGCGGATGATTGTACGATCCTGGCGTCAGGTACCTACCCTGATGACATCTGTGAGTGACTGAACTCCTATTTAACCGATCTTACCACCTTTTTTCCACGCGAGGAATATGCAGATATACGCCACTAAATCGAAGGCCACTCTGTTCACCGCATGGACGGACGCAGTATTGAAGAGAGTTGAATATCAGGGTCGATGGTAGCAGAATTCCGACCACAAACTGCCCCAAAATTCTAGGGGTCACATTAGACACCACTTTCACGTCGTCCTCGCATGCCACAGCTATCTGCGATAAACTGAAATGTAGGAACAAGGCCCTCAAGTCCCTAGCCGGCAGCACTTGGGGTACAGATAAAGAAACCTTGTTGATCACTTATAAAGCGATAGGTCGGTCTGTGGTAAGCTATGCGGCGCCAGTTTGGTCCTCGAATTTATGTGACACGCAGTGGGAAAACAGATAGCATTCCATAGCTATCCGCGATAAACTGAAATGTAGGAACAAGGTTCTCAAGTCCCTAGCCGGCAGAACTTGGGGTGTAGATAAAGAAACCTTGTTGACCACGTATAAAGCGATAGGTCGGTCTGTGGTAAGCTAGGCGGCGCCAGTTTGGTCCCCGATTTTTTGTGACACGCAGTGGGATAAGATTCAAATTTGTCAGGACGTCGCCCTGAGAACAGCAAACAGGGTGCCTCCTCAAATCTATAGTGAACCATCAACATGAGGAGGCAAAGATTCTTCCAGTACGACAACATAATGAGATGCTATCGTTGCAGTACTTGCTCGGGTGTTACCGTGAGAGCCATCCCAATCATCATCTGCTGGCCACCGATACACCCAAGCATATCAAGAAGGATATTCATGCTCTGGAGACGGCGGTTCAACAATATAGGAGAGAACCTCTAGATCAACAGGCATATCAGGCAGGTTTGAACAGCATTCACACGGACACAGTTGCTAAGAACATGAGAAATTATTGTGTGAATGTAGTCATCGGAGTACATCCCCCATCTATGGCAGCTGAAGAGCGTCGGCTGCCACGACAAACCAGAGTAGTTTTGGCTCAATTACGCTCGGGATATTGCAGTCGCCTAAATTCATTTAGAAGACCTGTAGGGTTTCTTATAGAAGACGGAAAGTTTTCTTTATTGAGAAAGTTTTCTTTGGAAGGTCTTCTTACAGAACACCAGAAAGTCTATTTATAGTACGCTAAAAGGTCTTCTTACAGAAGCCCAGAAAGGCTCCCTAGAAAAGTCTAGAAGTTCTTCCTATATAGGACCAGAATGTCTTCCAATAGAAGACCAGAAAATCTTCTTATGGAAAAGCAGTTGGTGTGCTTTTAAAAGACCAGTAGGTTTTCCTAAACAAATCCAGTAGGCCTTCTTACAGAAGACCAGTGGGTATTTTTATAGAAGACCGGTAGGTATTCCTATAGATATAGATTCCTATGTCTTCTTACAAAGGACCAGAAGTTCTTCCTAATGAAGACCAAAACGTTTTCTTATAGAAGACCAGTAGGGACTCTTATAATGGGTCTTCTTATAGAAGACCAATAGGTCTTCGTATAGGATAATAGTAGTTATTCTTATGGATGGCCAGTACAGCTTCTTATAGAAGGCCAGAAGGTATAAGAAGTGGGTCTTTATTTAGAAGGCCAGTGGGTCTTTATTTAGAAAACCTGTGGGGTGTCTTATAGAAGACTGGAAGGTTTTCTTATAGAACTTTCGAAGGTCTTCTTACAGAAGGCCAGAAAGTCTTTTTATAGAACGCTAAAAGGTCTTCTTGCAGAAGCCCAGAAGGGCTCCCTACAAAAAACTAGAAGTTCTTCGTACAGAGGACCAGAATGTCTTCCTATAGAAGACCAGAAACTCTTATTATAAGATCAGTAGGTTTTCATACACAAATCCAGTAGGCCTTCTTACAGAAGACCAGTGGGTATTCTTATAGAAGACCGGTGGGTATTCCTATAGATGACCGGTAGGTATTCTTATAGACATCTTCTAGAAGTCCACTATGGTTTCTTACAAAAGACCAAAAGTTCTTCCTAAAGAAGACCAGAACGTATTCTTGCCGAAGACCAGAACCAGTAGGTGTTCTTTTAGAAGACCAGTAGGGGCTCTTATAATGGATCTTCTTATAGAAGACCAGTAGGTGTTCCTTCATAAGACCGGTAGATATTTTTATAGAATACCGGTAGGTTTTCTTATTGAAGGCCAGCGGTAGGTATTCCAATAGATGACCGGTAGGTATTCTTATAGACATCTTCTAGAAGTCCACAATGGTTTCTTACAAAAGACCAGAAGTTCTTCCTAAAGAAGACCAGAACGATTTTTGCAGAAGACCAGAACCAGTAGGTGTTCTTTTAGAAGACCAGTAGGGGCTCTTATAGTGGGACTTCTTATAGAATACCAGTAGGTGTTCCTTCATAAGACCGGTAGATATTTTTATAGAAGACCAGTAGGTTTTCTTATTGAAGGCCAACGTGTCTTCTTATCAAAGACCAGTAGACTCATACATCTTCTTTTAGAGGACAGGAAGATCTTCTTATAGATAGCCAGAAGCCCTCTTTTAGATGATCTGTGTGTCGTCTTAAAGCAGACCAGTAGGTCTTCTTATAGAAAGCCAATATGTACTATTAGAGAAGGACAATGGGTATTTTTAGAGGAGACCACTAGGTATCCGTATAGTGGTCCAATGTAATCAATATTCGGCCATAATCCGAGTCTGTAAGAAATAATACGATGTACAATGGTTGGATCAAATCGATTTCTCCCTACGAAGTTTATCTTACGTACTACCCAGTTTAGTTGGTAACGGCAGGCTTTTTTGGTGAGCTTTTGGGTCATTATTTCAGGAAGTGTGGACTTGCGACCGAAAAAAATGAACCCACGTAACAGGGCCCGCAAGAAGAATTTGATGCAAAACAAACTCTCATTTCTCTAAATTAGTTGTTGCATGTACACGAAGGAGTATACCGATTTAGTTGTAGTAGTATTTAGTAGTAGTAGTTGAATTCAAACCTGATCTATGCCTTTAAGTAATATTACCATATGCAAGGTTATGACCAATTCGGTTACTCCCTTCGAGAGTTATCGTGCGCACCATTTTAACCTAAATTTTTGTACCTTTGTGGGTGAGGTACCGGAAGGAGTGGACCGATGTGGAGTATCTACGAACTTAAACTAAGTTTGAACGGGCATGGCTAAACACGGCGCTCCTGAAACAATTTTAAATGGAAGGTGCTTACACCTCGGAACTTTTTGCGGATTTTGAAACTACAATGTTTATAGATGAGAAAAATCAAAAAACAAAAAAAATCGCCGGAGCGCTTTTTAAATAAATCGCGATTTAAGTTGACATTTTTAGGGGTTGTTTAGGTTTTCACGATTTTTCTTAGAAACCGCAAGTCATATCGAAATGGGATTAAAGAAAATGCTGTAGCTATGAAAATTCTCTACAAGATTGACCTTTATGGTATTCTCGGCGGTTTTATCGTTTTTGAGATATACAAGTTCAAATTGGGACAATTCAAATTCAATTCAATTCTGTATCGTCCCCTTATAAAACAATGTCATGACTGCAAATTCCCAACTTAAGCTTATATATCTAAAACCATGTTACAACTTAGGATAAGTTACTTAAGCCAGTCTTGTAGAGAATTTTCACAGCTTTAAGATTTTCTCAGGTCCCATATCGATAAGACTTACCGTATTGAAACAAAATCGCGAAACCCTAACAAAAAAACCTAAAAATGTAAACTGAGCTTCATTATCTCGAAAATGGTACAGGCTGGGAACAAATGATAAACGTCAATCCTATAGAGAATTTTCACAGCTACAACATTTTCTTTAGCTCCATTTCGATTGGACTTGCGGTTTCCAAGCAAAATCGTGAAAACCAAAAAAACCACCTAAAAATGTGAATTTTGACCGCGATTTATTCAAAAATCCCTACAGCGATTTTTTCTTGTTTTTGGATTTTTCTTATCTATGAACACTGCTGTTTTAGAATTCACAAAAACTTTCCCTGTGTAAGCGGTTTTCATCAAAAGTTAGTTAAGGCGCACCCTTCACGACATTGTTTTGTAAGGGGGCGATACAGCCAGTGCATTGTCCCAATTTGAACTTTTATAACTCAAAAATTGTAAAAACTACGAAAATACCATAAAGGTCGATCTTGTAGAGAATTTTCATAGCTACAACATTTTCTTTAGTCCCATTTCGATAGGACTTGCGGTTTCTAAACAAAATCGTGAAAACCTAAACAACCCTTAAAAATGTTAACTTAAATCGCGATTTATTTAAAAAGCGCTCCGGCGATTTTTTTTGTTTTTGGATTTTTCTCATCTTTGAACATTGTAGTTTCAGAATCCGCAAAAACTTTCAAGGTGTAAGCACCTTCCATTTAAAATTGTTTCAAGAGCACCGTGTAAATCAATTCCAAATTGTGTAAAACGGATTTCTTCTAAACATACTTGGTGTCTAAAACAATTATTTCGATGAGGCACAATTTTTGTCGTATAAAAGCGTATACACCTTCTTTAGCCTTAGACCGTTTTGAGGGGGTTGAGGTGTTCTACCACTCCTGTTATTGTGTTGTTCAGTCTTAGCAAGGGGGCAAGGCCTGCGGATTCTCTTGTTAATTTCTAAAACCATTTGTGCTTCAGTGTTTTTCCTGATTTACTCTCATTCACTTTCGTAAAAACTATATAATAAGTCTCAAATGTGCTCCCCGCTTTTTGTTTCTAATTTTCCTATTACATCTTTTTATGTCTCATAAATTTCTCCAATTTCACTTCCTTACCTTCAAAATGCTTTAAGGATGTACATGAAAAATATTCAAATTTTGTTTTATTACCCCCACTTGAGAGTCAAAGTGAAGTCGACCATTATATCTCAAGTACAACTTATGATAATAAATATGTCAGTGTGTTTCGACTCTGTCACTGCAAAATCTCCTTCAATTATTATTAGAGATTTTCATTTTTATGACATCTTAAGCTCAACTGAAGCCATTAAATGGGAAATTTTTGTTTTTGTGAGTGCTTATCTTCATCCAAAGCAAGCGGTGAATTGCATTTTAATGTGACTTTTTCGAAGAAAACTTTAAAATTAACATAATAATGGTTGTAAAATAAAAAATTATTAGCATGCCCAAGAGGCGTATGTAAAATATGAATTATAATATTGGGGTTGCGGATTAGTAATGATGCTAATCATACGCCCCAAGGTACATACAACTATGTGAGGAAAATAAAACTAAATAAGGCAATAGAATTGTAATTTTTTTTTTAATTTTGTTGAAGAACTATTCCCAGGGAAAAAATTGGTGTTCCCAAAGAAGACCTTTTCGGGTAGAGTCAGTGTGACATATTACGAAGAACCAATATGTGATTAACTATCAATAAATCAATAAATTTTCTCATAGAAGACCAATAGCGGTTCTCATAGGAAACCATGAGCTTTTTTATTTATAGAAGATTATATGGTATTCTCTCTTAGAAGACTAATTATTCTCACAGATCTTCTTAGGTAAGTCCAATTGGTCTTCTCGTAGAAGACAAATATGTTCATCTCTTAAATGACCAATATATATTCTTAGTAATAGAAGTGTAATAGGTCTATACATAGATACCTAATTGGTCTTCTCATAGAAGTCCATTGAATTTTCACATATAAACCCAACCAATAGGATGGATCCCATATAAAAGCCCATAGGAAATTTTCAAGGAAGGAAAATATTTCAAAGAATACCAGCAGACAAACAAAATTCCTTATAGATAACTTTATGGCCTTCTTTAAATGCTTTTGCTAGTCTTATTACTTACTTACTTAGTTGGCCCATTACAGAACATTTGTTCCATAGACCGAACTAAGAAAATATCTCCATTCCTCTCTGTTTTTCGCTTGACTTTTTGGAATACCGCGCCTTTCCATTTCTTCATCCACTTGTTTGCTCCATCGAAGCTTAGGCCTGCCGATTCTGCGTGCACCGCCATGGGGCATGTATTCATACGCATTTTTAGCGGGTTCATCATCGCTCATTCTAATGATATTGCCTAGCCAACGCAATCGTTGCATCTCGATACGTTTAACTATATTCATATCTTTGTATAGCTTATATAGCTCGTGGTTCATACGACGTCGATATTCACCGTCAACGCAAATCGGCCCGTAGATCTTTCGAAGAATTTTCCTCTCGAACACACCAAGCACTGCCTTATCTGCGTGCGCAAGTACCCATGCTTCGGAGCCATACATTAGCACGGGTAGTATCAGCGTTTTGTATAGTGTTATTTTTGTTTGACGAGATGTGGCTTTGTTTTTAAATTGCTTACTTAGACCATAGTAGCATCTGTTGTCCAATACAATTCTTCTTCTTATTTCACAACTGATGTTGTTTGTTGTGTTTATGGCAGTGCCGAGGTAGACGAAGTCTTTAACTACCTCAAAATTGTAGGTACCAACTTCCACAGTTGGTCCGAGCTCTATGGACGCTTTGCGCGCCGACACCATCAATTTGGTCTTTTCGCCGTTTACCGCCAGACCCACTTTCGCAGATTCTGCTTCGACCTTCCTAAAGGTATCAGTTAGTTCCTTTACTGATCGTCCCATGATGTCTATGTCATCAGCTGAAGCAAGTAACATGTGGCTATTGGTGTAAATTGTGCCATTTCTTTTGACATTTGCATCTCGTATTACCTTTTCCAGCAGAATGTTGAATAGGTCACACGAAAGGCTGTCTCCTTGTCTGAAACCTCTTTTGGTACAAAATTCTTCGGAGAGGTTCTTTCCAATTTTAACTGAGGACCTAGTATCAGTTAATGTCATCTTACAAAGCCGGATGAGCTTTGCGGGGATACCAAATTCAGACATTGCGTGGAATACCTTTGATCGGAGGGGACTGTCGAATGCTGCTTTATAATCGACAAAAAGGTGAAATATGTCGATCTGCATCTCTTGGGTCTTCTCTAGGATTTGCCGCAGGGTAAATATCTGGTCAATGGTGGACTTGCCAGGTCTAAAGCCACATTGGTATGGTCCAATTATTTCGTTGACCATTGGCTTTAGTCGTTCGTACAATATCCCTGACACTATCTTATAGGCAATAGGGAGAAGACTTATGCCCCTATAGTTTGAGCATACAGTCTTATCTCCTTTCTTGTGGACGGGACATAGGATGCTCAGGTTCCAATCGTCGGGTACGCGTTCTTCCTGCCAGATGGTGCTAACTAGCTGATGCATACACCTTATCAGCGCGTCGCCTCCGGTATTAAACAGCTCGGCTGGTAAGCCATCGGCTCCTGCTGCTTTATTATTCTTCAGCCGGTAGATTGCTGTTTTTACCTCATCTTGGCCGGGCGGTATACATTCTATACCATCTTCTGGGATTGGATCTGTGGTATCATCGTCTTCGCTACTATTGGATACCAGCAGATTGGAGAAATGTTCCTTCCATATCCTGAGCACGCTATCTGTATCTGTTGCCAGATTACCTTGCTGGTCTCTACAGGAGGATGTGCCTGTACCAAAGCCATCTGTTTGATGTTTCACTCTTTGGTAGAATTTTCGGACTTCATTCTGGCTCCTGTACATCTTGATTTTTTCACACTCCCGTTTTTTCATTTCTCTCTTTTTCTTGCGGAAAAGACGTTTCTCTTCTCTCCTTTTCTCCCGATATCTCTCTCGCGCGCTACGCTTTGCTACTGATTGCAAAGTAGCTCTATATGCCGCATTTTTCTCTTCGGTAGCAGCACGACACTCCTGGTCATACCATGAATTCCTTTGTGGAGGTCTCTGGAATCCAAGTATGGATTTTGCGGCTGTTTGCATGGAGTGGGCAATATGTTGCCATTGTGTTGTTAAGTAATCGGGACAAGGAGTGCTCGCGTTAAGCAATTGGGCTAGTTGAGTGGAATATGCTGTGGCTATCTGTTGTGTTTGCAGCCTATCGATGTCCAACTTCCGCGTTGAGTCTGTTCGTGCTTTATTTGCAACGTTTAGACGGGTACGTACCTTTGCTGCAACAAGGTAGTGGTCCGAGTCAATGTTTGCGCCTCGGAACGATCGTACATTCAACACGCTGGATGAATGTCTTCCATCTATTACAACATGATCAATTTGATTACTTGTTCTTTGATCTGGAGACAGCCAGGTGCCCTTATGAATATCGAGATGATTAAATCTGGTACTGCTAACTACCATGTTTTTTTGCAGCTGCAAAGTCTATCAGCCTCATACCATTGTCAGATGTTTCACTGTGGAGACTGAATTTCCCGACTGTTGGGCCAAAGATATTCTCCTTTCCAATTTTGGCATTAAAATCGCCTAGAATGATTTTAATGTCATGGGCAGGGCAACGGTCATATGTTTCTTCTAAGCGCTCGTAAAATATATCTTTGGTCTGTTCGTCCTTTTCTTCAGTGGGAGCATGAGCACAAATAAAGCTGATGTTAAAGAATTTAGCTTTTATTCGAATTGCAGCAAGTCTTTCATTCACTGGGGTGAAGCTGGATACCAGATGTTTTAGTCTCCGACTAACTACGAATCCGCAACGAAACTCATGCTTTGTGTCATGGCAGCTATAATACAGTGCGTCACCTTTAGGTGTTGTTGTGACGCCTTTCCCAATCCATCGTATTTCCTGTATGGCAGTAATATCGGCCTTGTACTTTTCAAGTACGTCTGCCAATGCGAAGACTGCACCTTCTCTATAAAGAGTGCGAACATTCCAGGTGCAGATTCGCAGATCATGGTCCTTAAAACGTTTGCGGGGTTCGTCAACTTTAGAGGGGTTTGTTTTTCTTTTCTTTCGTTTTTTCATAGTAGGATGTTTTTTCTAGGGGAGGGTTACTAACCCGACGCCCGAACCCAAGTTTTTAACGTTCTTATGGGTGAACGCGCGGCACATGTTAGCTCACTACCTTTAACGGGTGTTAAAGGCAGTTCCCCAGGTGACACCACGGGGAGGTCAGTGTCCACTTGAGATGAAAGAGGGACCAAGATAAATCCTGGGCTTTGCCATGTTAAAGCCGGTCAAGACCGTTGCTTGGTATCATTCATCCTCTACGTCTAGGCTTATATAATATGAAAATCAATAAAAGCAAAATTTTATTGTAATTTATTCTAATTTTATTTATTCAAAATCATGTAAGGATTAATTTCATTTGTACATTTTCAAATGCCCGAGCATTTGCAATTTATTTCAAAGTTCACCGGAAGGTATAATTAATTTTAATTCATTGACATGTCGACGTATGTTTGTTGATAGCATTTATACGACACATAATCCATTGTCGGTTTTTTTTTTGTTAATTGCCATAATAAATGGCTTAGCTATTGTTTACTAAACAACTTCATTAAACCAATAAAATGAAATCATTTATTTCGAAACTACAACTCAATAATTGGCGATAATTAGAAATAATTTATTATTTATAATTTATTTGAACAAGTAAAGCTAAGCTATTGCCAAAAAGGCTTAGGTTTTCAAAATACATAACTAAAAATCTAAGAGATAACGTTAATTTCAGGATTGGTCGAACTTTTTATAGCTTGTTTTATGGTAAAAAACCTGGCCCACAGAATACCTGAATTTAGGAGGTATCATTATATGGGTCCGATATCGACACATAGACCCATATATCCCCACCAACTAAAAATAGCCAGACCAGAGAAAAGAAGTATACAGGAAAGGTAAAGCATTAATTGTACAAATTTTTTAACAGGACCCCAGACGATGTTTCGCAAGAGGAATGTTATTCTGCTGTAACATCGATTCGTAAGGCATTTTGAGACGAAAATTTTGCCTATTAGGGTGAAGATAATTTTTTTTTAAATATTAATTTTAATTAATTTCTCCTTGGAATCGAGCTTAATGACTGTTTATTTTTGCTAGTGAACGAACGAACCTTGACAGTTAAATTGCAACTCTCTTATGACCTTAAAACATCTGATAGATCCATTCTTCCGGTACATGATGCTCTAGTGGATTAGGTTGTATAGGGGCAGATGGACCACTCCCCTTCACCAGCACACACCAAAGGTAAGAAAACCAGGGAATGGAAGGATTAACACATCTACTGAAGGATATTGCAACAAATTTGTCGGCAAGACTCCAGACTATGTTTTGCAAGTGGAATTCCATGAGATTTGTCGGAAACTCTATTTGGTGAGGCGTTTCAAAAGAATATATCCTCATTTTGAAAATCGTTTCCTTTCAATCGAACGAATCCAAACCTCTGGTTCGGATGTGATCACCAACCCAAAGATTGTGCTGACTACACCCGTTCCACAAAAGTAAAACGAAAACGGTGGCTTCATTCTGATCATGTCTTTTGAGGATACCGGTGGTGTCGAACATAGAAAAGCCGAAGGCACAGACGCCTGCGATCGCATCTTTACCGCAGTGAAAAGATGAGCGGGAAAAGTTTAGGAACTCCGAATTTGCGGAGAACTGACACACAGGTTATGTGAAAGAGAGACTCTTAAACGTAAATCAAGTTCGAATGTAGACTGATACTCCTTCCAGAAAAATTGAATATTTTTAATCGGAACTCCTATCTAAAACCACTTTTCGGATCGAATTCGAATTTTAATAGTAAGTAGTGGCTTTGATACTGACACTAACCACGGTGCTCTTGAACCAAATTTAAATGGAAGGTGCTTACACATTTGAAGTTTTTGCGGATTTTGAAACAGCAATGTTTATAGATTGGGAGTGGGTGGCACCGTGGTGCAATGGTATGCACACCCGCCTTGCACGCTAAAGGTCATGGGTTCGATTCCCCGGCCAAGCAACATCAAACATTTTTCAACGGTGGCAAAATACCCCTCAGTAATGTTGGCGACATTTCCTGAGTATTTCAGCCTTGTTAAACTTCTCTACAAGTGGTGTCGTAGACACGCCGTTCGGACTCGGCGATAAACAGTAGGTCCCATATCATTGAGCTAATATGGGATGTTTGTGGAACAATTATAATGTTTATAGATGAGAAAAAAATCCAAAAACAAGAAAAAATCGCTGGATGGATTTCTTAATAAATCGCAAACAAAGTTCACATTTTTAGGTTTTTTTAGGTTTTCACGACTTTGCTTGGAAACCGCAAGTCCTATCGAAATGGGACTAAAGAAAATGTTGTAGCAGTGAAAATTCTCTACAAGATTGGCTTTCATAATTTTGTCCTAGGTTGTGCCATTTTTAAGATATATAAGTTTAAGTTAGAAAATTGCAGTCATGACATTGTTTTATAAGGAGGCGGTACCGGGCCAATCAATTTTCTTCTTAATTTGAACTTCTATATCTCAATAACAGTAAAAACTACGAAGATATCATAAGAGTCAATATTGTAGAGAATTTTCATAGCTACAACATTTTCTTTAGTCCCATTTCGATAAGACTTGCGGTTTCCTAGCAAAATCGTGAAAACCTAAAAAACCCCTAAAAATTTCAACTTTAATCGCGATTTATTTAAAAAGCTCTCCGACGATTTTTTGTTTTGTTTTTTGATTTTTCTCATCTAAGAACATTGTAGTTTCAGAATCCGCAAAAACTTCCAAGGTGTAAGCACCTTCCATTTAAATTTGGTTCAAGAGCAGCGTGTAACAGAATAACCTTTTTCTAGTAGATTCAGAAAGGGTGTTTAGAATAGGCCGGGGCGATTTAAAAACCTTAACGGGCCCTTCCCGTTTCTGATTCCTGGGATTGAACTGATCAAAAAAGTCCACTAGACCATAGGTCTACGGTGAAAATCGAGCCTCCCGATTTTGACTTTAAGTTTTTTATCCGCGTTTTTTGACATTTTGGCATATAACGGCCAAACCATCGAGATTTTCGATCGAATACAACGACAAAAATTGTAGCCAAGATAGTAATTAAGATCTCTCTAATACATCGCAAAAGCATTGGAATGCTCCTTCAAGCGGTTTTGGCCTTGAGAAGGTGCAAACTTTTCGGAAAATGTCCATAAATGGCACTGTGCTACAAAAGTTGACTAGAAAAAAAAAACAAGCGTTCTGATGCAAAATTATATCGTGTTGGGATCCATGGACAACAAAAATGCCTTTAGTACGTTTGGGTCACTTCGTTTTATTTTTTTATAACGGTAAAAGTTGTGAAAATCTGGGTTTCTTACATTTTCAAATTTAAACGGGCATATCTTCTGTTTTTCGCAACGGATTCTTATTGATCCTTCTTCCTTTTAGAGGGGTGAATTACAATTGCTACAATTTTTGTCTTTGTATTGGATCGAAAATCGAAAATAACAATGGTTTGGCCGTTATATGCCAAAATGTCAAAAAAAAACGTGGATAAAAAACTTAAAGTCAAAATCGGAAGGCTCGATTTTTACCGTAGACCTATGGTCTGGTGGACTTTTTTGCTCAGTTCATTCCCAGGAATCAGAAACGCGAAGGGCACATTAAGGTTTTTTTTCCTTCCACACAAATCGTCCTTCCTAGTATAGAAGCACTCTTTCTTTCAGAAAGGGTCTATAAAAGGCATCTATTGTATATGAGACCCATAAAGAGACCCTTTCTTTAAGAAGAGGTCTGTCGAAGCACCCTTTCTTTTAGAAGGTGTCTATAGTTTCTATTCTATAGAAGGTCTCTAAAGAGATCCCTTCAAAGGTTTGCCATTCGAAAGACGTCTTTTATTCGATAGAAGAGCACGAAAGAAGTCTTCTATTCTATAGAAAATTCCTTAAGAGGTCTTTTATGCGAAATCAGACCCCCAAAAGAAGATCTTTGTTCTTCTCATAAGAAGACTTCGGTTCTGTATTCTTCTATTCGATATGAGATCCCTAAAATAGGCTTCTATTCAATAGAAACTTCCTAAAGAGGGTTTCTATCCCATAAAAACCTCCTAAAGAGGTCTTCTATTCGATAGAAGACCCCTAAAGTTGTTTTCTATTCTATAGAAGTTAGGGATCTTCTATTCTATAGAAGACTCCTAAAGAGCACTTCTATTCTATAGAAGACTCCTAAAAAGGTCTTCTATTCCATAGATGACACCTAAAGAGATCTTCTGTTCTATTCTTAAGAGGATTTCTATTCGATAGAAGACCCCTAAAGACGTTTTTTATTCTATAGAAGACCCTTAATTGGTGTTCTATTTGATAGAAGACCCCCAAGGAGGTCTTCTTTTCAACAGAAGACCCCTAAAAAGGATTTCTGCTAGGAAGAAGGCCCTTAAATAGGATTTCTGTTCGAATGAAGGTATTCAAAGAGGACGTCTATTCTATAGAAGACCCCTAAAGAGGGTTTCCTATTTGATAGAAAACCCCTAACGAGGTCTTCGATTTGTCGGAACGAAACTAAAGAGGTCCCCTATTCGATAGAACACCCCATCAGAGGTCTTCTATTCTATAGAAGACCCATCAAGAGGTCCTCTATTTTATAGAAGGCCTCTATAGAGGTCTTCAATTGTATAGAAGACGTCTAAAAAGGTCTCCTTTTGTATAGAAGACTTCAAACGATGTGTTTTATTTTACAGAAGACCCCTGAGGAAGTTTTTTATTCTATAGAAGACCCCTAAAAGAAGTCTTCTGATTTAAAGAGGATTTCTATTTTATAGAAGATCCCTAAAAAGGTCTATAGAAGACTCTTAAAGGGTTCTTATTTGCTTAGAAGAAGACCCCTAAAGAAGATTTCTATTCGATAGCGGACCCCATCAGAGGTCTTCTATAGTATAGAAGACCACTAAAGAGCTCTTCTGTTCGATAGAAGAACCCTAAATGAGTTTTCTATTGTATAGATGACCACTCAAGAGGTCTTCTATTGAAAAGAAGGCCCCTAAAGAGGTATCCTATTGTATAGAAGATCCCTAAAGAGGTCTTCTATTGTATAGAAGACCCCCAAAGAGATCTTCTATTGTATAGAAGACCCCTAAAGAGATCTTCCATTGTACAGAAGGCCCCTAAAGAGGTCTTCTATTGTATAGAAGACCCCTAAAGAGATCTTCTATTGTATAGAAGACCCCTAAGAGGTCTTCTATTGTATAGAAGACGCCTAAAGAAGTTTTCTCTTGTATAGAAGACCCCTAAAGAGGTTTTCTATTGTATAAAAGACCATTAAAGAGATCTTCTATTGTATAGAAGACCCCTAAAGATGTCTTCTGTTGTAAGGAAGACCCCTAAAGAGATCTTCTATTGTATAGAAGACCCCTAAAGATGTCTTCTGTTGTAAGGAAGACCCCTAAAGAGATCTTCTATTGTATAGAAGAACCCTAAAGAGGTCTTCCATTGTATAGAAGACCCCTAAAGAAGTCTTCTATTGTATAGAAGATCCCTAAAGAGGTCTTCTATTGTATAGAAGACCCCTTATGAGGTCTTCTGTTCTATAGAAGACCCCTAAAGAGGTCTTCTATTGTATAAAAGACCCCTAAAGAGATCTTCTATTGTATAGAAGACCCCTAAATATGTCTTCTATTGTAAGGAAAACCCCTAAAGAGTTCTTCTATTATATAGAAGACCCCTAAATATGTGTTCTATTGTAAGGAAGACCCCTAAAGAGGTCTTTTATTGTAAAGAAGACCCCTAAAGAGGTCTTCTATTGTATAAAAGACCATTAAAGAGATCTTCTATTGTATAGAAGACCCCTAAATATGTCTTCTATTGTAAGGAATATCCCTAAAAAGGTTTTCTATTGTATAGAAGACCCCTATATATGTCTTCCATTGTAAAGAAGACCCCTAAAGAGGTCTTCTATTGTATAGAAGACCCCTAAATATGTCATCTATTGTAAGGAAGTTCCCTAAAGATGTCTTCTATTGTATAGAAGACCCCTAAAGAGGTCTTCCATTATATAGAAGACACCTAAAGGAGTCTTCCATTGTATAGAAGATCCCTAAAGAGGTTTTCTATTGTATAGAAGACCCCTAACGAGATCTTCTATTGTATAGAACGCCCTAAAGAGATCTTCTATTGTACAGAAGACACCTAAAGAGGTCTTCTTTTCTATTGAAGATCCCTAAAGAGGCCTTTTATTGTTTAGAAGACCCCTAAAAAGTCTTCTATTGTATAGAAGACTTTAAAGAGATCTTCTATTGTATAGAAGACCCCTAAAGAAGCCTTCTATTGTATAGAAGACTTTAAAGAGAAATTCTATTGTATAGAAGACCCCTAAAGATGCCTTCAATTGTATAGAAGACCCATAAAGAAGTCTTCTATTGTATAGAAGACCCCTAAAGAGGTCTTCTATTGTAAAGAAGACCCCTAAAGAGGACTTCTATTGTAAAGAAGACCCCTAAAGAGGTTTTCTATTCTATAAAACCCCCAAAGAGGTCTTCTGTTCGATAGAAGAATCCTGAAGAGGTATTCTCTTTTATAGAAGTCACCTAAATTTTTTTCTTTTGTTCTATAGAAGACCCCTAAAGAGGTCTTCTATTCTATAGAAGATCCCTAAAGAGGTCCTTTATTCTATAGAAGTCCTCTAAAGAGATCCTCTATTCTATAGAAGACCCCTAAAGAGGTCTTCTGTTCTATAGAAGACCCCTAAAGAGGTCTTCTGTTCTATAGAAGACACCTTAAGAGGTCTTTTATTTTATCGAAAACCCCTAAGGAGGTCTCTTATTCTATAGAAGACCCCTAAAGAGTTCTTTAGAAGACCCCTGAATAAGTCTTCTATTCTGTAGAAGACCCTTAAAGATTCCTTCTGTTTTATAGAAGACCCCTAAAGATGTCTTCTATTTTATAGAAGTGTCCTAAGGAGGTCTCTTATTCCATAGAAGACCCCTACAGAGTTTTTTTGATTCTATACAAGACCTCTGAAGAAGTCTTCTATTCTATAGAAGACGCTTTAAGAGGTCTTCTGCTTTATAGAAGATCTTTAAAAATGTATTCTATTCTATAGAAGACCCTTAAAGAAGTATTCTATTCTACCGAAGGCCCCCTTAAAGAGGTCTTCTGTTCGATAGAAAACTCCTAAAAATGTTTTCTAGCGCATAGAAGACCTTTTAAGAGGTTTTCTATCGCTTATAAGACCTCTAAAGAGGTCTTATATTTGAAAATGTATCTCTATAGAGGTTTTCTACTCTGGAGAGGTATGTACAAGAAGTCTACACAGGATTTATATTTGATAAAAACACCTTAAGAAGTTTTCCATTCGATAGAAGATGCCTTAATAGATTTCTGTAAGGTGGAAAACTTCTTAAGAGGCATATTATTCAATGGAAGAACCTTTAAGGGGTCTCCTGTTTGATAGAAGACCACAAAGGGGGTGTTCTATTCGATAGAAAACTCCTAAAGAGGATAGAAATTCCCTAAAGAAGACTTCTATTCGATAGATCTCTTTCCTTTAAAAGACAGCAAGCCTTTTTAATAGAATACCCTTTAAGAGTTCTTCTGTTCGATTGATGACCCCTAAAGAAGTCTTCTGTTCTATAGAAAACCCCTGAAGAATTTTTCTACTCTATAGTTGAACCCTAAAGAGGTCATACATTCTATAGAAGACATCTCAATAGATCTTCTATATGATAGAAACCCCCTTATGAGGTCTCCTATTCTATAAACCCCTAAAAGGTGTATTATATTCCATGGAAGATTACTAAAGTAGTTGTCTATTCTATACAGATTTCATCAATTTTATTCTTAGGAGGATTTGTTCTATTCTATAGAAAACACCAAAGAGGTCTTATATTCGATAGAGGATGTCTAAAAAAGTATTTTTTTCGCAGAAAACCCCTGAACAAGTTTTCTATTCCATAGAAGATCCGTAAAGAAGTATTTTATTCTATAGAAGACCTTTAAAGACGTCTTCTTTTCGATAGTACGTATTCTTATCCATGGGCCAACTAAGTAGGTGAATAAAACTGTGTTGATTAGATTAGATGTAATAATTAGGTCCCCTATTAATGATATCTACCCCACAAACGCCTGCAAATATACGCTGAAAGCTTATAAAACCTTTTGTGTCACCTATGAAAATTATAATACTTTTGCTTACAAACGAAAATTCTAAATACACTACGGGGCGTATAACTAACAACCTTTACTTTCCTTTACTTTATTCTAGAGAATAATTTTGTGTTTTGATTATCGAAATGATTAGAGGGAATAATGTGCATGAAAAATTGATATAAACAAAGACCTATAGGACATATTGGTCCACAACTCATCTTTTTGTTTTTCGGTACAGCCATGGACTGAGAAAAATTAGCTATCGAGAAATCCGACAAATTCTTTTGTACTTGCTTTCGTAGCAATTTATCATATACACAAATTATTAGAATTATTACGATAATGAAACCCCAAAAGTATGCTTTAGATTAAAGTAAATTAATGTATTTAAACTGGTGTGTATGAGTATTGTCGTTCCACATACGTCGCGGAGTGTATATGCAATTTTCGTTTGTTTGAAGCCTCTCTCTTTGACCATTTCCCAATTTTGCTATGTATTTTTTTCTATTCAACGATTTCAAATACCTTTTGTGTATTTCAATACACATCAACAAATACCAATTACCTTTTTTTTTTCAAATTGTTCCAAATATTGTCCTTTGTTTTCCCAAAAACACAGAAAAAAAATAAATTGGTCCTTTCAAATAAACAATTGTTTAAATAGCTTAAGGCCATATTGAATACACGCTATTTCCACTCTATATGAGATCTCTTTTTTTTTTCTGATCTTGGCACTAGAGAAAAAACCAACAAGGGTACTTCAATTTTTTTTCTTGTTTTCTATGGCAAATATTTAACAAAACAAAATGCTTTAGAAAATATAACAAGAGGGGCTTTTTTGCCGCGCAGACACAAGCACACACACAGTAACGAAAGTAACAATTTTTTTTTCTAAAAACAAATACCAACAAGCCATACATGGAGTAGAATTCAAGGATTCGGTGGGTAAAGACAACAATGTTGGTATTGTTGGCTATTGTGTTTTCCATTTTTTCCCCATTTTTTCCGTTTTCAATGTTTGCAACATTGCGAGCTTAGTAAAATAGTTGTTATTCCTTTTCTGAGGAAAATCGTGGGAAGAAAAAAACAAAAGAAACGGAGTGCAGTTTTTCCGTATGGTTTGCAATTGATAAGCCACAATTGGTGGTGCGTTAGGTTGGTTGTTCTTTTTTGCTTTCAATATTTCTTCTTTGTTTTATGTTAGTGTTGTTTTTTGTTTCTGATCCTAGAATAGGGAAACAATTTCCATAGCTGAACATATGCTTTAATTTTTAGAACAGAAATTGAAGAAAAAGTTTGTCATTAATTGACAAGCGGAGATGATCAGTGGTTAACTGGAATGTAAATGTAGATTCTTGAGAAGAATTAAAAATCAAACAAAGGAAAACTTACGTAGCCACAGATATCACCCACCCACTAAGCTAACAGGCCACATACATAGATTTGTTATATTAGGTTGAAACAAGTAAAAAATAGTTAAGTTTGGTCGGGCCGAACTTTTATACCCTACACCATAAAATATTCTGAACTGAATAAGTTTTCTTTTCTGTCTACAATTTTAGGTGGAGATTTTTTATGGCCACCGACACCCCAAATTCGTAAATCTGGTCAGAAAATGTAGTTAAAAATAACAACAATGTTGTTGAAGTAATTTTGTGACCGTTGGGAACCTCAAATATCACACTACAGATAGTTCGGTCATCAAATGTAGATAAAGTCCTCAAAACACCTATAATCGGGAGGTATCGCTATATGGGGATTATAGCAAAACATGGACCTATGTTGGAAATTGTTGGTACAGAAGTTTTGTGACAATGTCACATTACGGATAATTCAGTCAAAAAATTTAGCTAAACTCCCCAAAACTACTAAAATCGGAGGGTACTGTTGTATGGTGGCTGTACCAAAACATTGACCTGCGCTGAAATTTTTCGGTAAAGAAGTTGCGTGAACGGATGGAACCTCAAATGTCAAATTACAACGATAGTGCAGTAAAAAATGTAAATGTACCGTTATTTGGAGGCTTTACCAAAATATGGACCTACGTTGATAATTTTTGGTGAATAAGTTTCGGGACTGCAAGGAACCTCAAACGCCAAATTACAGCTAGTTCGCTTAAAAAATAGTTCAGTTAAAAATTTTAGGAAAAATCGACCAAATACCGATGAAGGCTATACCAAATCAAACACCTACGTTGAGAAACGTTCGCATCCCTGGCTCGGAGGTAGTCTTCAGTCCAAAAACTGTGATGACTACATCGGATACAGTGAAATGCAGAAAACCAGTGGTTTCAAGCTGCCCGGATACTTTGCCGGCAACAACGTTATTTGCGGCAGGGCCAACTTGAATCCATCGGGTCCAACGAATCAACCAAAGTGGCAACCGCTCTGAAGTTGGAGGGGTTGGCTCGCGACTACACGACAAAAACTGCAGGGGGAAACTGGAGCTGTAATTGTTGTGGAGCTCCGAATTGCCAGAAATCTGCTTAGCAGATAACTGCACTGAATGGTGCTGGCTCAAAGAAGAAGGGATGATGCGGCAACATCTCAAAAGAGGCTAGTGGCACGAAGAAAACCACTCCATAGCTAGCATGTGTGAAGAGAGTGCGGTCTTCAAGTGCTGAAAGGATGGTAAAACGTCCGTCGTGCAGCTAATCGGCTTCGTACGTGAAGGTTGGTGCTCGACAAACAGTTAAGGTTGTCCAAATTGGGAAGGACCCCAAAGGTAGTTTAGGTAAAAAATCTCCTAAAAACTTCAGAATCTACATGAGGCACCCAGACTTGCGAGGATAATCGCTCCAGATAACCGTCTGGTAGCAATCATTAACGACGATGATAGCCTGTAAGGCCCCTTTAAGGGTCCAATATACAATAGAAGACCTCTTTAGGGGTCTTCTATAGAATATAAGAACTCTTTAGGGGTCTTCTATAGACTAGAAATCTTTTTTAGGGGTTTTCTATAGAATAGAAGACCTCTTTAGGGGTCTTCTATAGAATAGAATAATTCTTTAGGGGTCTTCAATAGAATAACAGACCTCTATAGGGGTCTTCTATAGACTAGAAGACCTCTTTAGGGGTCTTCTATAGAATGGAAGACCTCTTTAGGGGCCTTCTATAGAATAGAAGACCACTTTAGGGGTCTTCTTTAGAATAGAAGACCTCTTTAGGGGTCTTCTATAGAATGGAAGACCTCTTTAGGGGTCTTCTATGGAATAGAAGACATCTTTAGGGGTCTTCTATAGAATAGAAGACATTCTTCTATAGAATAGAAGACCTCTTTAGGGGTCTTCTATAGAATTGAAGACATCTTTAGGGGTCTTCTATAGAATAGAAGACCTCTTAAGGGGTCTTCTATAGAATAGAAGACCTCTTTAGGGGCCTTCTATAGAATAGAAGACATTTTTAGGGGCCTTCTATAGAATAGAAGACCTCTTTAGGTGTCTTCTATAGACTAGAAGACCTCTATAGGGGTCTCCTATAGACTAGAAGACATCTTTAGGGGGTTTCTATAGACTAGAAGACCTCTTTAAGGGTTTTCTATAGAATAGAAGACCTCTTTAGGGGTCTTCTATACAACAGAAGACCCTTTTAGGGGTCTTTTATAGAATAGAAGAAATCTTTAGGGGTCTTCTATAGAATAAAAGACCTCTTTAGGGGTCTTCTATAGAATAGAATACCTCTTTAGGGGTCTTCTGTAGAATAGAAGACCCCTTTAGTGGTCTTCTATAGAACAGAAGACCTCTTTAGGGGTCTTCTATAGAATAGAAGACCTCTTTAGGGGTCTTCTATAGAATAGAAGACCTCTTTAGGGGTCTTCTATAGAGTAGAAGACCTCTTTAGGGGTCTTCAAAAGCAAAGAAGACCTCTTTAGGGTTTTCTTTAGCAAAGAAGACTTCTTTAGGGGTCTTCTTTAGCAAAGAAGACCTCTTTAGGGGTATTCTATAGAATAGAAGACCTCTCTAGGGGTCTTCTTTAGCAGAGAAGACCTCTTTATGGTTTTCTTTAGCAAAGAAGACCTCTTTAGGGGTCTTCTTTAGCAAAGAAGACCTCTTTAGGGGTCTTCTATAGAATAGAAGACCTCTTTAGGGGTCTTCTATAGAATAGAAGACCTCATTAGGGGTCTTCTACAGAATAGAAGACCTCTTTAGCGGTCTTCTATAGAATAGAAGACCTCTTTAGCGGTCTTCTATAGAATAGAA
This sequence comes from Musca autumnalis, assembly GCF_047663935.1. NCBI lineage: Eukaryota > Metazoa > Arthropoda > Insecta > Diptera > Muscidae > Musca > Musca autumnalis. The sequence continues at coordinate 178,668,753 of NW_027412088.1, forward strand.
GACCTCTTTAGGGGTCTTCTATAGAATAGAAGACCTCTTTAGGGGTCTTCTATAGAATAGAAGACCTCTTTAGGGGTCTCCTATAGAATAGAAGATCTCTTTATGGGTATTCTATAGAATAAAAGACCTCTTTATGGGTCTTCTATAGAATAGAAGACCGTTTTATGGGTCTTCTAAAGAATAGAAGACCGCTTTATAGTTCTTCTATAGAATAGAAGACCTCTTTAGGGGTCTTCTATAGAATAGAAGACCGCTTTATGGGTCTTCTTTAGAATAGAAGACCGCTTTATGGGTCTTCTTTAGAATATAAGACCTCTTTAGAGGTCTTCTATAGAATAGAAGACCTCTTTAGGATCTTCTATAGAATAAAAGACCTCTTTAGGTGTCTTCTATAGAATAGAAGACCTCTTTAGGGGTCTTCTATAGAATAGAAGACCTCTTTAGGGGTCTTCTATAGAATAGAAGATCCCTCTAGGGGTCTTCTATAGAATAGAAGATCCTTTAGGGGTCTTCTATAGAATAGAAGACCTCTTTAGGGGTCTTCTATAGAATAGAAGACATTCTTTAGGGGTTTTCTATAGAATAGAAGACATTCTTTAGGGGTCTTCTATAGAATAGAAGACATTCTTTAGGGGTCTTCTATAGAATAGAAGACATTCTTTAGGGGTCTTCTATAGAATAGAAGACATTCTTTAGGGGTCTTCTATAGAATAGAAGACCTCTTTAGGGGTCTTCTATAGAATAGAAGGCATTCTTCTATAGAACAGAAGACATTCTATAGAGTATAAGACCTCTTCAGGGGTCTTCTATAGAATAGAAGACATTCTTCTATAGAATAGAAGACATTCTTCTATAGAATAGAAGACCTCTTTAGGGGTCATCTATAGAATAGAAGACATTCTTTAGGGGTCTTCAATAGAATAGAAGACCTCTTTAGGGCTCTTCTATAGAATAGAAGACCTCTTTTTGGGCCTTCTATAGATTAGAAGACCTCTTCAGGGGTCTTCTATAGAATAGAAGACCTGTTTAGGTGTTTTCTATAGAATAGAATACCTCTTTAGGGGTCGTTTATAGAATAGAAGACCTCTTTAGGGGTCTTCTATAGACTAGAAGACTTGTTCAGTGGTCTTTTATAGAATAGAGTACGTCTTTAGGGGTCTTCTATAGACGACATAGCATAGACGACATCCTTAGAGGTCTTCTATAGCAAAGAAGACATCCTTAGAGGCCTTCTATGGTAAAGAAGACCTCTTTTGGGGTCTTCTATAGCATAAAAGACCTCTTTAGGGATATTCTATAGCATAAAAGACCCCTTTAAAAAGAGTTTTTTATAGCATAGAAAACCTATTTAGGGTCCTTCTATAGCATAGAAGACCTCCTTACGGGTCTTCTGTAGCATAGAAGACCTCTTTAGGGGTCTTCTATAGCATAGAAGTCCTCTTTATTGTTTATAGAATTGAAGACCTCTTTAGGGATCTTCTATAGCTTAGAAGGCCTCTTAAGTCGTCTTCTATAGAATAGAGGACATTTTAGTTATCTTTTATAGAAGAGAAGGCCTTTTAGGGGTCTTCTATAAGACAGAAGAGTTCTTTAGGGATCTTCTTTAAAATCGAATTTCTCTTTAGTGGTCTTATATAGCATAGAAGACCTTGTTAGGGGTCTTATATAGGGTAGAATACCCCTTTAGGGGTCTTCTGTAGCATAGAAGACATATGTAGGGGTCTTCTATAGAATACAATACCTCTTTAGGGATCTTCTATAGCTTAGAAGACCTCTTAGGGGTCTACTATAGCATATAAGACCTCTTTAGGGGTCTTATATAGCGTAGCTGACTTTTTAGGGGTCTTCTGTGGCATAGAATTGCAATTTCATTCCCCCTCCCATTTTGCATTTGCTTTCACCAAAATGCATTTTTCACTTTGTTTGTGGATCTTTGTTTGTTGAAATAGAAATTCCAGTTGTTTTGTTTTGTTTTTTGTTTTAAATTTTTGCCCAGTTAATGCTTTGTGGTTTGACTTTTTTCCCTCCTTTAATTATTCGTTTTTTCTGTTTTTTTTTTCTGGAAATTTAACCAAAATTTCACATAACTTCTCTCAATATAGCATTCCTTTTGAAACCACATTTAAGTTGTTGCATTTCTCCTTACTGTCGCACATGAGACGAAAACAAAAAGCCTTCTGATATTGTCTTATAAAAATAAAATTTAATTAAAACTTATTTTGTTATTACCTTTTTTTCAGTGGAAAACAGAAAGCAATGAAGATTTTTTTACAACGATATGGCAGCAGCAGCATTCAAATAAAGTTTTCATTTTAAGTTTTTTCTGCTGATACTTTTGGAGTTCTTACCTGAAAGAGAAAAAAAGAAGAAGAAGTGATGAAGATAATACAGTTGGCATTCAAAGAGGTTGGTATAAATTCGAAAATAAAAACAATAGTAGCAGCAGTAATAACAATAACAACAAAAACTATATTTAATTAAAACACATGCAAAGAAGCCAGCTTGATGTCACACATATTCTGATTGAGGTAGACGAAGGCCCAGGATGTTGATGACATTAAGTTTATATATGACAATCAAGTGTGTGAGCGAGAGACGAAAGAAGAAGAAAAAACAGAGTAAAAGAATGAACTGTTTGTTATTTATCTGCAATAAATAAGAATGAGAAAACGAGCTGCATACTTTTGGGGGACAATTGGAAAATGGTAATGCAATTCTTTGGTATTGCAACTTCTGGAAAATTTTCTGAGCGAAGTTTTTATTTTAAGGAAGAATATTTGTTTGGAATTTTAAATTGCCAGTGGAATTACGAGGGCAAGCAAAGTAGTAATGTTATTATCGTGTGGTTCATTGGGGCGCATACGTGCTGTCGATACTTATACGCCACCCAAACTCTTATCAAATTATATTGTAGTCGTTTAAAGTATTTTTTATTTATTTAATAATATTTTTATTTTGCTAAATTCATATTTTTTCTGTTCTATCCTTTTTATGTGAACACAATTACATAAAGTGTCCTTATACCCAAAATATTTGGCCAAAACAAAAATGTATATTTATTTTGTTTTTGAGTCTCCTCTTTGTATTTGTGTGTGTGTCTTTCTCTGTAATTGAATCCCCTAACAAAGGATATCCTAATTGAAATGACAACATAAAAGGGAAGTCACAAATACCATTCCGTTTAATCTACTTCATCTCTGAAAGGGGGAAGAACACACCAACAAGAAGCAGCAGTAACATTTATATGCTGAGACAGCAGATTTTTTTCTATGAAATTAATTTAAAACAAAAATGGTTCCAGTGATGATTATCCTCAGAATTTAGTGGTAGCATCTCTTATGCAAAAACCGTGTAAAGGAAGTACCAGCAGAAATTTGCAAATAAGTAAGGGGGTTATTGTCTTAATTTCCACACGTCTCTTATTATTTCTAGCATTTTTGAATGAGGAATTTCTATTTATTTTTCCTCGAATGCTGCGGGATAAAAAAACACAGAAAATCTTTTAAGCTGCTGGTCTCTGGTAACCAAATCACGTAATGCATTTCGATTTCTTGGCAGCATTTGAATTTGGTTTACTCTTTAACTTCTCTGCTCTCTCTCTCTTCATCTTTCATATTTGGTTGGAATTTTGCCTTTTTTACTCCTCTATGGTTCACTTCTGGTTCTTAACATTTGCGGGAAAATACAATGCTATTCTTTGGAAAAATATGTTGCGGGAGAGTAGATTCAGGGGCCATAAATTATTTACATTTCAACTACCAAACCAAATGACAAACATGACTTGCAGTTAAAATATTTATTGTTTATATAATCAACTACCATGATTATAGTCATCATCATTGTCAACATCATCATTGTTGTGTTATTTGATTTGCATGTTGAGGTAGTTTATTTTTGTTGGTAAATAAAATATGTTGGCTGCGGTTCAATAAAGCGAAACATAAATTGCAGGTTGCTTTATGGGTTTTTGTTGTTAGAAATATTTTTTAAATTATTTAGCTTTAATTTTTTATATGAACATATGGCCAAAAATAGGATTATTTGAAATACAAGGCGACCGGCGTATTAGTATTTTAAATTGGTAGGACATGGTGCGTATTAGTGTTGACGTTAATTATACGCACAAAGCTCTGACTTAGTTCTCTGTACCAGAACCGGCAGTAGTATACTTTTTTTAAATTTCAATAAAGCGAAGCAAAAATGGCAGGATATTAATTTTTTGGTAAATAAAATATGTTGGCACTGGTTCAATAAAGCGAAACATAAATTGCAGGCTGCTTTATAGATTTTTGTTTTTAGAAATATTTTTAATTATTTATTTTTTTAATTTTTTGCTTTTTTTACCCAAATATCAGTTTTTTTAAATGAAAATACCACTAGGACGTATTAGAGTTTTAAATTGAAAGTCCCATGGTGCGTATTAGTGTTGACGTTAATTATACGCACAAAGCTCTGACTTAGTTCTCCCTACCATACCCTGCATTAGTCTACTATTTTCATATTTCAACTTACTTACTTACTTTGGTGGCCCATTACAGAACATTTGTTCCATAGACCAAACTAAGAAAAGATCTCCAATTCTCTCTGTTTAGTGCTTCGCTTTCTCAAAAGTCCCCTGGTGCGTATTAGTGTTGAAGTTAATCATACGCACAAAGCGCTGAATTATTTCTCTGTTCCAGAACCTGCATTAGTCTACTATTTTCATATTTTAACTTACTTACTTAGCTGGCCCATTACAGAACATTTGTTCCATAGACCAAACTAAGAAAAGATCTCCAATTCTGTCGAAAGTCCCCTGGTGCGTATTAGTGTTGACGTTAATTATACGCACAAAGCTCTGACTTAGTTCTCTCTACCATACCCTGCATTAGTCTACTATTTTCATATTTCAACTTACTTACTTACTTAGCTAGCCCATTACAGAACATTTGTTCCATAGACCAAACTAAGAAAAGATCTCCAATTCTCTCTGTTTAGTGCTTCGCTTTCTCAAAAGTCCCCTGGTGCGTATTAATGTTGAAGTTAATCATACGCACAAAGCGCTGACTTATTTCTATGTTCCAGAACCTGCATTAGTCTACTATTTTCATATTTCAACTTACTTAGCTGGCCCATTACAGAACATTTGTTCCATAGACCAAACTAAGAAAAGATCTCCAATTCTCTCTGTTTAGTGCTTCGCTTTCTCAAAAGTCCCCTGGTGCGTATTAGTGTTGAAGTTAATCATACGCACAAAGCGCTGAATTATTTCTCTGTTCCAGAACCTGCATTAGTCTACTATTTTCATATTTCAACTTACTTACTTACTTAGCTAGCCCATTACAGAACATTTGTTCCATAGACCAAACTAAGAAAAGATCTCCAATTCTCTCTGTTTAGTGCTTCGCTTTCTCAAAAGTCCCCTGGTGCGTATTAGTGTTGAAGTTAATCATACGCACAAAGCGCTGAATTATTTCTCTGTTCCAGAACCTGCATTAGTCTACTATTTTCATATTTTAACTTACTTACTTAGCTGGCCCATTACAGAACATTTGTTCCATAGACCAAACTAAGAAAAGATCTCCAATTCTGTCGAAAGTCCCCTGGTGCGTATTAGTGTTGACGTTAATTATACGCACAAAGCTCTGACTTAGTTCTCTCTACCATACCCTGCATTAGTCTACTATTTTCATATTTCAACTTACTTACTTACTTAGCTAGCCCATTACAGAACATTTGTTCCATAGACCAAACTAAGAAAAGATCTCCAATTCTCTCTGTTTAGTGCTTCGCTTTCTCAAAAGTCCCCTGGTGCGTATAAATGTTGAAGTTAATCATACGCACAAAGCGCTGATTTATTTCTCTGTTCCAGAACCTGCATTAGTCTACTATTTTCATATTTCAACTTACTTACTTACTTACTTAGCTGGCCCATTACAGAACATTTGTTCCATAGACCAAACTAAGAAAAGATCTCCAATTCTCTCTGTTTAGTGCTTCGCTTTCTCAAAAGTCCCTGGTGCGTATTAATGTTGAAGTTAATCATACGCACAAAGCGCTGACTTATTTCTATGTTCCAGAACCTGCATTAGTCTACTATTTTCATATTTCAAATTACTTACTTACTTAGCTGGCCCATTACAGAACATTTGTTCCATAGACCAAACTAAGAAAAGATCTCCAATTCTCTCTGTTTAGTGCTTCGCTTTCTCAAAAGTCCCCTGGTGCGTATTAATGTTGAAGTTAATCATACGCACAAAGCGCTGACTTATTTCTATGTTCCAGAACCTGCATTAGTCTACTATTTTCATATTTCAACTTACTTAGCTGGCCCATTACAGAACATTTGTTCCATAGACCGAACTAAGAAAAGATCTCCAATTCTCTCTGTTTCGTGCTTCGTTTTTTGGAATACCGCGCCTAGTCAACTCTTCATTCACTTGTTTGCGCCATCTATTCTTTGGCCTGCGAATTCTGCGTGCACCGCCTTGTGGCTCGAATTTATATGCCTTTTTAGCGGGTTCATCATCGCTCATTCTTATTATATGACCTAGCCAACGCAATCGCTGCATCTCGATACGTTTAACTATATTGATGTCGTTGTATAGCAGATACAGCTGTGTGGTTCATACGACGTCGATATTCACCGTCAACCCAGACTGGTCCAAAGATCTTATGAAGATTTTTTCTCTCAAACACACCAAGCACTGCCTAGTCTGCTTGCGCAAGTACCCAGGCTTCGGAACCATACATCAGCAGGGTAGTATCAGTGTTTTGTAAAGCGTTTTTTTTGTTTGACGAGTTGTGACTTTGTTTTTGAAGTGCTTACTTAAGCCAAAGTAGCATCTGTGTGCCAATACAATTATTCTTTTTATTTCACAACTGATGTCGTTTGTTGTGTTTACGGCAGTGCCGACGTATACGAAGTCTTTTACTATCTCAAAATTATAGGAACCAACTTCAACAGTTGGTCCGATCTCAATTGCGCGTCGACACCATCAACTTTGTCTTCCCGCCGTTTACCTCCAGACCCACTTTAGCAGATTCTCCTTCGACCTTCATAAAGGTATCGGTTACATCTTATACTGATCGTCCCATGATGTCTATATCATGAGCATAAGCAAGCAACATGTGGCTATTGGTGTAGATTGTGCCACTTCTTTTGACGTTTGCCTCTCGTATTACCTTTTCCAGCAAAATGTTGAATAGGTCACACGAAAGGCTGTCTCCTTGCCTGAAACCTCTTTTGGTACAAAACTCTTCGGAGAGGTTCTTTCCTATTTTAACTGAAGATCTTGTGTCAGTTAGAGTCATTTTACAAAGACGAATGGGCGTTGTGGGGATACCAAATTCAGATATGGCTTTGAATACCTTTGAACGTAGCGGGCTGTCGAAGGCTGCTTTATAATCGACAAAAAGGTGGTAGGTGTCGATCTGCATCTCTTGGGTATTCTCCAGGATTTGCCACAGGGTAAATATTTGTTCAATGGTGGACTTGCCAGGTCTAAAGCCGCATTAGTATGGTTCAATTATTTCGTTGACCATGGGCTTTAGTCGTTCGCACAATATCCCTGACACTATCTTGTAGGCGATAGGGAGAAGACTTATGCGCCTATAGTTGGATCATCCTTTCTTATGGATGGGACATAGGATGCTCAGGTTCCAATCGTCGGGTACGCGTTCTTCCTGCCAGATGCAGCTAACTAGCTGATGCATACACCTTATTAGCGTGTCGCCTCCGGTTTTAAACAGCTCGGCTGGTAGGCCATCAGCTCCTGCTGCCTTATTATTCTTCATCCGGTTTATTGCTGTCTTTACCTCATCATGGCCGGATGGTATACATTCAATACTATCTTCTGGGATTGGATCTGTGGTATTTTCGTCGACTTTGCTACTATTGGATACCAACAGTTTGGAAAAATGCTCTTTCCATACCCTTAGCACACCATCTGTATCAGGTACCAGATTAGCTTGCTGGTCTCTACAGAAGGATGTGCCAGTTCCAAAGCCATTCGTTTGATGTTTCACTCTTTGGTAGAATTTTCTGACTTCATTGTGTCTCCTGTACATCTCGATTTGTTCACACTCCCGCTTTTCCATTTCTCTCTTTTTGCTGCGGAAAAGACGTTTCTCCTCTCTCCTTTTCTCCTCTCCTTCTCTCTCCTTGCTACTGATTGTAAAGTAGCCCTATATGCAGCTTGTTTCTCTTCGGTAGCAGCACAACACTCCTGGTCATACCATGGATTCCTTGTTGGAGGTTTCAGGTATCCAAGTACTGATTTTGCGGCTGTTTGCATGGAGTGGCCATTGTCCTGATATGTTATCGGGACGAGGAGTGCTTTGATTAAGCAGTTGGGCCAGTTGAGTGGAATATGCTGTGGCTATATGTTGTGATTGCAGATTACCGATGTCCAACTTCCATGTTGTGTCTGTTCGCACTTTGTTTGCTACGTATATTCTGGTACGTACCTTTGCTGCAACAAGGTAGTGGTCCGAGTCTATGTTTGCATCTCGGAACGATCGTACATCCAACACGCTTGATGCATGTCTTTCATCTATCACAACCTGATCAATTTGATTTCTTGTCCTTTGATCTGGCGACAGCCAGGTGCTCTTATGAATATCGAGATGATTAAATCTGGTACTGCTAACTACCATGTTTCTTGCAGCTGCAAAGTCTATCAGCCTCATACCATTGTCAGATGTTTCAATGTGGAGACTGAATTTTTCTACTTTTGGGCCAAAGATATTCTCCTTTCCAATTTGGGCATTAAAATCGCCTAGTATAATTTTAATGTCATGGACAGGACAACGGCCATAAGTTTCTTCTAAGCGCTCGTAAAATATATTTTTGGTCTGTTCGTCCTTGTCTTCAGAGGGAGCATGAGCGCAAATAAAGCTGATGTTGAAGAATTTAGCTTTTAATCGAATTGTAGCGAGTCTTTCATTCACTGGGGTGAAGCTGGAGACCAGATGTTTTAACCTCCGACCAACTACAAATCCGCAACCAAACTCATGTTTTGTGTCATGGCAGCTATAATACAGTGCGTCACCTTTAGGTGTTGTTGTGACGCCTTTCCCAATCCATCGTATTTCCTGTATGGCATTAATGTCGGCCTTGTACTTTTCAAGTACATCTGCCAATGCGTAACCTGCACCTTCTCTATTAAGAGTGCGAACATTCCAGGTGCAGATTCGCAGATCATGGTCTTAAAAACGTTTGCGGAGTTCGTCAACTTTAGAGGGGTTTGTTTTTCTTTTCTTTCGTTTTTTTTCATAGTAGGTTGTTTTATCTAGGGGAGGGTTACTAACCCGATGCCCAAACCCAAGTTTTTAACGTTCTTATGGGTGAACGAGCGGCACAAGTTAGCTCACTACCTTTAACGGGTGTTAAAGGCAGTTCCCCAGGTGACACCACGGGGAGATCTGTGTCCACTTGAGATGAAAGAGGGACCAAGATAAATCCTGGGCTTTGCCATGTTAAAGCCGGTCAGGACCGTTCCTTGGTGTCTTTCAATAGAGCGAAGCAAAAATTGCAGTTTGATTTATAATTTTTTGTTGTTAGAAATATTTTTAAAGTACTTTTTTTTGTTTGCATTTTTTTCTAAAAATTACATTAATTCAAATGAAAAGGCGACCGGTCGTATTAGTGTTTTAAATAGAAAGCCCATGGTGCGTATTATTGTGGACGTCGATTATACGCACAAAGCTCAAACTTAACCATTGCACCCGTGGCCCCCGTGTTCAAATATTTCATTATTTATTTTCCAAATATTAAATTATTTTCACAAACAAAAAAAGAGTGGGTCGTATTAGTGTTTTAAATTGAAAGCCCTTGGTGTGTATTAGTATTGGCGTTAATTATACGCACAAATCTCATAGTGCTAAAAATCTATTTCAATTATTATTAATAAAATTGTTTTTTTTTTTTTTTAAATAAAGTGACTTATTAGTCGCAGATTTATTTATGTTTGGTAATTAGAAATATGCAAATTAATTCAACTTAAAAGACGCCTGGGGATATTAGTGTTATTAAATGATGTTGATTGAAGTGAAACATAATTGACAAATCGAGTAATACTTGTTTTGGCAATTAGAATAAAATTAAAATTATCTCTATTTTATTATTTTTGGCTATGCATATTTGGGTTATTTCAATTTAAAGACATTTGGGGTGTATTAGTGTTTTTAATTTCAGGTACATGGAGCGTATCAGCGTTGATAGTAATTATACGCACATATTTCAAACTTAGTTTCATACATATGTTTAAACTGTTTTATTTTTAGAATTTGTTTTAAATTATTTTTCAAATACTAAATTATATTCCCATAAAAAATGTCCAATAATGGGACGTATTAGTGTTTGCGTTAATTATACGCAAATGGCACAAAATTGGTTTTTTCAAATATTTCAGGTACATGGAACGTATCAGCGTTGATAATAATTATACGCACATACGTACTTCAAACTTAGTTCCATACATATGTTTAAACTGTTTTATTTTTAGACATTTTTTAAAATTATTTTTCAAATACTAAATTATATTCAAATAAAAAATATCCAATACAGGGGCGTATTAAAGTTTGCGTTAATTATACGCAAAAAGCACAAAATTAGCCTTAGTTGGGTTTTTGAGGGAAAAGGTTTAATGCAGTACTAAAAAATCTTTTTTTCAAATTTTTTAACATATTTCTAATATAAGGTGAAACATGATTGATTTAAATTTGTTTTGGTAATTAGAAATATCTTTTAAATTATTTGATTTCCATTAAAAGACACCATGTAGTGCAATTCTGTAACTCATTTTTCGAGTTACCGACACAAATCGGTAAAATTAAAACGAAGAATTATGAATGAAAACTTCAAATAAAAGTTGACAACACTGTTGCTATCGGTAGGAAATACTAAGATGGGTACATGGGGACGTATTAGTGGGTTTATTAGTCATACTCCCTGGCTTAGATTGGTTAAAATTGTGTTTATTGCGAATTCAAAGGTATTTCGAAAACATTTGCAAGGTAAGGGAATCAACATAAGACGCTGCATAATTTTAAATTAAATGCGTAAATACATTTTTTAAAAAATGCGTAATTGCCTTTTTTTAAATATTTTTTAAAGTACCAAAAGGACAATAATATTGGATAAATTTTTTCATGGACTTACAAAGCAATTTTTTTGAAGATTTTTTTTTTAGAATAATAGTGAAGGTGGATAATATATGACGTAGGGGATGGTAGATACCAAGGAACGGTTCTGACCGGTTTTAGCATGGCAAAGCCTAGGATTTATCTTGGTTCCTATTTCATCTCAAGTGGACACTGACCTCCCCGACGTTTTAAGGACCATGATCTGCGAATCTGCACCTGGAATGTTCGCACTCATTATAGAGAAGGTGCAGTCTTTGCATTGGCAGACGTACTTGAAAAGTACAAGGCCGATATTACTGTCGTACAGGAAAAACGATGCATTGGGAAAGGCGTCACAACAACACATAAAGGTGACGCACTGTATTATAGCTGCCATGACGTAAAGCATGAGTTTGATTGCGGATTTGTAGTTAGTCGGAGACTAAAACATCTGATATCCAGCTTCACCCCAGTGAATGACAGACTTGATGCAATTCGAATAAAAGCTAAATTCTCCAACATCAGCTTTATTTGCGCTCATGCTCACACTGAAGACAAAGACGAACAGACCAAAGATATATTTTATGACCGTTGTCCTGCCCATGACATTAATATTATTCTAGGCAATTTTAATGCTAAAATTGGAAAGGAGAATATCTTTGGCCCAACAGTCGGGAAATTCAGTCTCCACAGTGAAACATCTGACAATGGTATGAGGCTGATAGACTTTGCAGCTGCAAGAAACATGGTAGTTAGCAGTACCAGATTTAAGCATCTCGATATTCATAAGTGCACCTGGCTGTCGCTAGATCAAAGAACAAGAAATCAAATCGATCACGTTGTGATAGATGGAAGACATGCATCAAGCGTGTTGGATGTACGATCGTTCCGAGATGCAAACATAGACTCGGACCACTACCTTGTTGCAGCAAAGGTACGTACCAGATTAAAGGTAGCAAACAAAGTGCGAACAGACACAACACGGAAGTTGACATCGGTAAGCTGCAATCACAGCAGATAGCCACAGCATATTCCACTCAACTGGCCCAACTGCTTAATCAAAGCACTCCTCGTCCTGATAACATATCAGGACAATGGCAAAACATTTCCCACTCCATGCAAACAGCCGCAAAATCCATACTTGGATACCAGAGACCTCCATAAAGGAATTCATGGTATGACCAGGAGTGTCGTGCTGCTACCGAAAAATGCGGCATATAGAGCTACTTTACAATCAGTAGCAACGCGTAGCGCACGAGAGAAATATCGGGAGAAAAGTAGAGAAAAAGAGAGAAATGGAAAAGCGGGAGTGTGAAAAAATCGAGATGTACACGAGCCAGAATGAAGTCCAAAAATTCTACCAAAGAGGGAAACATCAAACAGATGGCTTTGGTACAGCACATCCTCCTGTAGAGACCAGCAAGGTAATCTGGTAACAGATACAGATAGCGTGCTCAGGATACGGAAGGAACATTTCTCCAATCTGTTGGTATCCAATAGTAGCGTAGACGATGATACCACAGATTCAATCCCAGAAGATGGTATAGAATGTATACCGCCCGGTCAAGATGAGGTAAAAACAGCAATCAACCAGCTGAAGAATAATAAAGCAGCAGGAGCCGATGGCTTACCAGCTGAGCTGTTTAAAACCGGAGGCGACACGCTGATAAGGTGTATGCATCAGCTAGTTAGCACCATCTGGCAGGAAGAACGCGTACGCGTACGATTGGAACCTGAGCATCCTGTGTCCCGTCCACAAGAAAGGAGATAAAACTGTATGCTCCAACTATAGGGGCATAAGTCTTCTCCCTATTGCCTATAAGATAGTGTCAGGGATATTGTGCGAACGACTAATGCCCATGGTCAACGAAATAATTGGACCATACCAATGTGGTTTTAGACCTGACAAGACCACCATTGACCAGATATTTACCCTGCGGCAAATCCTGGAGAAGACCCAAGAGATGCAGATCGACACCTACCACCTTTTTGTCGATTATAAAGCAGCATTCGACAGTACCCTCCGATCAAAGGTATTCCATGCAATATCTGAATTTGGTATCACCGCAAAGCTCATACGGCTTTGTAAGATGACTTTAACAGATACTAGGTCCTCAGTTAAAATTGAAAAGAACCTCTCCGAACATTTTAGTACCAAAAGAAGTTTCAAACAAGGAGACAGCCTTTCTTGTGACCTATTCAGCATTTTGCTGGAAAAGGTAATACGAGATGCAAATGTCAAAAGAAATGGCACAATCTACACCAATAGCCACATGTTACTTGCTTATGCTGATGACATAGACATCATGGGACGATCAGTAAAGGTAGTAACTGATACCGTTAGGAAGGTCGAAGCAGAATCTGCGAAAGTGGGTCTGGCGTTAAACGGCGAAAAGACCAAATTGATGGTGTGGACGCGCAAAGCGTCCATACAGCTCGGACCAACTGTGGAAGTTGGTACCTATAAAGACTTCGTCCACCTCGGCACTGCCATAAACACAACAAACAACACCAATTGTGAAATAAGAAGAAGAATTGTATTGGCCAACAGATGCTTCTATGGTCTAAGTAAGCAATTTAAAAACAAAGCCACATCTCGTCAAACAAAACTAACACTATACAAAACGCTGATACTACCCGTGCTGATGTATGGTTCCGAAGCCTGGGTACTTGCGCAAGCAGATAAGGCAGTGCTTGGTGTGTTTGAGAGGAAAATTCTTCGAAAGATCTACGGGCCGATTTGCGTTGACGGTGAATATCGACGTCGTATGAACCAAGAGCTATATCAGCTATACAAAGACATGAATATAGTTAAACGTATCGAGATGCAACGATTGCGTTGGCTAGGCCACATCATAAGAATGAGCGATAATGAACCCGCCAAAAAGGCGTATAAATACGGTCCGCTTGGCGGTGCACGCAGAATTGGCAGGCCAAGGAATAGATGGCGCAAACAAGTAGATGAAGAAATGAAAAGGCGCGATATTCCAGAAAGCGAAGCGAAAAACAGAGAGAATTGGAGATCTTTTCTTAGTTCGGTCTATGGAACAAATGTTCTGCAATGGGCCAGCTAAGTAAGTAATTTGAAATTTGAAAATAGTAGACTACTGCAGGTTCTGGAAAAGAGAAGTAAGTCAGCGCTTTGTGCGTATGATTAACTTCAACATTAATACGCTCCATGGGACTTTCAATTTAAAACCCCTAATACGTCCTAGTGGTTTTTTCATTTAAAAAATCTGATATTTTGGGAAAAAGAAAAGGAAAAAATTTTAAAAAATATATAATTTAGAAGTATTTCTAAAAACAAAAAACTATAAAGCAACCTGCAATTAATGTTTCGCTTTATTGAGCCAGTGCCAACATATTTTATTTACCAAAAATAAATAACTTGCCATTTATGTTTCGCTTAATTGACATTTGAAAAGAGTAGACTATTGCAGGTTCTGTTAGAGAGAACTAAGTCAGAGCTTTGTGCGTATAATTAACGTCAACACTAATACGCACCATGTCCTACCAATTTAAAACACTAATACGCCGGTCGCCTTTTATTTGAAATAATGCGATTTTTGGCCATATGTTCATATAAAAAATTAAAGCTAAATAATTTAAAAATATTTCTAGCAACAAAAACCCATAAAACAACCTGCAATTTATGTTTCGCTTTATTGAAACACAGCCAACATATTTTATTTAAGTAAGTAAGGACAATATAAAAATAATTTCTTTGAAGGACATGTACAGAAATAAATGTTGATTTTAGATAATATTATTTTTTAGAGACTATGCAACAACAAGTTAAACACTCAAGGACCAGTGGAAGAAACAACGTGGGATACGAGTATTTTTTTTTAGAGTTTTTTCTTAAAAAAAATCCTAAAAAAAATCCTAAAACCTAGACTTATTGTTTTGTAATTAAAACCTGTTATTATAATAAAATTTAATATTATAGTATGTGTTATGACGACTAAATGGCACGTATACATCAACAGTGTGGGCAGATACGTAAACATTAGACTGACCCAAAATAATATTTTTTAGAACTCCTACACCATAAAAGTTTCCATTTGATACAAAAACTTTATATATTTACTTATGATTTTATGGCGATCGGTTAACCCCGTGTCACCCGGACGATCTTTGTTTCCATAGTAATTTGTATGGGACCAAAAGTAAATTTTCACGAAAATTCTCTAAAGAGCCGCATTTATTGTCTAATCGTTGAAAATTTTATAATAGTTCATTGTTGTGGCTTAAAAACGAATCCTACAAAAATGGTAAAATCGGATCGGTTAGTCTAATGTATACTTATCTGCCTTCACTGTTGACGTATACGTGCCATTTATTCGTCATAACTCATACGCCCAATCGACTATAAAATTCAATTTTATAATAATAATAACAGGTTTCAGTTGCAAAAAAATTAATTAAAACTTGAATGCGTGGCATTGTTCTTGAATATTTGTGGTAATCTACTACTTTTAATTATTTCTAGTACATACATACATATGTACATATGTATGTATGTGTGTAAGAGACATAAGCTAATTTTAAATTTAACACCATAAACCAACCTCATATTAAAATGTATTTCACACTTAATTACATGCCCCCCATATTTTAACTACAGCTAGGCTCCTCCGCAAAACTGCTGTTCACATATTCATATAAATATTAACTCCACAATTTAGTAGTTTTTTACATAATTCCATAACATTTTTTATTCATATTATTTTTCATTACATATCTCACATACATATGTACGAATGTGGGTGGGTGTAATACAAGGGATAAGTAGAATGTTCCATGCACGGCACACGACATGTTCCCTTGGTGTTATGACTACAAATAAGTAGTACGTAAAGCTATGCAAACCATAGTGGCATGGCCATGGCCAATTGTATTGGTGCCACAATGTTGTGAGCAAGAGAGACGACGACGACAAGGACCATAAGTCTTTAAAATAGAAATGCAATGCTCTGAAAAAAAAAACACACACACCAAACCACACAAATATGTTCACATATGCATGCAGAGAAAAATATCTATAAAACTTTAATGGTAATTTTATTAAAGTTTACACATGAGCAATCACCTAACTACACACACACATACATATCGACATTTTAATACAAATGTAATTGACACTGAGTGATTGGCAGTTATTGTGTGTGTGTACTTTAAGTTTCATATCTTGAATGTTGTCACTTCAATGAAAATATATACCTTCATGCAGACATACGAATACATATGTGGACCACACACATTGGCCATCCTCTCTGGCAATTGTAGTTTATATATCTTTTTATGTGTGTATTCATATTGACACATGTTCTCCAGCATCTATATTTCTTTGCGATAAAATTCCACACATACATACAGCCTAGCCTAGCATAGCCAATCGTTGATAGGAAACGTAACCACTGCATTATGGATTTCTCCGGAGATTCAATAAATGACAAAATTTGGGGCGATTCCTTTTTAAAGTTGTTTTTTTAAATACCATGCGATATGAAATTTCCGCATCCGTTTGGTGGGCAAGCAATGCTAACAAAGGTAGGGCACAAATGTGCAGTGAATGTGTTCGTTACAATAGGTTAGGTTTTTATTGGTATTTAAATAAAGTTCAATTGGTAACAAGGTGACGTATCAGTGGGATTGTTAGTCATACGCCTTTGGGGTATAAAGGGTAAACTAGTTTTTTTTTATTAAGTATTTAAGGGCAGGGGAGGTTATATTTCAAAATATAAAATAATTTTTTCAATATCTCTTCCCGTTATGGACAATGTGTCGTATCGGTAATATTGTTAGTTATACGCCATGGGGTGCAATGGGTAAATTTTTTTAAGTGGGGTTTTAAAGGAATTTTTTAATTATTTTTTCAAATCTATGACAGCATAAAATTATTTTTAGGGGATATTTTCTGATAGACTATTGGAAAACTAAACGTGGATAGATTATGGAAAATTTTTCAAGGGTCAACATCTAATAAAATTTGATTTTTGTTTGATTTTTTTTAAATATATACAATAAAAAGTTCCTCCTCTGATGATTAGTTCTTTATTTACTATTGTTTTGACTCCAATCGTTTGGCGCTCTTCTACTGCCTGACTAAATGGGTAAAATATTGACACCAAATGCATTGCTAAGCGACGAGCGATGAGTTTTTTTCTATTGCTGGCATCTATGTTCAATAGAAGGCGTTTAAAACGTTTTTATGTCCTATAGAAGGTCTTTAAAGGTCATCTATTTCCTTTAAAAGTCCTACAAATGCCTTCTATAGGCAATAGATACCCTTTAAAGGTCTTCTATAGTTAATATAAGACCTTTAAAGGCCTTTTAAAGGAAATTACTTTTCCCATACAAGAGTTCACCGGAGATGATTTTTCCAATACAAAAGTTCGCCGGAGATGACTTTTCCAATACAAAAGTTCACCGGAGATGACTTTTCCAATACAAAACTTCACCGGAGATGACTTTTCCCATACAAAAGTTCACCGGAGATGACTTTTCCTATACAAAAGTTCACCGGAGATGACTTTTTCCATACAAAAGTTCACCGGAGATGACTTTTCCAATACAAAAGTTCACCGGAGATGACTTTTCCAATACAAAAGTTCACCAGAGATGACTTTTCCTATACAAAAGTTCACCGGAGATGACTTTGCCAATACAAAACTTCACCGGAGATGATTTTCCTATACAAAAGTTCACCGGAGATGACTTTTCCCATACAAAAGTTCACCGGAGATGACTTTTCCAATACTAAAGTTCACCGGAGATGAGTTTTCCCATACAAAAGTTCACCGGAGATGACTTTTCCAATACAAAAGTTCACCGGAGATGACATTTCCTATACAAAAGTTCACCGGAGATGACATTTCCTATACAAAAGTTCACCGGAAATGACTTTTCCAATACAAAAGTTCACCGGAGATGACTTTTCCCATACAAAAGTTCAGCGGAGATGACTTTTCCCATGCAAAAGTTCACCGGAGGTGACTTTTCCCATATAAAAGTTCACCGGAGATGACTTTTCCAATACAAAAGTTCACCGGAGATGACTTTTCCTACACAAAAGGTATACAGGAGGTATTCTTATAGAAGAGAAGGAGGTCTTCTCATAGAAGAGTAGGAGGTCTTCTCATACATGCAAGAGCAGGACGTCTTCTCGTAGAAGAGCAGGAGTTTTGCATGTCGAAGGACAGGAGGTATTCTTATAGAAGAGAAGGAGGTCTTCTTATACAAGAGCAGGAGACCTTCTTATAAAAAAAACAGATGGTCTCATAGAAAAGCATAAGGTCTTCTCATTGAAGACCAGGAGGTCTACTTATAGAAGACATGAAGGTTTTTATAGAATATCTGGAGGTCTGCTATTAGAAGAATTGGGGGTCTTCACATAGAAGGTCTTCTTATAGAATATCTAGAGGTCTTCTGTTAGAACATTGAAAGCTTCCTGTAGAAGATCTAGGGTCTTCTTATAGAAAACCTAGGGTCTTCTTATGGAAGATTTGAGGCCTTCTTATAGAAAAACCGGAGGACTTCTTATAGAAGACCTGAATGCCTTCTTATAGTAGATCTGAAAGACTTCTTACAGAACACCTGAATGTCTTCCTATAGAAGGGCTGAAAGACATCTTGTAGATGACGTGAGGGCCATTTTATAGAAGATCTGGAGGACTTATTTTAGAAAATCTTCAGGAATTGTTATACATCATCTGGAGGTTTTCTTATGGTAGATCTACAGGTCTTCTTATGGTAGATCTGGAGGTCTTCTTATAGAAGACCTGGAAGTCTTCGTATAGAAGACCTGGAGGTCTACTTATACAAGATCTGGAGGTCTTCTTATAGTAGATCTAGGGGTTTTACAATAGAAGATCTGGGAGTCAAACAACCCATGTCCTTGAAAACATACCAAAAAATGTTGTCACGGCGTGTTAGCGTTCAAAGCCAAAACTCATAACTTCAAAGGCAGCGCAATAAAAAACGTTTGTCTTGAAGAAAATACATTTCAGCGGCCAAATATCCGCGTAAATGTATAAAACACATTTGCATTTGAAAAACGAAAAGTTCTAGGGCAGAGAAGCCACTACATAGTCGATACGTCCGAAGATCTGCTTCACCACCAGTGAAACCAGGCAACGTAATTTGGTGACTATGTGGGTTCTTGGCTTTCCTTTTTCACTTGCAAATAATTTCCGATCATCAAGATTAAATACAAAAAGTTAACAAAAAAATAATTTTTGTTAATAATATATATAAAATTATCTAATATATAAAAGGCAATGTGTGTATGTTAGTATGTTTGTTTGTTTGTATGTTTGTATGTTTGTATGTTCCGAATAGACTCAAAAACGGCTGAATAGATTTTCTTGAAAATTTCAGATAATGTACTGGGAACACCGGTGGTGAAAATAGGCTATATATTTTTTTGAATGGTCGTCGCGGAAGTGAAATATCGCGGTCATCCCAAATTATTCAAAAATGTATTATTTCAGATAATATACCTAATTTTAGTAAGCGTGACTACAAAACCGCTAAAACACTGGCTTCAATATGTGGGATAACGCGGTCAACGCCATATTTTGAAATACAGTAAAATCCCGATGACTTGAGATGTCACTATATAGAAATTCCGAAAAATCGATTGGGAAATCTTATGAAATTTTGTATGTGGAGTTTTTAGGTCTGAGAATAGGTCGTAATCTTTTTTTTTTATCACGCTAAGTGTAGTGACCGGTGGTCCTCCCCACAATTTTTTTAAGAAAACCGCGAAATTCAAGCTACGTTTTAATATATTGTTTACAAATTGTTTGCAATGCTATGGTAATTACAGTCTTGACCCTGAATGGTCGTCGCGGAAGTGAAAATCGCGGTCATCCCAAAATTTTCAAAAATGTATTATTTCAATTAATTAGAACTGTCGTAAGCTGTTTTTATACGGCTACGAGTAGTGACCGGTGGTCCTCCCCCACAATGTTTTTAAGAAAATCTGAAATCTTTGATATTTTTGAACGTATTGTTTACAGATTGTTTTCCCTGAATGATCGCGGTCATCACAAAGTTTTCAAAAATGTATTATTTCAATTAATATACATAATTTTAGTAAGCGTGACACAAAAATGGTATAAACACTAGCTTGAACAAGTGGGATAGCGCGGTCGTGAGCTATTTTAATACGGCTAAGTGTAGTGACCGGAGGTTCTCCTTCAATTTTTTTTTTTAATCTGAAGTCCATGATATTTTTGACGTATTGTTTACAGATTGTTTGCAATACTACTGTAATTACTGTCTTGACCCTGAATGGTCTTCGCGGAAGTGAAATATAGCGAAAAGTGAAATATCGCGGTCATCACAAAATTTGCAAACATTTATTATTTCAGATAATATACATAATTTTGTAAGTGTGCCTAAAAAACGCTATAAACGCTGAACACTAAACAATAAGTGGGACAGCGCGATCAACTCCACATTTTGGAATACAGTAAAATCCGGATAACTTGAGATGTCACAAGATCGAAATTCCAGAAAGATCCATTGGAAATCAGACAAAGTTATTGATATACAACACAATATCATCATTGGAATCAGAATACCGATCGTGTTCGATTTTTGAAAATATTATAATTACGGATAAAATCTCAAAATGTGGAAAGTGAAACTTCATGAGCATTGATTTCAGTCCTTGGAATAGCTAGGTAAAGATACATTTTTTAAATACAGCAAAATCTCGATAATAACAACTACAATTTATAGAATTAATTTTTTTATGAATTATATAAATGTTGCCATACATATCCCGAAGGAACATACATTTCGCTGAGGGGTATTTTACCACTATTGCATATGGAGCATGAAGAGAAAAGACGTTACGTTCGATCGGGCTGAATGAGGTCAAATCCACCAAAAATTGCGAAAATCAGGCGCCACCGTTCTATGGGAGCTATATCAAAACGAGGACGTATACTGAACAGTGGCTATATCTCTGAACTATCGAAAATCGGGAGGTACTGTTTTATGGGAGCTATATCAAAACGTGAACCTATTACTGTTACATACCGAGCGCAAATAAAAAGGCGTGTCTTTCGGTCGATACGAATATTTATGCTCTCCTTTTTAAAATATATTAAAACCAGATTTCAGCCATTTCGGTGTGATAATGATGTTAAATTCTCAAAAATAGCGAAAATCAGCCGGTACCGTTCTATGGGAGCTATATCAAAACGTGGACCTATACCAACAATTCTTTGCAGTAATAATTACGACCCCAACCGAGACCAACAATCCAATATATAGCAATGTTAATTGACGTGCACCGACCATTATATGTGGGTCACAAAGTGCTTTAAACTGTCAATTTATGGTGAAGGGTATATTAAAAGAGATTTTATATCTTAAATTTGGGGGATACCATTATATGGAATTTATGTTAAAACATTGATTTATATTATGAAGTTTCTAGAGGGATGCCTAATTATGGGTGTATCAATACTGGATAGATAATTAAAGTTTACACGGAGAACCCACACAACGGGCCAGCAACGCGGACCGGGTCAGCTAGTAAGATATAAGAAGATATTTTCATGCAAATTTTAAATCGAACGAGGAACGCTTGCTCTTTGAAACATAACAATGTATAGGGTCCAGCAATCAAAATTGTTTGTCGAATTATTTTTAGCTAACACTTCAGGGGAAAATACAAAATTATTAAAAAAAGGGTACCCATAAGTATTTTGCCTTAAAACGGGCTTCAAAAACGGGTTATGCCATATGGCATAGAATCACTGAAAGGGTTAAAGACCTTCGATAGGACATAGAAACTTTGCAAACGCTTTTAATACCCTATGTGGAGAATAGAAGGGCTTCAAGGCCTTGAAACTGTTTTATTGTCTATATAAGAGTTTGATATGATTCATATAATCTTATAAATATCCTGAACCCCCCTTCAAGAGAAAATTGAAGGGCTTTTGTCGCTTAAGAAGCCTCTTAAAGACCTTCTATAGGCAATAGAAGACATTGAAAGGTCTTCTATGGACAACAGAAGAACATTAAAGACCTTTTATAGACATTAAAAGCCCTTTAAATTACTTCAATTGGCAACAGAAGACCTTTAAAAGCCATCTGTTGGCGATAGAAGATCTGTTAAAGGCCATCTATTGGCGATGGAAGAACTTTTAATGTCCTTCGATCGCCAATAGAGGGCCTTTAAAGCCTTGAATCTGCTTTTAAAAGTGTCTTGAAGGGGCTTCTAGCATTTTGAAGGGCTTTTGTCGCTTAAAAAGCCAAAAGAAGCCCCTTAAAGACCTTCTATAGGCAATAGAAAACATTGAAAGGCCTTCTATGGACAACATAAGACCATTTAGGCCTTCTATAAGCAATAGAAGCCCTTTAAATGCATTCATACACTATAGAAGACCTATAGAGGCCATCTGTTGGCGATAGAAGGACGTTTAAAGGCCATCTGTTGGCGATGGAAGACATTTTAAAGATCTCCTCAACATACGATTTCATAGATTTAATAATAAATATATTGGGTGGCGTATGATTATTGACACCAGTTATACGCTCAAGAGGCCTCCAGGGAATATAATAAGTCGTACAAGCTGTAATGATGGACAATTAAAAACAGATTATTTTTCACGAACATCAACTCTTTAATCGATTTATTTTGGAAAATATTTGTATTGGAAAATATTTTTGATGGACCATTAAAGTTTTTATGGTGAAGTTTTAAACGAGGGATAATAAGAAGTTTCAGTAATTGCCACTTGGGTGTATAAGTGTTGATAATAATCATACGCCCCTCAACACATTCATAAATGAAACTATAAATGTGTTGGTGAGCGTATGACTATTGGCAGCACTTATACGCTCCAAGGGCATCAAGGGAATTTAATAATAAGTATTGATGGAAATTATAAAATAATTTATTTAACAAAAAATATATATTTGTTGCAACATCAACACTTTAATCGTGAACTCTGAAGTTGCTTTATTTGCCGCTTGAGTATATAACACTCTTCCCAACTCATTAAACGATTTTGGACGATGACTACCATTTATACGCCCAAGAGGCCTCTAGGGGACATTAAATACCACATTTTTCCCAAGAATGCATATTATTTTGATTTATTTTATTCGTGTTTTATGTCCACCCTTCTGTGATTAGTCGCATTCGAAAATCATGAATTGTTTTAAAAAATTAATAAAACAAACCTGTATACAAAACACCATCTGAATATTCAAATATTTAACACTTAAAATATTTCGAATGTATTCAATGTAGCAGCTTCGATGGTGGTGGATATTCATGAATATGCAGCTCGTTTGTATCAATCCCTTTTCATAATCTTTGGCATATATTGATGATATGTATGTATGAATGAATATATAAAAAATGGTGTTCGTTTGTTTCTCCCTTGGTGATAAGTGGTGTACACATATAAAAACCGTACATACATACATGTGTCTGTATGTATGAATGTGTGTCCACGTAGTATGAATATTTATATTTTCTTCATTGATTTGGTTGATTTTATTTCGTTTATTTTTTTTTGTTTTGTGTGGAAGTAGAGCTGCCTGACACATTCGTTATATGTGTAATGCATTTTCCTGTCTAACACAGTCACACACACACACTTGCATATGTTGCAATCTACCACATACTGAGTTTGTTGCATAAACAGAAACACTGGCACACCAACACCCAGCTATCCACACTCTTACTTACAGCAATATAAATATTTGTATTGTGATAAGGACACACAATGGAGGTAAAGGAAGAATATTTTTATTTTTTCAGAATTTTTTTTTTTCAGAAAATTGTCACAGCATAGACAAAAAATCGAAAAAATAAAAGGAAAACTAGTAACAAAAATGACATGAGCAACAACAACATTTTGATATCCGAAATAAATTTTTGTTGCATTTCAAAAAAAAAAAAAAAGAACAAGAAAAAAAATAAAATACAAAAATCTCACTGAAAAATGTAAAGTAGAAAAAAGAAGAACAAATAAAGCAAACAAGAGGATTGTTTCGATATCTCATAAATCCCCAAAAGATTCAATTCTTAATACTCTTTCATTTTATATCTGTGTGTGTAAAGCAGTAACATTGTAGTACAATTGAAAATTCAGTGTTGATATCGTATAAGAAAAATTTGAATGAATTATTTGAATTGTGTGTTTTGTGACACAAACGTCAGGGGAATTGAATTTCAGCAGATGTGCATTATTCAAGAATTTTGTGGAAATACAAATTTAATTTTTTTAATGGAGTGATAAATGGGATTTAATGTTGGAATGTGCGGATTTGTGAGGAAATTATTATATTCGCTTATTGCTCTAAGGGTCAAAGGAAAAATATTCGCTAAAAATCCACGTTTATTGGTCTAAGGACCAAAAGAAAATTATTCCTTAAAAATCCACGCTTATTGGTCTTAGGGTACAAGAAAAAATATTCCTTAAAAATCCACGTTTATTGGTCTAAGGGTCCAAGGAAAAATATTCCTTAAAAAATCCACGTTTATTGGTCTAAGGGTCCAAGGAAAAATATTCCTTAAAAAATCCACGTTTATTGGTCTAAGGGTCCTTCAAAAAATATTACTTAAGAATCCACGTTTATTGGTCTAAGGGTCCTTCAAAAAATATTACTTAAAAATCCACGTTTATTGGTCTAAAAGTCCTTCAAAAAATATTCCTTAAAAATCCACGTTTATTGGTCTAAGGGTCCTTCAAAAAATATTGTTTAAAAATCCACGCTTATTGGTCTAAGGGTCCTTCAAAAAATATTGTTTAAAAATCCACGCTTATTGGTCTAAGGGTCCTTCAAAAAATATTGTTTAAAAATCCACGCTTATTGGTCTAAGGGTCCTTCAAAAAATATTGCTTAAAAATCCACGCTTATTGGTCTAAGGGTCCTTCAAAAAATATTGTTTAAAAATCCACGCTTATTGGTCTAAGGGTCCTTCAAAAAATATTGTTTAAAAATCCACGCTTATTGGTCTAAGGGTCCTTCAAAAAATATTGTTTAAAAAATCCACGCTTATTGGTCTAAGGGTCCTTCAAAAAATATTGTTTAAAAATCCACGCTTATTGGTCTAAGGGTCCTTCAAAAAATATTGTTTAAAAATCCACGCTTATTGGTCTAAGGGTCCTTCAAAAAATATTGTTTAAAAATCCACGCTTATTGGTCTAAGGGTCCTTCAAAAAATATTGTTTAAAAATCCACGCTTATTGGTCTAAGGGTCCTTCAAAAAATATTGTTTAAAAATCCACGCTTATTGGTCTAAGGGTCCTTCAAAAAATATTGTTTAAAAATCCACGCTTATTGGTCTAAGGGTCCTTCAAAAAATATTGTTTAAAAATCCACGCTTATTGG
The DNA here is from genome assembly GCF_047663935.1 of Musca autumnalis. Taxonomy (NCBI): domain Eukaryota; kingdom Metazoa; phylum Arthropoda; class Insecta; order Diptera; family Muscidae; genus Musca; species Musca autumnalis. The sequence continues at coordinate 178,694,234 of NW_027412088.1, forward strand.
TCTAAGGGTCCTTCAAAAAATATTGTTTAAAAATCCACGCTTATTGGTCTAAGGGTCCTTCAAAAAATATTGTTTAAAAATCCACGCTTATTGGTCTAAGGGTCCTTCAAAAAATATTGTTTAAAAATCCACGCTTATTGGTCTAAGGGTCCTTCAAAAAATATTGTTTAAAAATCCACGCTTATTGGTCTAAGGGTCCTTCAAAAAATATTGTTTAAAAATCCACGCTTATTGGTCTAAGGGTCCTTCAAAAAATATTGTTTAAAAATCCACGCTTATTGGTCTAAGGGTCCTTCAAAAAATATTGTTTAAAAATCCACGCTTATTGGTCTAAGGGTCCTTCAAAAAATATTGTTTAAAAATCCACGCTTATTGGTCTAAGGGTCCTTCAAAAAATATTGTTTAAAAATCCACGCTTATTGGTCTAAGGGTCCTTCAAAAAATATTGTTTAAAAATCCACGCTTATTGGTCTAAGGGTCCTTCAAAAAATATTGTTTAAAAATCCACGCTTATTGGTCTAAGGGTCCTTCAAAAAATATTGTTTAAAAATCCACGCTTATTGGTCTAAGGGTCCTTCAAAAAATATTGTTTAAAAATCCACGCTTATTGGTCTAAGGGTCCTTCAAAAAATATTGTTTAAAAATCCACGCTTATTGGTCTAAGGGTCCTTCAAAAAATATTGTTTAAAAATCCACGCTTATTGGTCTAAGGGTCCTTCAAAAAATATTGTTTAAAAATCCACGCTTATTGGTCTAAGGGTCCTTCAAAAAATATTGTTTAAAAATCCACGCTTATTGGTCTAAGGGTCCTTCAAAAAATATTGTTTAAAAATCCACGCTTATTGGTCTAAGGGTCCTTCAAAAAATATTGTTTAAAAATCCACGCTTATTGGTCTAAGGGTCCTTCAAAAAATATTGTTTAAAAATCCACGCTTATTGGTCTAAGGGTCCTTCAAAAAATATTGTTTAAAAATCCACGCTTATTGGTCTAAGGGTCCTTCAAAAAATATTGTTTAAAAATCCACGCTTATTGGTCTAAGGGTCCTTCAAAAAATATTGTTTAAAAATCCACGCTTATTGGTCTAAGGGTCCTTCAAAAAATATTGTTTAAAAATCCACGCTTATTGGTCTAAGGGTCCTTCAAAAAATATTGTTTAAAAATCCACGCTTATTGGTCTAAGGGTCCTTCAAAAAATATTGTTTAAAAATCCACGCTTATTGGTCTAAGGGTCCTTCAAAAAATATTGTTTAAAAATCCACGCTTATTGGTCTAAGGGTCCTTCAAAAAATATTGTTTAAAAATCCACGCTTATTGGTCTAAGGGTCCTTCAAAAAATATTGTTTAAAAATCCACGCTTATTGGTCTAAGGGTCCTTCAAAAAATATTGTTTAAAAATCCACGCTTATTGGTCTAAGGGTCCTTCAAAAATATTGTTTAAAAATCCACGCTTATTGGTCTAAGGGTCCTTCAAAAAATATTGTTTAAAAATCCACGCTTATTGGTCTAAGGGTCCTTCAAAAAATATTGTTTAAAAATCCACGCTTATTGGTCTAAGGGTCCTTCAAAAAATATTGTTTAAAAATCCACGCTTATTGGTCTAAGGGTCCTTCAAAAAATATTGTTTAAAAATCCACGCTTATTGGTCTAAGGGTCCTTCAAAAAATATTGTTTAAAAATCCACGCTTATTGGTCTAAGGGTCCTTCAAAAAATATTGTTTAAAATCCACGCTTATTGGTCTAAGGGTCCTTCAAAAATATTGTTTAAAAAATCCACGCTTATTGGTCTAAGGGTCCTTCAAAAAATATTGTTTAAAAATCCACGCTTATTGGTCTAAGGGTCCTTCAAAAAATATTGTTTAAAAATCCACGCTTATTGGTCTAAGGGTCCTTCAAAAAATATTGTTTAAAAATCCACGCTTATTGGTCTAAGGGTCCTTCAAAAAATATTGTTTAAAAATCCACGCTTATTGGTAAGGAGTCCTTCAAAAAATATTGTTTAAAAAATCCACGCTTATTGGTCCTTCAAAAAATATTGTTTAAAAATCCACGCTTATTGGTCTAAGGGTCTTCAAAAATATTGTTTAAAAATCCACGCTTATTGGTCCTTCAAAAAATATTGTTTAAAAATCCACGCTTATTGGTCCTTCAAAAAATATTGTTTAAAAATCCACGCTTATTGGTCATTCAAAAAATATTGTTTAAAAATCCACGCTTATTGGTCCTTCAAAAAATATTGTTTAAAAATCCACGCTTATTGGTCCTTCAAAAAATATTGTTTTAAAAATCCACGCTTATTGGTCCTTCAAAAAATATTGTTTAAAAATCCACGCTTATTGGTCCTTCAAAAAATATTGTTTAAAAAATCCACGCTTATTGGTCCTTCAAAAAATATTGTTTAAAAATCCACGCTTATTGGTCCTTCAAAAAATATTGTTTAAAAATCCACGCTTATTGGTCCTTCAAAAAATATTGTTTAAAAATCCACGCTTATTGGTCCTTCAAAAAATATTGTTTAAAAATCCACGCTTATTGGTCCTTCAAAAATATTGTTTAAAAATCCACGCTTATTGGTCTAAGGGTCCTTCAAAAAATATTGTTTAAAAATCCACGCTTATTGGTCCTTCAAAAAAATTTGTTTAAAAATCCACGCTTATTGGTCTAAGGGTCCTTCAAAAAATATTGTTTAAAAATCCACGCTTATTGGTCTAAGGGTCCTTCAAAAAATATTGTTTAAAAATCCACGCTTATTGGTCTAAGGGTCCTTCAAAAAATATTGTTTAAAAATCCACGCTTATTGGTCTAAGGGTCCTTCAAAAAATATTGTTTAAAAATCCACGCTTATTGGTCTAAGGGTCCTTCAAAAAATATTGTTTAAAAATCCACGCTTATTGGTCTAAGGGTCCTTCAAAAAATATTGTTTAAAAATCCACGCTTATTGGTCTAAGGGTCCTTCAAAAAATATTGTTTAAAAATCCACGCTTATTGGTCTAAGGGTCCTTCAAAAAATATTGTTTAAAAATCCACGCTTATTGGTCTAAGGGTCCTTCAAAAAATATTGTTTAAAAATCCACGCTTATTGGTCTAAGGGTCCTTCAAAAAATATTGTTTAAAAATCCACGCTTATTGGTCTAAGGGTCCTTCAAAAAATATTGTTTAAAAATCCACGCTTATTGGTCTAAGGGTCCTTCAAAAAATATTGTTTAAAAATCCACGCTTATTGGTCTAAGGGTCCTTCAAAAAATATTGTTTAAAATCCACGCTTATTGGTCTAAGGGTCCTTCAAAAAATATTGTTAAAAATCCACGCTTATTGGTCTAAGGGTCCTTCAAAAAATATTGTTTAAAATCCACGCTTATTGGTCTAAGGGTCCTTCAAAAAATATTGTTTAAAAATCCACGCTTATTGGTCTAAGGGTCCTTCAAAAAATATTGTTTAAAAATCCACGCTTATTGGTCTAAGGGTCCTTCAAAAAATATTGTTTAAAAATCCACGCTTATTGGTCTAAGGGTCCTTCAAAAAATATTGTTTAAAAATCCACGCTTATTGGTCTAAGGGTCCTTCAAAAAATATTGTTTAAAAATCCACGCTTATTGGTCTAAGGGTCCTTCAAAAAATATTGTTTAAAAATCCACGCTTATTGGTCTAAGGGTCCTTCAAAAAATATTGTTTAAAAATCCACGCTTATTGGTCTAAGGGTCCTTCAAAAAATATTGTTTAAAAATCCACGCTTATTGGTCTAAGGGTCCTTCAAAAAATATTGTTTAAAAATCCACGCTTATTGGTCTAAGGGTCCTTCAAAAAATATTGTTTAAAATCCACGCTTATTGGTCTAAGGGTCCTTCAAAAAATATTGTTTAAAAATCCACGCTTATTGGTCTAAGGGTCCTTCAAAAAATATTGTTTAAAAATCCACGCTTATTGGTCTAAGGGTCCTTCAAAAAATATTGTTTAAAAATCCACGCTTATTGGTCTAAGGGTCCTTCAAAAAAATATTGTTTAAAAATCCACGCTTATTGGTCTAAGGGTCCTTCAAAAAATATTGTTTAAAAATCCACGCTTATTGGTCTAAGGGTCCTTCAAAAAATATTGTTTAAAAATCCACGCTTATTGGTCTAAGGGTCCTTCAAAAAAATATTGTTTAAAAATCCACGCTTATTGGTCTAAGGGTCCTTCAAAAAATATTGTTTAAAAATCCACGCTTATTGGTCTAAGGGTCCTTCAAAAAATATTGTTTAAAAATCCACGCTTATTGGTCTAAGGGTCCTTCAAAAAATATTGTTTAAAAATCCACGCTTATTGGTCTAAGGGTCCTTCAAAAAATATTGTTTAAAAATCCACGCTTATTGGTCTAAGGGTCCTTCAAAAAATATTGTTTAAAAATCACGCTTATTGGTCTAAGGGTCCTTCAAAAAATATTGTTTAAAAATCCACGCTTATTGGTCTAAGGGTCCTTCAAAAAATATTGTTTAAAAATCCACGCTTATTGGTCTAAGGGTCCTTCAAAAATATTGTTTAAAAATCCACGCTTATTGGTCTAAGGGTCCTTCAAAAAATATTGTTTAAAAATCCACGCTTATTGGTCTAAGGGTCCTTCAAAAAATATTGTTTAAAAATCCACGCTTATTGGTCTAAGGGTCCTTCAAAAAATATTGTTTAAAAATCCACGCTTATTGGTCTAAGGGTCCTTCAAAAAATATTGTTTAAAAATCCACGCTTATTGGTCTAAGGGTCCTTCAAAAAATATTGTTTAAAAATCCACGCTTATTGGTCTAAGGGTCCTTCAAAAAATATTGTTTAAAAATCCACGCTTATTGGTCTAAGGGTCCTTCAAAAAATATTGTTTAAAAATCCACGCTTATTGGTCTAAGGGTCCTTCAAAAAATATTGTTTAAAAATCCACGCTTATTGGTCTAAGGGTCCTTCAAAAAATATTGTTTAAAAATCCACGCTTATTGGTCTAAGGGTCCTTCAAAAAATATTGTTTAAAAATCCACGCTTATTGGTCTAAGGGTCCTTCAAAAAATATTGTTTAAAAATCCACGCTTATTGGTCTAAGGGTCCTTCAAAAAATATTGTTTAAAAATCCACGCTTATTGGTCTAAGGGTCCTTCAAAAAATATTGTTTAAAAATCCACGCTTATTGGTCTAAGGGTCCTTCAAAAAATATTGTTTAAAAATCCACGCTTATTGGTCTAAGGGTCCTTCAAAAAATATTGTTTAAAAATCCACGCTTATTGGTCTAAGGGTCCTTCAAAAAATATTGTTTAAAAATCCACGCTTATTGGTCTAAGGGTCCTTCAAAAATATTGTTTAAAAATCCACGCTTATTGGTCTAAGGGTCCTTCAAAAAATATTGTTTAAAAATCCACGCTTATTGGTCTAAGGGTCCTTCAAAAAATATTGTTTAAAAATTCAAGCTTATTGGTCTAAGGGTCCTTTAAAAAATATTGTTTAAAAATCCACGCTTATTGGTCTAAGGGTCCTTCAAAAAATATTGTTTAAAAATCCACGTTTATTGGTCTAAGGGTTCTTCAAAAAATATTGTTTAAAAATCCACGCTTATTGGTCTAAGGGTCCTTCAAAAAATATTGTTTAAAAATTCACGCTTATTGGTCTAAGGGTCCTTTAAAAAATATTGTTTAAAAATCCACGCTTATTGGTCTAAGGGTCCTTCAAAAAATATTGTTTAAAAATCCACGCTTATTGGTCTAAGGGTCCTTCAAAAAATATTGTTTAAAAATCCACGCTTATTGGTCTAAGGGTCCTTCAAAAAATATTGTTTAAAAATCCACGCTTATTGGTCTAAGGGTCCTTCAAAAAATATTGTTTAAAAATCCACGCTTATTGGTCTAAGGGTCCTTCAAAAAATATTGTTTAAAAATCCACGCTTATTGGTCTAAGGGTCCTTCAAAAAATATTGTTTAAAAATCCACGCTTATTGGTCTAAGGGTCCTTCAAAAAATATTGTTTAAAAATCCACGCTTATTGGTCTAAGGGTCCTTCAAAAAATATTGTTTAAGAATCCACGCTTATTGGTCTAAGGGTCCTTCAAAAAATATTGTTTAAAAATCCACGCTTATTGGTCTAAGGGTCCTTCAAAAAATATTGTTTAAAAATCCACGCTTATTGGTCTAAGGGTCCTTCAAAAAATATTGTTTAAAAATCCACGCTTATTGGTCTAAGGGTCCTTCAAAAATATTGTTTAAAAATCCACGCTTATTGGTCTAAGGGTCCTTCAAAAAATATTGTTTAAAAATAAACGTTAATTGGTCTAAGGGTCCTTCAAAAAATATTGTTTAAAAATCCAGGCCTATTGGTCTAAGGGTCCTTCAAAAAATATTGTTTAAAAATCCACGCTTATTGGTCTAAGGGTCCTTCAAAAAATATTGTTTAAAAATCCACGCATATTGGTCTAAGGGTCCTTCAAAAAATATTGTTTAAAAATCCACGCTTATTGGTCTAAGGGTCCTTCAAAAAATATTGTTTAAAAATCCACGCTTATTGGTCTAAGGGTCCTTCAAAAAATATTGTTTAAAAATCCACGCTTATTGGTCTAAGGGTCCTTCAAAAAATATTGTTTAAAAATCCACGCTTATTGGTCTAAGGGTCCTTCAAAAAATATTGTTTAAAAATCCACGCTTATTGGTCTAAGGGTCCTTCAAAAAATATTGTTTAAAAATCCACGCTTATTGGTCTAAGGGTCCTTCAAAAAATATTGTTTAAAAATCCACGCTTATTGGTCTAAGGGTCCTTCAAAAAATATTGTTTAAAAATTCAAGCTTATTGGTCTAAGGGTCCTTTAAAAAATATTGTTTAAAAATCAACGCTTATTGGTCTAAGGGTCCTTCAAAAAATATTGTTTAAAAATCCACGTTTATTGGTCTAAGGGTTCTTCAAAAAATATTGTTTAAAAATCCACGCTTATTGGTCTAAGGGTCCTTCAAAAAATATTGTTTAAAAATTCACGCTTATTGGTCTAAGGGTCCTTTAAAAAATATTGTTTAAAAATCCACGCTTATTGGTCTAAGGGTCCTTCAAAAAATATTGTTTAAAAATCCACGCTTATTGGTCTAAGGGTCCTTCAAAAAATATTGTTTAAAAATCCACGCTTATTGGTCTAAGGGTCCTTCAAAAAATATTGTTTAAAAATCCACGCTTATTGGTCTAAGGGTCTTTCAAAAAATATTGTTTAAAATTCCACGCTTATTGGTCTAAGGGTCCTTCAAAAAATATTGTTTAAAAATCCACGCTTATTGGTCTAAGGGTCCTTCAAAAAATATTGTTTAAAAATCCACGCTTATTGGTCTAAGGGTCCTTCAAAAAATATTGTTTAAGAATCCACGCTTATTGGTCTAAGGGTCCTTCAAAAAATATTGTTTAAAAATCCACGCTTATTGGTCTAAGGGTCCTTCAAAAAATATTGTTTAAAAATCCACGCTTATTGGTCTAAGGGTCCTTCAAAAAATATTGTTTAAAAATCCACGCTTATTGGTCTAAGGGTCCTTCAAAAAATATTGTTTAAAAATCCACGCTTATTGGTCTAAGGGTCCTTCAAAAAATATTGTTTAAAAATAAACGTTAATTGGTCTAAGGGTCCTTCAAAAAATATTGTTTAAAAATCCAGGCCTATTGGTCTAAGGGTTCTTCAAAAAATATTGTTTAAAAATCCACGCTTATTGGTCTAAGGGTTCTTCAAAAAATATTGTTTAAAAATCCACGCTTATTGGTCTAAGGGTCAAAGGAAAAATATTCCTTAAAATCCACGTTTATTGCTCTAAGGGTCTAAGGAAAAATATTACTTAAAAATCCACGCTTATTGGTCTAAGGGTCAAAGAAAAAATATTCCTTAAAAATCCACGTTTATTGGTCTTGGGATCCAGGGAAAATATTCTTTAAAAATAAAAGTTTATTGGTCTATGGGTCCAAGGAAAAATATTCCTTAAAAATCCACGTTTATTGCTCTAAGGGTCTAAGGAAAAATATTCCTTAAAAATCCACGTTTATTGCTCCAAGGGTCTAAGGAAAAATATTACTTAAAAACCCACGTTTATTGGTCTAAGGGTCCAAGGAAAAATATTTCTTAAAAATCCACGTTTATTGGTCTAAGGGTCCAAGGAAAAATATTCCTTAAAAATCCACGTTTATTGGTCTAAGGGTCCAAGGAAACATATTCCTTAAAAATCCACGTTTATTGGTCTAAGGGTCCAAGGAAAAATATTCCTTAAAAATCCACGTTTATTGGTCTAAGGGTCTAAGGAAAAATATTCCTTAAAAAATCCACGTTTATTGGTCTAAGGGTACTTCAAAAAATATTTCTTAAAAATCCACGCTTATTGGTCTAAGGATCCTTTAAAAGATATTCCTTAAAAATTCACGTTTATTGGTCTAAGGGTCCAAGGAAAAATATTCCTTAAAAATCCACGTTTAGTGGTCTAAGGGTACTTCAAAAAATATTGTTTAAAACCCACTTTTATTGGTCTAAGGGTCCTTTAACAAATATTCCTTAAAAATCCACGTTTATTGCTCTAAGGGTCCTTCAAAAAATATTGTTTAAAAATCCACGTTTATTGCTCTAAGGGTCCTTCAAAAAATATTGTTTAAAAATCCACGTTTATTGGTCTAAGTTCCTTCAAAAAAATATTATTTAAAAATCCACACTTATTGGTCCTTAAAAATCCACGCTCATTGCTTTGGGGTTCCTTGAACTAATATTATTATTTGATGGTCCCTTAAAAAAAACACCTTCCAATTATTGGCATTCAGTGTGAGATTAACAACAAATTCCATATTAGAGAATTGAAACAAGTTTTTTCGTCACCCTTTGTTGTTGTTTTTCGCCTTTTATTTAGCAAAAAAGGTATGAATTAAATTCGTATTTCACACGGATCACACGATAAGCTTGAGTGGTTGAAAGTTCAATAATATTGGGGTGAACAGAGAGAATTAAAAAAAAAAACTGCCCTTTAAAAATATCTTCATATACATATTAAATAATTGATACGCCACATAATAATACTTATACCCTCCCCAGTACCTTGTCATGTAAAAGGGCACTCAATAATCCACAGTTCCTTTAATTTTGAAAATAATTTTCCAAATTTTGTATTCAACGCCGCACCTCCCTATTCCATTTCTGTAGCCCCCAAAAATGCATTGTGAAATTCAATGGTAATGGTGTTGCGACTGCTGGTAGCGATGATGATGCTGATGATGGTGGTGGTGCAAGCGATGGCGGTGGAAATGATAAAACCAAAGCACGTAACATGTGATGCGTTTTCATTCAGCAGTTATGGTTCCATGCGTGTTATCCCGCACACGATTTGCACACAAAAGCTCTAAGGACCACACAAGACCGCACATTTATCGACAAACAAATGGAAGCGACCAACCGCCCGCCCACACTCCCACACATACCCACACACTGTGATAGCCGTTCACAACTCATACTAATGTAAATCCATTCGAGTGCAAATAATTTTAATTCAATTTTCAAGTATTTCTTTTTGCTGGAAAAACTCATCGGATGGCTGATGCTGCTGCTGGTTGGTTTCAAATCTATTGCCAAGCCCTCTGTGTTGTAGTTGTTGTCAACATCCAATAGAACAATGCAATGATCGTAATAGAAACGAGATAATTTCAGTTTAATGCTTAAATATACATTCAACACATCATCAACTGAGTGAAAATGGAATGGGATAACAATTCTTTTTTTGTTTTTATAACCCCCATGGAAATAGAGTGTGAACAAAGAGAATGACATTTATATATGCACACACATACATACATACGTACATATTTTATTTTTATTATTCCGGAGTGATAAATAAAGATGATCAAGATATGTTTAGAGGCAGAAGATAATTTTTTTTAAAATACACATTTTTAAGGACTCATCAGACCAATACACGTGGATTTTAAAGAATATTTTTCCAAACACCATCAGACCAATAAACCTGGATTTTTAAAGAATATTTTTCGAACCACCATCACAACAGCCAGCGTGGATTTTTAAAGGATATGTTTTCAAGGCCTATCAGACCAATAAACGTGGATTTTTAAAGAATACTTTTTCAAGGACCATCGGACCAATAAACGTGGATTTTTAAAGAATATTTTTCCAAACACCATCAGACCAATAAGCGTGGATTTTTAAAAAATTTTTTTTCAAACACCATCAGACCAATAAGCTTGGATTTTTAAAGAATATTTTTCCAAACACCATCAGACCAATAAGCGTGGATTTTTAAAGAATATTTTTCCAAACACCATCAGACCAATAAGCGTGGATTTTTAAAGAATATTTTTCCAAACACCATCAGACCAATAAGCGTGGATTTTTAAAAAATTTTTTTTCAAACACCATCAGACCAATAAGCTTGGATTTTTAAAGAATATTTTTCCAAACACCATCAGACCAATAAGCTTGGATTTTTAAAGAATATTTTTCCAAACAAAATCAGACCAACAAACGTGGATTTTTAAAGAATATTTTTCCAAACAAAATCAGAACAACAAACGTGGATTTTTAAAGAATATTTTTCCAAACAAACATAGACCAATAAACGTGGATTTTAAAAGAATATTTTCTCAAGGACCGACAAACGTGGATTTTTAAAGAATATTTTTTCAAGGACCAACAAACGTGGATTTTTAAGGAATATTTTTTCAAGGACCAACAAACGTGGATTTTTAAAGAATATTTTTTCAAGGACCAACAAACGTGGATTTTTAAAGAATATTTTTTCAAGGACCAACAAACGTGGATTTTTAAAGAATATTTTTTCAAGGACCAACAAACGTGGATTTTTAAGGAATATTTTTTCAAGGACCAACAAACGTGGATTTTTAAAGAATATTTTTTCAAGGACCAACAAACGTGGATTTTTAAAGAATATTTTTTCAAGGACCAACAAACGTGGATTTTTAAAGAATATTTTTTCAAGGACCAACAAACGTGGATTTTTAAGGAATATTTTTTCAAGGACCAACAAACGTGGATTTTTAAGGAATATTTATTCAAGGACCAACAAACGTGGATTTTTAAGGAATATTTTTTCAAGGACCAACAAACGTGGATTTTTAAGGAATATTTTTTCAAGGACCAACAAACGTGGATTTTTAAAGAATATTTTTTCAAGGACCAACAAACGTGGATTTTTAAAGAATATTTGTTCAAGGGCCAACAAACGAGGATTTTTAAAGAATATTTTTTCAAGGGCCAACAAACGAGGATTTTTAAAGAATATTTTTTCAAGGACCAACAAACGTGGATTTTTAAAGAATATTTTTTCAAGGACCAACAAACGTGGATTTTTAAAGAATATTTTTTCAAGGACCAATAAACGTGGATTTTTAAAGAATATTTTTTCAAGGACCAATAAACGTGGATTTTTAAAGAATATTTTTTCAAGGACCAATAAACGTGGATTTTTAAAGAATATTTTTCCAAACAAAATCAGAACAACAAACGTGGATTTTTAAAGAATATTTTTCCAAACAAACATAGACCAATAAACGTGGATTTTAAAAGAATATTTTCTCAAGGACCGACAAACGTGGATTTTTAAAGAATATTTTTTCAAGGACCAACAAACGTGGATTTTTAAGGAATATTTTTTCAAGGACCAACAAACGTGGATTTTTAAAGAATATTTTTTCAAGGACCAACAAACGTGGATTTTTAAAGAATATTTTTTCAAGGACCAACAAACGTGGATTTTTAAAGAATATTTTTTCAAGGACCAACAAACGTGGATTTTTAAGGAATATTTTTTCAAGGACCAACAAACGTGGATTTTTAAGGAATATTTATTCAAGGACCAACAAACGTGGATTTTTAAGGAATATTTTTTCAAGGACCAACAAACGTGGATTTTTAAGGAATATTTTTTCAAGGACCAACAAACGTGGATTTTTAAAGAATATTTTTTCAAGGACCAACAAACGTGGATTTTTAAAGAATATTTGTTCAAGGGCCAACAAACGAGGATTTTTAAAGAATATTTTTTCAAGGGCCAACAAACGAGGATTTTTAAAGAATATTTTTTCAAGGACCAACAAACGTGGATTTTTAAAGAATATTTTTTCAAGGACCAACAAACGTGGATTTTTAAAGAATATTTTTTCAAGGACCAATAAACGTGGATTTTTAAAGAATATTTTTTCAAGGACCAATAAACGTGGATTTTTAAAGAATATTTTTTCAAGGACCAATAAACGTGGATTTTTAAAGAATATTTTTTCAAGGACCAATAAACGTGGATTTTTAAAGAATATTTTTTCAAGGACCAATAAACGTGGATTTTTAAAGAATATTTTTTCAAGGACCAATAAACGTGGATTTTTAAAGAATATTTTTTCAAGGACCAATAAACGTGGATTTTTAAAGAATATTTTTTCAAGGACCAATAAACGTGGATTTTTAAAGAATATTTTTTCAAGGACCAATAAACGTGGATTTTTAAAGAATATTTTTTCAAGGACCAATAAACGTGGATTTTTAAAGAATATTTTTTCAAGGACCAATAAACGTGGATTTTTAAAGAATATTTTTTCAAGGACCAATAAACGTGGATTTTTAAAGAATATTTTTTCAAGGACCAATAAACGTGGATTTTTAAAGAATATTTTTTCAAGGACCCATAAACGTGGATTTTTAAAGAATATTTTTTCAAGGACCAATAAACGTGGATTTTTAAAGAATATTTTTTCAAGGACCAATAAACGTGGATTTTTAAAGAATATTTTTTCAAGGACCAATAAACGTGAATTTTTAAAGAATATTTTTTCAAGGACCAATAAACGTGGATTTTTAAAGAATATTTTTTCAAGGACCAATAAACGTGGATTTTTAAAGAATATTTTTTTCAAGGACCAATAAACGTGGATTTTTAAAGAATATTTTTTCAAGGACCAATAAACGTGGATTTTTAAAGAATATTTTTTCAAGGACCAATAAACATGGATTTTTAAAGAATATTTTTTCAAGGACAAATAAACGTGGATTTTTAAAGAATATTTTTTCAAGGACCAATAAACGTGGATTTTTAAAGAATATTTTTTCAAGGACCAATAAACGTGGATTTTTAAAGAATATTTTTTCAAGGACCAATAAACGTGGATTTTTAAAGAATATTTTTTCAAGGACCAATAAACGTGGATTTTTAAAGAATATTTTTTCAAGGACCAATAAACGTGGATTTTTAAAGAATATTTTTTCAAGGACCAATAAACGTGGATTTTTAAAGAATATTTTTTCAAGGACCAATAAACGTGGATTTTTAAAGAATATTTTTTCAAGGACCAATAAACGTGGATTTTTAAAGAATATTTTTTCAAGGACCAATAAACGTGGATTTTTAAAGAATATTTTTTCAAGGACCAATAAACATGGATTTTTAAAGAATATTTTTTCAAGGACAAATAAACGTGGATTTTTAAAGAATATTTTTTCAAGGACCAATAAACGTGGATTTTTAAAGAATATTTTTTCAAGGACCAATAAACGTGGATTTTTAAAGAATATTTTTTCAAGGACCAATAAACGTGGATTTTTAAAGAATATTTTTTCAAGGACCAATAAACGTGGATTTTTAAAGAATATTTTTTCAAGGACCAATAAACGTGGATTTTTAAAGAATATTTTTTCAAGGACCAATAAACGTGGATTTTTAAAGAATATTTTTTCAAGGACCAATAAACGTGGATATTTAAAGAATATTTTTTCAAGGACCAATAAACGTGGATTTTTAAAGAATATTTTTTCAAGGACCAATAAACGTGGATTTTTAAAGAATATTTTTTCAAGGACCAATAAACATGGATTTTTAAAGAATATTTTTTCAAGGACAAATAAACGTGGATTTTTAAAGAATATTTTTTCAAGGACCAATAAACGTGGATTTTTAAAGAATATTTTTTCAAGGACCAATAAACGTGGATTTTTAAAGAATATTTTTTCAAGGACCAATAAACGTGGATATTTAAAGAATATTTTTTCAAGGACCAATAAACATGGATTTTTAAAGAATATTTTTTCAAGGACAAATAAACGTGGATTTTTAAAGAATATTTTTTCAAGGACCAATAAACGTGGATTTTTAAAGAATATTTTTTCAAGGACCAATAAACGTGGATTTTTAAAGAATATTTTTTCAAGGACCAATAAACGTGGATATTTAAAGAATATTTTTTCAAGGACCAATAAACATAGATTTTTAAAGAATATTTTTTCAAGGACAAATAAACGTGGATTTTTAAAGAATATTTTTTCAAGGACCAATAAACGTGGATTTTTAAAGAATATTTTTTCAAGGACCAATAAACATGGATTTTTAAAGAATATTTTTTCAAGGACCAATAAACGTGGATTTTTAAAGAATATTTTTTCAAGGACCAATAAACGTGGATTTTTAAAGAATATTTTTTCAAGGACCAATAAACGTGGATATTTAAAGAATATTTTTCAAGGACCAATAAACATGGATTTTTAAAGAATATTTTTTCAAGGACCAATAAACGTGGATTTTTAAAGAATATTTTTTCAAGGACCAATAAACGTGGATTTTTAAAGAATATTTTTTCAAGGACCAATAAACGTGGATATTTAAAGAATATTTTTTCAAGGACCAATAAACATGGATTTTTAAAGAATATTTTTTCAAGGACAAATAAACGTGGATTTTTAAAGAATATTTTTTCAAGGACCAATAAACGTGGATTTTTAAAGAATATTTTTTCAAGGACCAATAAACGTGGATTTTTAAAGAATATTTTTTCAAGGACCAATAAACGTGGATATTTAAAGAATATTTTTTCAAGGACCAATAAACATAGATTTTTAAAGAATATTTTTTCAAGGACAAATAAACGTGGATTTTTAAAGAATATTTTTTCAAGGACCAATAAACGTGGATTTTTAAAGAATATTTTTTCAAGGACCAATAAACATGGATTTTTAAAGAATATTTTTTCAAGGACCAATAAACGTGGATTTTTAAAGAATATTTTTTCAAGGACCAATAAACGTGGATTTTTAAAGAATATTTTTTCAAGGACCAATAAACGTGGATTTTTAAAGAATATTTTTTCAAGGACCAATAAACGTGGATTTTTAAAGAATATTTTTTCAAGGACCAATAAACGTGGATTTTTAAAGAATATTTTTTCAAGGACCAATAAACGTGGATATTTAAAGAATATTTTTTCAAGGACCAATAAACGTGGATTTTTAAAGAATATTTTTTCAAGGACCAATAAACGTGGATTTTTAAAGAATATTTTTTCAAGGACCAATAAACATGGATTTTTAAAGAATATTTTTTCAAGGACAAATAAACGTGGATTTTTAAAGAATATTTTTTCAAGGACCAATAAACGTGGATTTTTAAAGAATATTTTTTCAAGGACCAATAAACGTGGATTTTTAAAGAATATTTTTTCAAGGACCAATAAACGTGGATTTTTAAAGAATATTTGTTCAAGGACAAATAAACGTGGATTTTTAAAGAATATTTTTTCAAGGACCAATAAACGTGGATTTTTAAAGAATATTTTTTCAAGGACCAATAAACGTGGATTTTTAAAGAATATTTTTTCAAGGACCAATAAACGTGGATATTTAAAGAATATTTTTTCAAGGACCAATAAACGTGGATTTTTAAAGAATATTTTTTCAAGGACCAATAAACGTGGATTTTTAAAGAATATTTTTTCAAGGACCAATAAACGTGGATTTTTAAAGAATATTTTTTCAAGGACCAATAAACGTGGATATTTAAAGAATATTTTTTCAAGGACCAATAAACATGGATTTTTAAAGAATATTTTTTCAAGGACAAATAAACGTGGATTTTTAAAGAATATTTTTTCAAGGACCAATAAACGTGGATTTTTAAAGAATATTTTTTCAAGGACCAATAAACGTGGATTTTTAAAGAATATTTTTTCAAGGACCAATAAACGTGGATTTTTAAAGAATATTTTTTCAAGGACCAATAAACATGGATTTTTAAAGAATATTTTTTCAAGGACAAATAAACGTGGATTTTTAAAGAATATTTTTTCAAGGACCAATAAACGTGGATTTTTAAAGAATATTTTTTCAAGGACCAATAAACGTGGATTTTTAAAGAATATTTTTTCAAGGACCAATAAACGTGGATTTTTAAAGAATATTTTTTCAAGGACCAATAAACGTGGATTTTTAAAGAATATTTTTTCAAGGACCAATAAACGTGGATTTTTAAAGAATATTTTTTCAAGGACCAATAAACGTGGATTTTTAAAGAATATTTTTTCAAGGACCAATAAACGTGGATTTTTAAAGAATATTTTTTCAAGGACCAATAAACATGGATTTTTAAAGAATATTTTTTCAAGGACAAATAAACGTGGATTTTTAAAGAATATTTTTTCAAGGACCAATAAACGTGGATTTTTAAAGAATATTTTTTCAAGGACCAATAAACGTGGATTTTTAAAGAATATTTTTTCAAGGACCAATAAACGTGGATTTTTAAAGAATATTTTTTCAAGGACCAATAAACGTGGATTTTTAAAGAATATTTTTTCAAGGACCAATAAACGTGGATTTTTAAAGAATATTTTTTCAAGGACCAATAAACGTGGATTTTTAAAGAATATTTTTTCAAGGACCAATAAACGTGGATTTTTAAAGAATATTTTTTCAAGGACCAATAAACGTGGATTTTTAAAGAATATTTTTTCAAGGACCAATAAACGTGGATTTTTAAAGAATATTTTTTCAAGGACCAATAAACGTGGATTTTTAAAGAATATTTTTTCAAGGACCAATAAACGTGGATTTTTAAAGAATATTTTTTCAAGGACCAATAAACGTGGATTTTTAAAGAATATTTTTTCAAGGACCAATAAACGTGGATTTTTAAAGAATATTTTTTCAAGGACCAATAAACGTGGATTTTTAAAGAATATTTTTTCAAGGACCAATAAACGTGGATTTTTAAAGAATATTTTTTCAAGGACCAATAAACGTGGATTTTTAAAGAATATTTTTTCAAGGACCAATAAACGTGGATTTTTAAAGAATATTTTTTCAAGGACCAATAAACGTGGATTTTTAAAGAATATTTTTTCAAGGACCAATAAACATGGATTTTTAAAGAATATTTTTTCAAGGACAAATAAACGTGGATTTTTAAAGAATATTTTTTCAAGGACAAATAAACGTGGATTTTTAAAGAATATTTTTTCAAGGACCAATAAACGTGGATTTTTAAAGAATATTTTTTCAAGGACCAATAAACGTGGATTTTTAAAGAATATTTGTTCAAGGACAAATAAACGTGGATTTTTAAAGAATATTTTTTCAAGGACCAATAAACGTGGATTTTTAAAGAATATTTTTTCAAGGACCAATAAACGTGGATTTTTAAAGAATATTTTTTCAAGGACCAATAAACGTGGATATTTAAAGAATATTTTTTCAAGGACCAATAAACGTGGATTTTTAAAGAATATTTTTTCAAGGACCAATAAACGTGGATTTTTAAAGAATATTTTTTCAAGGACCAATAAACGTGGATTTTTAAAGAATATTTTTTCAAGGACCAATAAACGTGGATATTTAAAGAATATTTTTTCAAGGACCAATAAACATGGATTTTTAAAGAATATTTTTTCAAGGACCAATAAACGTGGATTTTTAAAGAATATTTTTTCAAGGACCAATAAACGTGGATATTTAAAGAATATTTTTTCAAGGACCAATAAACATGGATTTTTAAAGAATATTTTTTCAAGGACCAATAAACGTGGATTTTTAAAGAATATTTTTTCAAGGACCAATAAACGTGGATTTTTAAAGAATATTTTTTCAAGGACCAATAAACGTGGATTTTTAAAGAATATTTTTTCAAGGACCAATAAACATGGATTTTTAAAGAATATTTTTTCAAGGACAAATAAACGTGGATTTTTAAAGAATATTTTTTCAAGGACCAATAAACGTGGATTTTTAAAGAATATTTTTTCAAGGACCAATAAACGTGGATTTTTAAAGAATATTTTTTCAAGGACCAATAAACGTGGATTTTTAAAGAATATTTTTTCAAGGACCAATAAACGTGGATTTTTAAAGAATATTTTTTCAAGGACCAATAAACGTGGATATTTAAAGAATATTTTTTCAAGGACCAATAAACGTGGATTTTTAAAGAATATTTTTTCAAGGACCAATAAACGTGGATTTTTAAAGAATATTTTTTCAAGGACCAATAAACATGGATTTTTAAAGAATATTTTTTCAAGGACAAATAAACGTGGATTTTTAAAGAATATTTTTTCAAGGACCAATAAACGTGGATTTTTAAAGAATATTTTTTCAAGGACCAATAAACGTGGATTTTTAAAGAATATTTTTTCAAGGACCAATAAACGTGGATATTTAAAGAATATTTTTTCAAGGACCAATAAACATGGATTTTTAAAGAATATTTTTTCAAGGACAAATAAACGTGGATTTTTAAAGAATATTTTTTCAAGGACCAATAAACGTGGATTTTTAAAGAATATTTTTTCAAGGACCAATAAACGTGGATTTTTAAAGAATATTTTTTCAAGGACCAATAAACGTGGATATTTAAAGAATATTTTTTCAAGGACCAATAAACATGGATTTTTAAAGAATATTTTTTCAAGGACAAATAAACGTGGATTTTTAAAGAATATTTTTTCAAGGACCAATAAACGTGGATTTTTAAAGAATATTTTTTCAAGGACCAATAAACATGGATTTTTAAAGAATATTTTTTCAAGGACAAATAAACGTGGATTTTTAAAGAATATTTTTTCAAGGACCAATAAACGTGGATTTTTAAAGAATATTTTTTCAAGGACCAATAAACGTGGATTTTTAAAGAATATTTTTTCAAGGACCAATAAACGTGGATTTTTAAAGAATATTTTTTCAAGGACCAATAAACGTGGATTTTTAAAGAATATTTTTTCAAGGACCAATAAACGTGGATTTTTAAAGAATATTTTTTCAAGGACCAATAAACGTGGATTTTTAAAGAATATTTTTTCAAGGACCAATAAACGTGGATTTTTAAAGAATATTTTTTCAAGGACCAATAAACGTGGATATTTAAAGAATATTTTTTCAAGGACCAATAAACGTGGATTTTTAAAGAATATTTTTTCAAGGACCAATAAACGTGGATTTTTAAAGAATATTTTTTCAAGGACCAATAAACATGGATTTTTAAAGAATATTTTTTCAAGGACAAATAAACGTGGATTTTTAAAGAATATTTTTTCAAGGACCAATAAACGTGGATTTTTAAAGAATATTTTTTCAAGGACCAATAAACGTGGATTTTTAAAGAATATTTTTTCAAGGACCAATAAACGTGGATATTTAAAGAATATTTTTTCAAGGACCAATAAACATGGATTTTTAAAGAATATTTTTTCAAGGACAAATAAACGTGGATTTTTAAAGAATATTTTTTCAAGGATCAATAAACGTGGATTTTTAAAGAATATTTTTTCAAGGACCAATAAACGTGGATTTTTAAAGAATATTTTTTCAAGGACCAATAAACGTGGATTTTTAAAGAATATTTTTTCAAGGACCAATAAACGTGGATTTTTAAAGAATATTTTTTCAAGGACCAATAAACGTGGATTTTTAAAGAATATTTTTTCAAGGACCAATAAACGTGGATTTTTAAAGAATATTTTTTCAAGGACCAATAAACGTGGATTTTTAAAGAATATTTTTTCAAGGACCAATAAACGTGGATATTTAAAGAATATTTTTTCAAGGACCAATAAACGTGGATTTTTAAAGAATATTTTTTCAAGGACCAATAAACGTGGATTTTTAAAGAATATTTTTTCAAGGACCAATAAACATGGATTTTTAAAGAATATTTTTTCAAGGACAAATAAACGTGGATTTTTAAAGAATATTTTTTCAAGGACCAATAAACGTGGATTTTTAAAGAATATTTTTTCAAGGACCAATAAACGTGGATTTTTAAAGAATATTTTTTCAAGGACCAATAAACGTGGATTTTTAAAGAATATTTTTTCAAGGACCAATAAACATGGATTTTTAAAGAATATTTTTTCAAGGACAAATAAACGTGGATTTTTAAAGAATATTTTTTCAAGGACCAATAAACGTGGATTTTTAAAGAATATTTTTTCAAGGACCAATAAACGTGGATTTTTAAAGAATATTTTTTCAAGGACCAATAAACGTGGATTTTTAAAGAATATTTTTTCAAGGACCAATAAACGTGGATTTTTAAAGAATATTTTTTCAAGGACCAATAAACGTGGATTTTTAAAGAATATTTTTTCAAGGACCAATAAACGTGGATTTTTAAAGAATATTTTTTCAAGGACCAATAAACGTGGATTTTTAAAGAATATTTTTTCAAGGACCAATAAACGTGGATTTTTAAAGAATATTTTTTCAAGGACCAATAAACGTGGATTTTTAAAGAATATTTTTTCAAGGACCAATAAACGTGGATTTTTAAAGAATATTTTTTCAAGGACCAATAAACGTGGATTTTTAAAGAATATTTTTTCAAGGACCAATAAACGTGGATTTTTAAAGAATATTTTTTCAAGGACCAATAAACGTGGATTTTTAAAGAATATTTTTTCAAGGACCAATAAACGTGGATTTTTAAAGAATATTTTTTCAAGGACCAATAAACGTGGATTTTTAAAGAATATTTTTTCAAGGACCAATAAACGTGGATTTTTAAAGAATATTTTTTCAAGGACCAATAAACGTGGATTTTTAAAGAATATTTTTTCAAGGACCAATAAACGTGGATTTTTAAAGAATATTTTTTCAAGGACCAATAAACGTGGATTTTTAAAGAATATTTTTTCAAGGACCAATAAACGTGGATTTTTAAAGAATATTTTTTCAAGGACCAATAAACGTGGATTTTTAAAGAATATTTTTTCAAGGACCAATAAACGTGGATTTTTAAAGAATATTTTTTCAAGGACCAATAAACGTGGATTTTTAAAGAATATTTTTTCAAGGACCAATAAACGTGGATTTTTAAAGAATATTTTTTCAAGGACCAATAAACGTGGATTTTTAAAGAATATTTTTTCAAGGACCAATAAACGTGGATTTTTAAAGAATATTTTTTCAAGGACCAATAAACGTGGATTTTTAAAGAATATTTTTTCAAGGACCAATAAACGTGGATTTTTAAAGAATATTTTTTCAAGGACCAATAAACGTGGATTTTTAAAGAATATTTTTTCAAGGACCAATAAACGTGGATTTTTAAAGAATATTTTTTCAAGGACCAATAAACGTGGATTTTTAAAGAATATTTTTTCAAGGACCAATAAACGTGGATTTTTAAAGAATATTTTTTCAAGGACCAATAAACGTGGATTTTTAAAGAATATTTTTTCAAGGACCAATAAACGTGGATTTTTAAAGAATATTTTTTCAAGGACCAATAAACGTGGATTTTTAAAGAATATTTTTTCAAGGACCAATAAATGTGGATTTTTAAAGAATATTTTTTCAAGGACCAATAAACGTGGATTTTTAAAGAATATTTTTTCAAGGACCAATAAACGTTGAATTTTAAAGAATATTTTTTCAAGGACCAATAAACGTGGATTTTTAAAGAATATTTTTTCAAGGACCAATAAACGTGGATTTTTAAAGAATATTTTTTCAAGGACCAATAAACGTGGATTTTTAAAGAATATTTTTTCAAGGACCAATAAACGTGGATTTTTAAAGAATATTTTTTCAAGGACCAATAAACGTGGATTTTTAAAGAATATTTTTTCAAGGACCAATAAACGTGGATTTTTAAAGAATATTTTTTCAAGGACCAATAAACGTGGATTTTTAAAGAATATTTTTTCAAGGACCAATAAACGTGGATTTTTAAAGAATATTTTTTCAAGGACCAATAAACGTGGATTTTTAAAGAATATTTTTTCAAGGACCAATAAACGTGGATTTTTAAAGAATATTTTTTCAAGGACCAATAAACGTGGATTTTTAAAGAATATTTTTTCAAGGACCAATAAACGTGGATTTTTAAAGAATATTTTTTCAAGGACCAATAAACGTGGATTTTTAAAGAATATTTTTTCAAGGACCAATAAACGTGGATTTTTAAAGAATATTTTTTCAAGGACCAATAAACGTGGATTTTTAAAGAATATTTTTTCAAGGACCAATAAACGTGGATTTTTAAAGAATAATTTTTCAAGGACCAATAAACGTGGATTTTTAAAGAATAATTTTTCAAGGACCAATAAACGTGGATTTTTAAAGAATATTTTTTCAAGGACCAATAAACGTGGATTTTTAAAGAATATTTTTTCAAGGACCAATAAACGTGGATTTTTAAAGAATATTTTTTCAAGGACCAATAAACGTTGAATTTTAAAGAATATTTTTTCAAGGACCAATAAACGTGGATTTTTAAAGAATATTTTTTCAAGGACCAATAAACGTGGATTTTTAAAGAATATTTTTTCAAGGACCAATAAGCGTGGATTTTTAAAAAATATTTTTTCAAGGACCATCGGAACAATAAACGTGGATTTTTAAAGAATATTTTTTCAAGGACCATCGGAACAATAAACGCGGATTTTTAAAGAATATTTTTTCAAGGACCAATAAACGTTGAATTTTAAAGAATATTTTTTCAAGGACCAATAAACGTGGATTTTTAAAGAATATTTTTTCAAGGACCAATAAGCGTGGATTTTTAAAAAATATTTTTTCAAGGACCATCGGAACAATAAACGTGGATTTTTAAAGAATATTTTTTCAAGGACCATCGGAACAATAAACGTGGATTTTTAAAGAATATTTTTTCAAGGACCCTCAGACCAATAAGCGTGGATTTTTAAAAAATATTTTTCCTTGGACCATCGGAACAATAAGCGTGGATTTTTAAAAAATATTTTTTCAAGGACCATCAGACCTATAAACGTGGATTTTTAAAAAATATTTTTCCTTGGACCCTCAGACCAATAAGCGTGGATTTTTAAAAAATATTTTTCCTTGGACCCTCAGACCAATAAGCGTGGATTTTTAAAAAATATTTTTCCTTGGACCCTCAGACCAATAAGCGTGGATTTTTAAAAAATATTTTTCCTTGGACCCTCAGACCAATAAGCGTGGATTTTTAAAAAATATTTTTTCCTTGGACCCTCAGACCAATAAGCGTGGATTTTTAAAAAATATTTTTCCTTGGACCCTTAGACCAATAAGCGTGGATTTTTAAAGAATATTTTTCCTTGGACCCTCAGACCAATAAGCGTGGATTTTTAAAAAATATTTTTCCTTGGACCCTCAGACCAATAAGCGTGGATTTTTAAAAAATATTTTTCCTTGGACCCTCAGACCAATAAGCGTGGATTTTTAAAAAATATTTTTCCTTGGACCCTCAGACCAATAAGCGTGGATTTTTAAAGAATATTTTTCCAAACATAATCAGACCAATAAACGTGGATTTTTAAAAAAATATTTTTCCTTGGACCCTCAGACCAATAAGCGTGGATTTTTAAAGAATATTTTTCCAAACATAATCAGACCAATAAACGTGGATTTTTAAAAAAATATTTTTCCTTGGACCCTCAGAACAATAAGCGTGGATTTTTAAAAAATATTTTTCCTTGGACCCTCAGACCAATAAGCGTGGATTTTTAAAAAATATTTTTCCTTTAAAGAATATTTTTTCAAGGACCAATAAACGTTGAATTTTAAAGAATATTTTTTCAAGGACCAATAAACGTGGATTTTTAAAGAATATTTTTTCAAGGACCAATAAACGTGGATTTTTAAAGAATATTTTTTCAAGGACCAATAAACGTGGATTTTTAAAAAATATTTTTTCAAGGACCATCGGAACAATAAACGTGGATTTTTAAAGAATATTTTTTCAAGGACCATCGGAACAATAAACGTGGATTTTTAATGAATATTTTTTCAAGGACCATCGGAACAATAAACGTGGATTTTTAAAGAATATTTTTTCAAGGACCATCGGAACAATAAACGTGGATTTTTAAAGAATATTTTTTCAAGGACCCTCAGACCAATAAGCGTGGATTTTTAAAAAATATTTTTCCTTGGACCCTCAGACCAATAAGCGTGGATTTTTAAAAAATATTTTTTCAAGGACCATCAGACCTATAAACGTGGATTTTTAAAAAATATTTTTCCTTGGACCCTCAGACCAATAAGCGTGGATTTTTAAAAAATATTTTTCCTTGGACCCTCAGACCAATAAGCGTGGATTTTTAAAAAATATTTTTCCTTGGGCCCTCAGACCAATAAGCGTGGATTTTTAAAAAATATTTTTCCTTGGACCCTCAGACCAATAAGCGTGGATTTTTAAAAAATATTTTTCCTTGGACCCTCAGACCAATAAGCGTGGATTTTTAAAGAATATTTTTCCTTGGACCCTCAGACCAATAAGCGTGGATTTTTAAAAAATATTTTTCCTTGGACCCTCAGACCAATAAGCGTGGATTTTTAAAAAATATTTTTCCTTGGACCCTCAGACCAATAAGCGTGGATTTTTAAAAAATATTTTTCCTTGGACCCTCAGACCAATAAGCGTGGATTTTTAAAAAATATTTTTCCTTGGACCCTCAGACCAATAAGCGTGGATTTTTAAAGAATATTTTTCCAAACATAATCAGACCAATAAACGTGGATTTTTAAAAAATATTTTTCCTTGGACCCTCAGAACAATAAGCGTGGATTTTTAAAAAATATTTTTCCTTGGACCCTCAGACCAATAAGCGTGGATTTTTAAAAAATATTTTTCCTTGGACCCTCAGACCAATAAGCGTGGATTTTTAAAAAATATTTTTCCTTGGACCCTCAGACCAATAAGCGTGGATTTTTAAAAAATATTTTTCCTTGGACCCTCAGACCAATAAGCGTGGATTTTTAAAAAATATTTTTCCTTGGACCCTCAGACCAATAAGCGTGGATTTTTAAAAAATATTTTTCCTTGGACCCTCAGACCAATAAGCGTGGATTTTTAAAAAATATTTTTCCAAACATAATCAGACCAATAAACGTGGATTTTTAAAAAATATTTTTCCTTGGACCCTCAGACCAATAAGCGTGGATTTTTAAAAAATGTTTTTCCTTGGACCCTCAGACCAATAAGCGTGGATTTTTAAAACATATTTTTTCAAGGACCCTCAGACCAATAAGCGTGGATTTTAAAAAAATACTTTTTCAAGGACCCTCAGACCAATAAGCGTGGATTTTTAAAAAATACTTTTTCAAGGACCCTCAGACCAATAAGCGTGGATTTTTAAAAAATATTTTTTCAAGGACCCTCAGACCAATAAGCGTGGATTTTTAAAAAAATATTTATTCAAGGACCCTCAGACCAATAAGCGTGGATTTTTAAAAAAAATATTTTTCCTTGCACCCTCAGACCAACAAGCGTGGATTTTTAAAAAATATTTTTCCTTGCACCCTCAGACCAATAAGCGTGGATTTTTAAAAAAATATTTTTCCTTGCACCCTCAGACCAATAAGCGTGGATTTTTAAAAAAAATATTTTTCCTTGCACTCTCAGACCAATAAGCGTGGATTTTTAAAAAAATATTTTTTCAAGGACCCTCAGACCAATAAGCGTGGATTTTTAAAAAAAATATTTTTCCTTGGACCCTCAGACCAATAAGCGTGGATTTTTAAAAAATATTTTTCCTTGGACCCTCAGACCAATAAGCGTGGATTTTTAAAAAATATTTTTCCTTGGACCCTCAGACCAATAAGCGTGGATTTTTAAAAAATATTTTTCCTTGGACCCTCAGACCAATAAGCGTGGATTTTTAAAAAATATTTTTCCTTGGACCCTCAGACCAATAAGCGTGGATTTTTAAAAAATATTTTTCCTTGGACCCTCAGACCAATAAGCGTGGATTTTTAAAAAATATTTTTCCTTGGACCCTCAGACCAATAAGCGTGGATTTTTAAAAAATATTTTTCCTTGGACCCTCAGACCAATAAGCGTGGATTTTTAAAAAATATTTTTCCTTGGACCCTCAGAACAATAAGCGTGGATTTTTAAAAAAATATTTTTCCTTGGACCCTCAGACCAATAAGCGTGGATTTTTAAAAAATATTTTTCCTTGGACCCTCAGAACAATAAGCGTGGATTTTTAAAAAAATATTTTTCCTTGGACCCTCAGACCAATAAGCGTGGATTTTTAAAAAATATTTTTCCTTGGACCCTCAGAACAATAAGCGTGGATTTTTAAGAAAATATTTTTCCTTGGACCCTCAGACCAATAAGCGTGGATTTTTAAAAAATTTTATTATATTTTAAAGAATCAAATGTGTTAAATGAATTACTTCTTCCTACGGTATGCATTTGGATACGCAACGCAATATAGCAATGGAGTCCATGTGTTTCTATGTGCTATTTGGCCATAACATTCTTTGGTCATATTGCGTGTCAATTGGCGGCAAAATAATGTAATTGTCTGGTATAGGAATTGGGCGGTGGTTCGTTTCATATACGTGGTAAACGGTTTGTTTTTCGTACGGCGATTTATAATTGTTTCCAATTGGAAATTGCCCCAGTAACTTTAGGAATGCCACCAACCTATGCTTTTGGCTTGCCAGCTACCTTTCCTTTGTTGTTATAAAGTGAAAACCAATGGCAGGGTGATAAATGAACTTTGATTGCTGTGTCAAAAGTAAATATTGACAGTTGTGCTCAGTGCGCAGTGTATGCCAAATTAGTGACATCACATAACGACGCCCCTAGTAACAGCAGCAATGAACGAAATAAAACCTGGGGATAAGCTTGCAGGACTGTTGCCGTTGTTCTTCAATGAAAGGGGCATTCAAATAATTACCTGGAAACAATGGTAAGCGAATGGAAAAAAATTACCCAGGATGGAATAATGGAATTTCACTGGAAATTTAATGGGAGTGTTGGTCTGCGGGTGCTTAAAGAAATATTCTTTAAAAATCCACGCTTATTGTTGTGATGGTGGTTGGAAAAATATTCTTTAAAAATCCACGCTTATTGTTGTGATGGTGGTTGGAAAAATATTCTTTAAAAATCCACGCTTATTGTTGTGATGGTGGTTGGAAAAATATTCTTTAAAAATCCACGCTTTGCTTTGTGATGGCCCCTGATAAGGATCCTATGCGTATAAGTTATGTCAATAGTCATACGCCACATGATGAATAAATTTTATATTCGCTATTCTTTGGTTTTTTGCGGGCTTCCTAAGTTTCTGACTCAAATTAGAATAAGATAGTATTTTTTTGCGAAACATATTCTTGCATTGACTAGAAAAAATCCTTTGCTATTTATTTACAAACTTTTTTCTTGGTCTTTGGTAAGGTTTCAATCAAATTATATTTTACACAAATTCCATAACTCAGTTATTATGCAAAGATGCATTTTTTCATGTAAATAAATTTGAATAAATGAAATCAAATAGTTTTCGAGAAAGAAGAAAGGGCTTACGAAAATAATAACTAAACATTTGGAAAATGTAAAATATTACACTCACAAAAAGAGATCGAACAAAATGAAGTCAGTTGACTTATCAACTACATAAGGAGTGTCCAGAACATAGTCATTCTTCATTTACAACTATCTGCCCGGTCAGACTTTTCGTTTATACTCCTCCCTCCCATGATTCAAACAAGGAAACTCTCTATTTTCTTCTTGAGTGTATGGTTTTTTTCTCTCCCAACAAAAAATCGAATCAATAGGATTATGCATTGCATAATCCTGAGGTGCAATTTTCGTAACGTAACTAAATCGAATCAAATGACATTGTTTGCAAATAATTTCATATCGAAACTAAAACAAAAGTAAACACACACGTCCACAAACACATACATTCCATCGCTCTATAACAACTGCATTGCATGTTACCCCATTGAGAACACATCCTTGCGGCAGTCAAACATATGGCAAAGAAATCAGGCGGAAATATTGATAAAACTTTTGTCGTCTATATGACGAAAAAAAGAAAATATTTTTACCTCCAGCTGTACACATTATTGCTAACACAACGAAGTTCTCTTTTCAACAAAGTGGGAAAAAGCCGTAGTAGAATGCTTGTGTGCAATTTTTGTTTTGCAATGTAATAAAGGTGAAAAGTTTGCTTTCAATGAAAATGAAATGAAACAAGTTAAAACAAGTAAAAAAGTATCAGTCGGCTTTGCCGACAGAGGTATACCCTCAACCTGTGCAAATTGAAACACTTTTTTCACAAAAAACTTATGTATTTAGGGGGTTTCAAAAATTTGGTCGTATGAACCGACAAAAATGTTGATTAGGATTAAAGTTCAAAAATTTTGCGGAAAAGGTACTTAAAGGAATGGACCGACATATACCATGGGGGTGCCATAGGGGGTTTTTACACCCTTCGGGCTGTTTCCTCAAGAAGTATGGACTTGCCCCTGAAACAACTTTTACCATCGTAATTGAGGCAGCGTATGTAAGTTGCTTCAACAAAAATCAAAGTAAGTCGAAAGCAGGTCTTAAAGTGAACTTATCCAAAATTTTGTGTGGGAGGTACGGGATGGAGTGGACAAATATAGTCCGTATTCGAACCTGATCTATATCTGGTAGTTATTATGAGAATGTGTAAAGTATGGACCAAATCGGTCACTCCACCAAGAGTTATCGTGCGCACAATTTTTCCGAATATTTTTTAACTTTTGTGGGGTAGGTACCTGAAGGAGTGGACCGATATGGCTTATCTACGAACTTAAAGTAAGTTTGGAAACAATATTACGAAGGCCAAATTTTGGCCGGAATCGGCATTTCCGTTCGAGAAGTATCTTGCGCTTCCACCCATAAACATGGTGTCATAGGGTTTGTTTTTCAACTTTCAGGCTATTTTTTCAGGAAGTATGGACTTGCCCCTGAGGAAACTTGTACCTTTGTATAGGGGACAGTGAATACAAGATGTTACAACAAAAACTAAGGCGATCCGAGAGCAGGTCCTAAACTGAACTTTTCCGAAATTTTGTGTGGGAGGTACTCGAAGAGTTTACCGATTGAGTCCATATTGGAACCTCATCTAAATCTGGTAGAAATTTCATAATGTGCAAAATATGGACCAAATCGGTTATTCCCTTCAAGAGTTATCGTACGCACAAATTTTCCGAACATTTTCGAACTTTTGTGGGTGAGGTACATGAAGGAGTGAACCGATATGGATTATCTTCAAACTCAAACTATGTTTGGACAAAATATTACTAAGACCAAATTTTGGACCCAATCGGCAGATCCGTTTGAGCCGACCACTACACACGGTGTCATAGGGTTTTTTGTAACTTTCAGGCTATTTTCTCAGGAAGTATGGACTTGCCCCTAATGAAACTTACAGCGTCGTATAGAGGACAGCGAATACAACTTGCGTAAACAAAAATCAAAGCGATTCGAGACCAGGTCCTAAACTGATCTTTTCCGAAATTTTGTGTGGGAGGTACCCGAAGGGTACCAAGCAACGGTCTTGACCGGCTTTAACATGGCAAAGCCCAGGATTTATCTTGGTCCCTCTTTCATCTCAAGTGGACACTGACCTCCCCGTGGTGTCACCTGGGGAACTGCCTTTAACACCCGTTAAAGGTAGTGAGCTAACATGTGCCGCGCGTTCACCCATAAGAACGTTAAAAACTTGGGTTTGGGCGTCGGGTTAGTAACCCTCCCCTAGAAAAAACATCCTACTATGAAAAAACAAAAGAAAAGAAAAACAAACCCCTCTAAAGTTGACGAACCCCGCAAACGTTTTAAGGACCATGATCTGCGAATCTGCACCTGGAATGTTCGCACTCTTTATAGAGAAGGGGCAGTGTTCGCATTGGCAGACGTACTTGAAAAGTACAAGGCCGATATTACTGCCATACAGGAAATACGATGGATTGGGAAAGGCGTCACAACAACACCTAAAAGTGACGCACTCTATTATAGCTGCCATGACGTAAAGCATGAGTTTGGTTGCGGATTTGTAAACATCTAAACATCTGGTATCCAGCTTCACTCCAGTGAATGAAAGACTTGCTGTAATTCGAATAAAAGCTAAATTCTTCAACATCAGCTTTATTTGCGCTCATGCTCCCACTGAAGAAAAGGACGAACAGACCAAAGATATATTTTACGAGCGCTTAGAAGAAACATACGACCGTTGTCCTGCCCATGACATTAAAATTATTTTAAGCGATTTTAATGCCAAAATTGGAAAGGAAAATATCTTTGGCCCAACAGTCGGGAAATTCAGTCTCCACAGTGAAAAATCTGACAATGGTATGAGGCTGATAGACTTTGCAGCTGCAAAAAACATGGTAGTTAGCATTACAATATTTAAGCATCTCGATATTCATAAGAGCACCTGGCTGTTGCCATATTAAAGAACAAGAAATCAAATTGATCACGTTGTGATAGATGGAAGACATGCATCAAGCGTGTTGGATGTACGATCGTTCCGAGATGCAAACATAGACTCGGATCACTACCTTGTTGCAGCAAAGGTACGTACCAGATTAAAGGTAGCAAACAAAGTGCGAACAGACACAACACGGAAGTTGGACATCGATAGGCTGTAAACACAACAGATAGCCACAGCATATTCCACTCAACTAGCCCAATTGCTTAATGAGAGCACTCCTTGTCCCGATAACATAACAACACAATGGCAAAATATTGCCCACTCCATGCAAGCAGCCGCAAAATCCATACTTGGATACCAGAGACCTCCACAAAGGAATTCATGGTATGACCAGGAGTGTCGTGCTGCTACCGAAGAGAAAAATGCGGCATATAGGGCTACTTTACAATCCGTAGCAACGCGTAGCACACGGGAGAGATACAGGGAGAAAAGGAGAGAAGAGAAACGTCTTTTCCGCAAGAAAAAGAGAGAAATGGAAAAGCGGGAGTGTGAAAAAATCGAGATGTACAGCAGCCAGAATGAAGTCCGAAAATTCTACCAAAGAGTGAAACATCAAACAGATGGCTTTGGTACAGGCACATCCTCCTGTAGAGACCAGCAAGGTAATATGGTAACAGATACAGATAGCGTGCTCAGGATATGGAAGGAACATTTCTCCAATCTGCTGGTATCCAATAGTAGCGAAGACGATGATACCACAGATCCAATCCCAGAAGATGGTATAGAATGTATACCGCCGGCCAAGATGAGGTAAAAACAGCAATCAACCGGCTGAAGAATAATAAAGCAGCAGGAGCCGATGGCTTACCAGCCGAGCTGTTTAAAACCGGAGGCGACGCGCTGATAAGGTGTATGCATCAGCTAGTTAGCACCATCTGGCAGGAAGAACGCGTACCCGACGATTGGAACCTGAGCATCCTATGTCCCGTCCACAGGATAGGAGATAAGACTGTATGCTCCAACTATAGGGGCATAAGTCTTCTCCCTATTGCCTATAAGATAGTGTCAGGGATATTGTGCGAACGACTAAAGCCAATGGTCAACGAAATAATTGGACCATACCAATGTGGCTTTAGACCTGGCAATTCCACCATTGACCAGATATTTACCCTGCGGCAAATCCTAGAGAAGACCCAAGAGATGCAGATCGACACATTTCACCTATTTGTCGATTATAAAGCAGCATTCGACAGTCCCCTCCGATCAAAGGTATTCCACGCAATGTCTGAATTTGGTATCCCCGCAAAGCTGATCCGGCTTTGTAAGATGACTTTAACTGATACTAGGTCCTCAGTTAAAATTGGAAAAAACCTCTCCGAATAATTTTGTACCAAAAGAGGTTTCCGACAAGGAGACAGCCTTTCGTGTGATCTCTTCAACATCCTGCTAGAAAAGGTTATACGAGAGGCAAACGTCAAAAGAAGTGGCACAATTTACACCAATAGCCACATGTTACTTGCCTATGCTGATGACATAGACATCATGGGACGATCAGTAAAGGAAGTAACTGATACCTTTAGGAAGATCGAAGCAGAATCTGCGAAAGTGGGTCTGGCGGTAAACGGCGAAAAGACCAAATTGATGGTGTCGACGCGTAAAGCGTCCATAGAGCTCGGACCAACTGTGGAAGTTGGTACCTACAATTTTGAGGTAGTTAAAGACTTCGTCTACCTCGGCACTGCCATAAACACAACAAACAACATCAGTTGTGAAATAAGAAGAAGAATTGTATTGGCCAACAGATGCTACTATGGTCTAAGTAAGCAATTTAAAAACAAAGCCACATCTCGTCAAACAAAAATAACACTATACAAAACGCTGATACTACCCGTGCTAATGTATGGCTCCGAAGCATGGGTACTTGCGCAAGCAGATAAGGCAGTGCTTGGTGTGTTTGAGAGGAAAATTCTTCGAAAGATCTACGGGCCGATTTGCGTTGACGGTGAATATCGACGTCGTATGAACCACGAGCTATATAAGCTATACAAAGACATGAATATAGTTAAACGTATCGAGATGCAACGATTGCGTTGGCTAGGCCATATCTTGAGAATGAGCAATGATGAACCCGCTAAAAAGGCGTATGAATACATGCCACATGGCGGTGCACGCAGAATCGGCAGGCCTAAGCTTCGATGGAGCATACAAGTGGATGAAGAAATGATAGGCGCGTTATTCCAAAAAGTCAAGCGAAAAACAGTTAGGAATGGAGATCTTTTCTTAGTTCGGTCTATGGAACAAATGTTCTGTAATGGGCCAACTAAGTAAGTAAGTAAGGTACCCGAAGGAGTGCACCCATTTAGTCCATATTGGAACCTCATCTAAGTTTGGTAGAAATTACACGATGTGCAAAGTATGGACCAAATCGGTTATTCCCTACAAGAGTTATCGTGCGCACAAGTTTTGCGACAATTTTTGAACATTTGTGGGGGAGGTACTTGAAGGAGTGGACCTATATGGCCCATCTTCGAACTTAAATCGAATCTGGACAAAATATTTCGATACCCAAAATTTAAACCGAATCGATTGATGCGTTCGAGAGTTATCGTGCGCACCAGCCAGCCAGACAGACGGACAGACAGACAGACGGACATTGCTAGATCTACTCAAAATTGTCTGAAACGGATATCGTACAAACATACTTGGGGTCTAAAACCATTATTTCGATGAGGCACATTTTTGGTCGTATCAAAGTGTAAATACCCTCTTTAGCCTAAAGGCTGAGGGTATACTAATGGTAGGAACGAACCTACATGCAATGCCGCTACTTTATATCTGCAAATAAATTAGGAAACCTAAAAAGACATGTGTGCCATTTAGGGTTTACTGTTGGCTTGGACTGTTCTGTACTGTTGAAAAAATTATTCTTTAAAAAATTCAGGCCGGGAGGACTGTTGAAAAAAATATTCTTTAATAAATCCACGCTTGGAGGATTATTAAAAAATATTGAGGCGTCTTTGTTCTATGGAAGAAGCCTGAAAATTTTCGAAAAATTGTAGGGTGTCACAAAGCAAAAACCACTTACCTTTGTCAGCTAAACCTCAATAATAGCTGACAAATAAAAAACCAAAAAAATAATTCCACCTATTTTGACATGTGTCGTGTGCATAAACAAAAAGGATATGCTGTGCATTTAACTAAGAGAACTGTTAGAAAGCTATTGGAAATTGCATACAATGTTCATTGTAGCTGCTACAACATCCTTGACTTAGTTTCTTTCATACTGAACACACACACATACAAACAACCAACTCATTGTGCAAATTCCAATATATTGACTGATGACAATCTATTTCAAAGCCGAATAAGAGGAAGAAGATATAAACTACACGAATCATTTAGTTTCGTATTAACAACGAAAACTAAAAGGTAAACAGAAATTTTAAAACTGCATCCAATGCTAGCAAGCGAGAGGGGAAGGAGAGATAAGAAAGGAAACTTTTTAATAGAGTTTCTAAATGAAATTCATAGAAACTTTTCAGGTTTTATCAATGCCGCTGCTGATGTTGTGAGGAAATTTATTTTCCAAGAAAAGTGAAAATACAAACATTGTCACGTATTTTGTGTTTCTTTTTGGGCAAGAATGATTTGCATGTTGAAAAGTTAGATTTGATATATTGGAAATTGAGTTTAGAATTTAAATGAAGCATTGTGAACTTGAAGAATTTTTAAAGCATTATATTAAAAATTTAACTTTAGTGTGTTTTAATGAGTCTTCATAATCTTCCGCTGAGACACCAGTGCGTATGCTTTATGTCCACACGTATACGCCATCGATTTGTTTCCACTGCAATTTGTTAAATAAATCATACTGCGTATGATTAACGTCGATACTTATACTACCTTCGTAACGATTAAGTATTACAAAGTCTTGATTTGCTGATACCGGGAGTTATAATTTTATCATTTAGTATTAATTAAATATTATTTCTTTAAAAATTAAAAAAAATTAAGAAATTATTCCAAATTAAATTCCTTGTCCAAAGCTTGTGATTAGTTGTACTTAGGTCTCAATTTTCTTTCATTTTCAATTCGTTTTTATTTCCTCCTCCCAGCTACACAAAAAAGAAAAACTTTACGAAACAGAGACATGTAATTTGAAGTCGAGCATCAAATTACCTACAACATCACGTATTTGTCGTCACGTTTCACGTTGATTCACAGTAGCATGCGACTGTAGAATGCGACAAAGGGTAATCGTTGTTTTTTTTTCGGTTGACCTTTCTCTCTTCATGTGTTATGTGATTTTAGTGGGCAAATTGTTGAAAACTTTTTTTGGTAATTTTGTTATGGACGAAATTTTTATAAACGTCGTTGAGGGTATTATTGGTGCTTTTAAGTGTAACAGATTTATAGAAAACTTTTAGGTTGCTTAACATTAAGGCCAAAAAATTATTTGCCCTTGCCATTAAACTTAAATATATGGTTGTTTTAAATTTTTTATCAGCTTCCAAAACTATTTTACCCACGTGTCTTAAAAGGAGGTGATTTTTTGTAATCCCTTTTAAAGTGGCTTTGTTGGCTTTGGGTATGTTCCTTTAATTCTCAAAACGATAAATGACCTTAGAAGTTGTGTCCTCTTTGGAGACTAAAAGGATCATACAAAACCACCAATAACAGGGAAGCATATTGTGGTTCAACGAATGGAACATAACTTTTTGTCATCGCTTTAAGAAAAGAGAATAAGAAAGTGAGAACAATTAAAATTGTTTAGGGGAGCACCTACTCCAGTCGAAGACCATTTAGTTCAGTGTGAAAATAAAGTAAGAGCTAAAAAGAAGAGAATTATGCAGGTTTATTACGTAGCAGATAACACTAAAATGATAGGAGAAAGTAAGGTCACAAGACGTGGATTTTCTAAAGAAATTTCTAGAGACCTCAAAAGGTCACAAGACGTGGATTTTCTAAAGAAATTTTTAGAGACCTCTTAAGGCCACAAGGCGTAGATTTTCTAAAGAAATTTCTAGAAACCTCAAAAGGCCACAAGACGTGGATTTTCTAAAGAAATTTCTAGAGACCTCAAAAGGCCACAAGACGTGGATTTTCTAAAGAAATTTCTAGAGACCTCAAAAGGCCACAAGACGTGGATTTTCTAAAGAAATTTCTAGACATCTCAAAAGGCCACAAGGAGTGGATTTTCTAAAGAAATTTCTAGACATCTCAAAAGGCCACAAGGAGTGGATTTTCTAAAGAAATTTCTAGACATCTCAAAAGGCCACAAGACGTGGATTTTCTACAGAAAATTCTAGAGACCTCACAAAGGCCACAAGACGTGGATTTTCTAAAGAATTTTCTAGAGACCTCACAAAGGCCACAAGACGTGGATTTTCTAAAGAAATTTCTAGAGACCTCACAAAGGCCACAAGACGTGGATTTTCTAAAGAAATTTCTAGAGACCTCAAAAGGCCACAAGACGTGGATTTTCTAAAGAAATTTCTAGAGACCTCAAAAGGCCACAAGACGTGGATTTTCTAGAGACGTCAAAAAAAAATTCTAGAGACCTCAAAAGGACACAAGACGTGGATTTTCTAAAGAAATTTCTAGAGACCTTAAAAGGCCACAAGACGTGGATTTTCTAAAGAAATTTCTAGAGACCTCAAAAGGACACAAGACGTGGATTTTCTAAAGAAATTTCTAGAGGCCTTAAAAGGCCACAAGACGTGGATTTTCTAAAGAAATTTCTAGAGACCTCAAAAGGACACAAGACGTGGATTTTCTAAAGAAATTTCTAGAGGCCTTAAAAGGCCACAAGACGTGGATTTCTAAAGAAATTTCTAGAGACCTCAAAAGGCCACAAGATGTGGATTTTCTAGAGGCGTCAAAAGACCACAAGACGTGGATTTTCTAAAGAAATTTCTAGAGACCTCAAAAGGCCACAAGACGTGGATTTTCTAAAGAAATTTCTAGAGACCTCAAAGGGACACAAGACGTGGATTTTCTAAAGAAATTTCTAGAGACATCAAAAGGCCACAAAACGTGGATTTTCTAAAGAAATTTTTAGAGGCCCCTAAAGGCCACAAGACGCGGATTTTCTAAAGAAATTTCTAGAGACCTCAAAAGGCCACAAGACGTGGATTTTCTAAAGAAATTTCTAGATATCTCAAAAGGCCACAAGACGTGGATTTTCTAAAGAAATTTCTAGAGACCTCAAAAGGCCACAAGACGTGGATTTTCTAAAGAAATTTCTAGATATCTCAAAAGGCCACAAGACGTGGATTTTCTAAAGAAATTTCTAGAGACCTCAAACGGCCACAAGACGTGGATTTTCTAAAGAAATTGCTAGAGACCTCAAAAGGCCACAAGACGTGGATTTTCTAAAGAAATTTCTAGAGACCTCAAAAGGCCACAAGACGTGGATTTTCTAAAGAAATTTCCAGAGACCTCACAAGGTCACAAGACGTGGATTTTCTAAAGAAATTTCTAGAGACCTCAAAAGGCCACAAGACGTGGATTTTCTAAAGAACTTTCTAGAGACCTCAAAAGTCCACAAGACGTGGATTTTCTAAAGAAATTTCTAGAGACCTCACAAAGGCCACAAGACGGATTTTCTAAAGAAATTTCTAGAGACCTCAAAAGGCCACAATACGTGGATTTTCTAAAGAAATTTCTAGAGACCTCAAAAGGCCACAAGACGTGGATTTTCTAAAGAAATTTCTAGAGACCTCAAAAGGCCACAAGACGTGGATTTTCTAAAGAAATTTCTAGAGACCTCAAAAGGCCACAAGACGTGGATTTTCTAAAGAAATTTCTAGAGACCTCAAAAGGCCACAAGACGTGGATTTTCTAAAGAAATTTCTAGAGACCTCAAAAGGCCACAAGACGTGGATTTTCTAAAGAAATTTCTAGAGACCTCAAAAGGCCACAAGACGTGGATTTTCTAAAGAAATTTCTAGAGACCTCAAAAGGCCACAAGACGTGGATTTTCTAAAGAAATTTCTAGAGACCTCACAAAGGCCACAAGACGTGAACTTTCTAAAGAAATTTCTAGAGACCTCAAAAGGCCACAAAACGGGGATTTTCTAAGAAATTTCTAGAGACCTCAAAAGGCCACAAGACGTTGTTTTTCGAAAGAAATTTCTAGAGACCTCAAAAAGCCACAAGACGTGGATTTTCTAAAGAAATTTCTAGAGACCTCAAAAGGCCACAAGACGTGGATTTTCTAAAGAAATTTCTAGAGACCTCAAAAGGCCACAAGACGTTGATTTTCTCAAGAAATTTCTAGAGACCTCAAAAGGCCACAAGACGTGGATTTTCTAAAGAAATTTCTAGAGACCTCAAAAGGCCACAAGACGTGGATTTTCTAAAGAAATTTCTAGAGACCTCAAAAGGCCACAAAACGTGGATTTTCTCCAGAAATTTCTGGAGACCTCAAAAGGCCACAAGACGTGGATTTTCTACAGAAATTTCTAGAGACCTCAAAAGGCCACAAGCCGTAGATTTTCTAAAGAAATTTCTAGAGACCTCACAAAGGCCACAAGATGTGGATTTTCTAAAGAAATTTCTAGAGACCTCAAAAGGCCACAAGATGTGGATTTTCTAAAGAAATTTCTAGAGACCTCAAAAGGCCACAAGACGTGGATTTTCTAAAGAAATTTCTAGAGAACTCAAAAGGCCACAAGACGTGGATTTTCTAAAGAAATTTCTAGAGACCTCAAAAGGCCACAAGACGTGGATTTCCTAAAGAAATTTCTAGAGACCTCAAAAGGCCACAAGACATGGATTTTCTAAAGAAATTTCTAGAGACCTCAAAAGGCCACAAGAAATTTCTAGAGATCTCAAAAGGCCATAAGACGTGGATTTTCTAAAGAAATTTCTAGAGACCTCAAAAGGCCACAAGACGTGGATTTTCTAAAGAAATTTCTATGTATCTCAAAAGGTCACAAGACGTGCTTCTTCTAAAGAAATTTCTAGAGACCTCAAAAGGCTACAAGACGTGGATTTTCTAAAGAAATTTCTAGAGACCTCAAACCATTGCATATGTGTAATGGAAGAAAATTACATATCTATTATCCATTACAACAACATCTATTATCCTGAAAAATCTTAAACAAATCCTGCAGCCAGAAGAAATTTTGTGGGGAATAAATTCAATAGTAGCTTCAGGCGTATGTGTATTGTCCACACGTATACGCCACCCTATCTGTGCAATTGTTACAAGTAATTTATATAAGAAATATCTCATTATTTTCTTCCAGAAAACCCCGAATTTTCCATCCCACTCAAAACTCATCTTGGGTATTGTAAACATGGCAGATAACATAGCCGGGCTACCTTGTTTGTTGTTTTTTTCTGTGATATTTCATTTTCTTTATGAGCTTCTCATTACAAAACGGACTTAGCAAATAAGATTTTTATTACAACACAAGAAATATGACCATTACTAGGAGGGGCAAATATCTTGGGGTCAATTATATCATATTGCAAAGAAAAGGCAAAAGCCACCAATAATGAAAACCTCTCTTCAACAAATGAGAAAAAAATCCATGTTTCTAAATTAGTTGTAGTTTTACTTTGAAGATATTTTAGGATATGGTACTTAAGAAGGTTGTCTTATGGAAAAGTCATGAAAAAGTTATGAAAATATATTCTTTATATACATGTATATATTTGCATGTGTGTATGTATGTGTACCATGTGTTGATAATAATAGTTTTTCTTGTTCTTAGAAGGAAGTTTTCTTATTATCCTCTGTTCTGTTGCTGCTGTTACTACGGTTGTTACTTGTAATCCCGTCAGTAGTTAGCAGTTTTTCCAGCTGATGCAAAAATAATAGTTAAAGTTTTTTGTTCGAACAAGAGCCATAAATTTCTATAAAAAATAGGGATATAATATTGCATGCAATAGACCATGGAGTGATATTGGTTAAGATGTGTGGAAAGTTTTCAGTTATTAATTGGAATAAAGGATAAATGCAAAAAAAATAGTTAGAAACAAATTTTAAGAATGGAGGGAAGGTACAAATTGAAATCTAAAAAAAAATAAAATAAAATAATAATAAAACTTTTTCAAGGACCCACAGAACAACAAGAGTGCATTTTTAAAGAAAATTTTTCCAAGTACCATCACAGCCATAAGCGTGGATTTTTAAAGAATATTTTTTCCAAGCCCCTTCACGCAATAAGCGTGGATTTTTAAAGAATATTTTTTCCAACAACCACACGACAACAAGCGTGGATTTTTAAAGAATATTTTTGCCAACAACCACAGGACAACAAGCGTGGATTTTTAAAGAATATTTTTGCCAACAACCACACGACAACAAGCGTGGATTTTTAAAGAATATTTTTGCCAACAACCACACGACAACAAGCGTGGATTTTTAAAGAATATTTTTGCCAACAACCACACGACAACAAGCGTGGATTTTTAAAGAATATTTTTGCCAACAACCACACGACAACAAGCGTGGATTTTTAAAGAATATTTTTGCCAACAACCACACGACAACAAGCGTGGATTTTTAAAGAATATTTTTGCCAACAACCACACGACAACAAGCGTGGATTTTTAAAGAATATTTTTGCCAACAACCACACGACAACAAGCGTGGATTTTTAAAGAATATTTTTGCCAACAACCACACGACAACAAGCGTGGATTTTTAAAGAATATTTTTGCCAACAACCACACGACAACAAGCGTGGATTTTTAAAGAATATTTTTGCCAACAACCACACGACAACAAGCGTGGATTTTTAAAGAATATTTTTGCCAACAACCACACGACAACAAGCGTGGATTTTTAAAGAATATTTTTGCCAACAACCACACGACAACAAGCGTGGATTTTTAAAGAATATTTTTGCCAACAACCACACGACAACAAGCGTGGATTTTTAAAGAATATTTTTGCCAACAACCACACGACAACAAGCGTGGATTTTTAAAGAATATTTTTGCCAACAACCACACGACAACAAGCGTGGATTTTTAAAGAATATTTTTGCCAACAACCACACGACAACAAGCGTGGATTTTTAAAGAATATTTTTGCCAACAACCACACGACAACAAGCGTGGATTTTTAAAGAATATTTTTGCCAACAACCACACGACAACAAGCGTGGATTTTTAAAGAATATTTTTGCCAACAACCACACGACAACAAGCGTGGATTTTTAAAGAATATTTTTGCCAACAACCACACGACAACAAGCGTGGATTTTTAAAGAATATTTTTGCCAACAACCACACGACAACAAGCGTGGATTTTTAAAGAATATTTTTGCCAACAACCACACGACAACAAGCGTGGATTTTTAAAGAATATTTTTGCCAACAACCACACGACAACAAGCGTGGATTTTTAAAGAATATTTTTGCCAACAACCACACGACAACAAGCGTGGATTTTTAAAGAATATTTTTGCCAACAACCACACGACAACAAGCGTGGATTTTTAAAGAATATTTTTGCCAACAACCACACGACAACAAGCGTGGATTTTTAAAGAATATTTTTGCCAACAACCACACGACAACAAGCGTGGATTTTTAAAGAATATTTTTGCCAACAACCACACGACAACAAGCGTGGATTTTTAAAGAATATTTTTGCCAACAACCACACGACAACAAGCGTGGATTTTTAAAGAATATTTTTGCCAACAACCACACGACAACAAGCGTGGATTTTTAAAGAATATTTTTGCCAACAACCACACGACAACAAGCGTGGATTTTTAAAGAATATTTTTGCCAACAACCACACGACAACAAGCGTGGATTTTTAAAGAATATTTTTGCCAACAACCACACGACAACAAGCGTGGATTTTTAAAGAATATTTTTGCCAACAACCACACGACAACAAGCGTGGATTTTTAAAGAATATTTTTGCCAACAACCACACGACAACAAGCGTGGATTTTTAAAGAATATTTTTGCCAACAACCACACGACAACAAGCGTGGATTTTTAAAGAATATTTTTGCCAACAACCACACGACAACAAGCGTGGATTTTTAAAGAATATTTTTGCCAACAACCACACGACAACAAGCGTGGATTTTTAAAGAATATTTTTGCCAACAACCACACGACAACAAGCGTGGATTTTTAAAGAATATTTTTGCCAACAACCACACGACAACAAGCGTGGATTTTTAAAGAATATTTTTGCCAACAACCACACGACAACAAGCGTGGATTTTTAAAGAATATTTTTGCCAACAACCACACGACAACAAGCGTGGATTTTTAAAGAATATTTTTGCCAACAACCACACGACAACAAGCGTGGATTTTTAAAGAATATTTTTGCCAACAACCACACGACAACAAGCGTGGATTTTTAAAGAATATTTTTGCCAACAACCACACGACAACAAGCGTGGATTTTTAAAGAATATTTTTGCCAACAACCACACGACAAC
Source organism: Musca autumnalis (assembly GCF_047663935.1). Lineage (NCBI taxonomy): Eukaryota > Metazoa > Arthropoda > Insecta > Diptera > Muscidae > Musca > Musca autumnalis. The sequence goes on from NW_027412088.1 coordinate 178,736,078, forward strand.
AAGCGTGGATTTTTAAAGAATATTTTTGCCAATAACAACAACTCGGCTGCCGGTTCTACAATTATGTGTTTGTGTTCGTGTATTTTTTTCACCATGGGAGCTGCAATTTATCCCGGAATACCTGCTCCGAGCTCTTTTGGTCCGTGCCGGAATAGAGGTGAACCCCGGGCCACCATGGATCTGTACCGTTTGCCAGATCCCCATCGACCAGCTGTCAATATCGGTGAGATACGAGTATAGTGGATGTGGGGAATGGGTGCATTTCTGAGGGTGCTCTGGCTTTAGTCGCACCTAGGATCACAGCGATAGTTATGTTGCTGCTTGCTGCACCAGAACATCGCCCAGTATGTCTGCAACTTCGTTGTCCGACTCTTCGTCGTGGTCGTCGTAATACGAGACGCCCTCGCAGTCCCCCCAACAACAACAAACGCAGCATCTAACATCACATGTTGTTGTTCAACGGCCCGGAAACACATCATTCCTGCAATTCAATTGCAACGGTCTCCGCAATAAGTTCAGCGAAATAGTGGAGCTTATGAGTCGGAAAAACATCATGGTCCCTGCAATCCAAGAAACAAATCTCACCGCCACCTGTAGCTTGCAACGTTGTGATGGTTTCAAGGTTTTGCGGAAGGATCGCACAAGAAGCCGAGAGGAGGACTTGCCTTCTGTCCAGTACAAATCTACCCCGCTTGAGCTTGACTTTAGTGACTCATACATGGAATGTATGGGGATAGCAGTAAAGTGTGGTACTGCCGAGGTAGAGCTGCTTAATGTGCTCATACCGCCGATGATTAGTTGTGCCCGGCATTATATGCCCGATATTAGTTCACTTTTAGAGGGCAATAACCGTCTGGTGCTAGGGGACTTCAATGCTCATCATGAGCTTTGGCATTCCATCCTAGGTAATGATCAGAGGGGTACAGCGCTAACCGAGCAAATTGATAAATCCACGTTTTGCATGGTGAATGAAGACGCCCCCACGAGGATTAGAGGAAATTGTCACAGCTCGCCAAATATCACCATTGTGGCACCAGGTCTGATAAATGACCTATCCTGGCAACCCGTCATTTCCCTTTGTTCGGACCACCTCTCTATCAACGTCTCCGTGAACAGACCACCCGATTTCATAACCTCTGAAAGCCGTACTTCCCTGAACCATGGGAAAGCAGATTGGGAAGGGTTCAGAAATTTTACCAATCACCGCTTCAGGAAGCTGCCCATTCCCTCAGATAATCGGGAAGCAAAGAGAACTTTCTGGGACACCTGCTGGACAAATACCCGAAATAAGACCAAATTTCCCAGTGGAAGCGACGGAACTAGAAAATGAGCGTGATGACCTTCGTCGTACGAACCCTGAAGACCCAAGAGTTAGAGAGCTTATTCTTGAAGTCAACAGGTTAGTAGGAGAACGAACACAAGCGAAAAAAGTTGCTAGACCATCTGAAGTAATGCAACATTGGTACAGGATCAAGTAAATTGTGGGCAATGGTTAAATCACTCCCGAAGCCGGGAAAAAAATGATGACAGAGCGGCTGTTACTTTCAACGGTGTGACAGTAACTGACCCAAAGAGGTGCGCGTGTTATTTTAACCGGCAGTTTATAGAGCCCCCGAGAGTGATAGGGCCAGGAGAAGCGTGCTACACGGTATAAGAGGAGCCCACCCAGCCAAGGAGGTACCACCACAATGGACGATGGAAGATGTTACAGATGCCATGCGAAACACAAAATCATCCGAAGCGTTAGGCCCACACCGAATATCGATTAAGCAACTGGGTGAACCCGGAGTTGAGTATTAACCAAGTGTCCTATGGTTAGCTGCCCATATTGCACCAGAAGCCTGGAAAATTGGCAGTGTGGTTCCACTACTGAAGCCTGGCAAGGATGCCAACAGAGGTGACTCCTACAGGCCGATTTCACTCCTGCGGCCAGTAGCAAAGATCCTAGAGGCACTACTTCTCCACATGATGAGAAGCTGTTTTTCAGTTAATCGTCGGGTCTGAACGGCGTGTCCTAAGACACCACTTTTTAGAGAAGTTTTACATGGCTCAAGTACTCAGGAAATGTCGCCAACATTACTGAGGGGTATTTTGCCACCGTTGAAAATTTTGATGTTTTGCCTGGCCGGGGAATCAAACCCATGAATTAAAATAAAAATGAAATAAAATAAAATAAAATAAAATAAAAATAAAATAAAATAAAAATAAAATAAAATAAAATAAAATAAAATAAAATAAAATAAAATAAAATAAAATAAAATAAAATAAAATAAAATAAAATAAAATAAAATAAAATAAAATAAAATAAAATAAAATAAAAATAAAATAAAATAAAATAAAATAAAATAAAATAAAATAAAATAAAATAAAATAAAAATAAAAATAAAATAAAATAAAATAAAATAAAATAAAATAAAAATAAAAATAAAAATAAAAATAAAAATAAAAATAAAAATAAAAATAAAAATAAAAATAAAATAAAATAAAATAAAATAAAATAAAATAAAATAAAATAAAATAAAATAAAATAAAAATAAAATAAAATAAAATAAAATAAAATAAAATAAAATAAAATAAAATAAAATAAAATAAAATAAAATAAAATAAAAATAAAAATAAAAATAAAATAAAATAAAATAAAATAAAATAAAAATAAAATAAAATAAAATAAAATAAAATAAAATAAAATAAAATAAAATAAAATAAAATAAAATAAAATAAAATAAAATAAAATAAAATAAAATAAAATAAAATAAAATAAAATAAAATAAAATAAAATAAAATAAAATAAAATAAAATAAAATAAAATAAAATAAAATAAAATAAAATAAAATAAAATAAAATAAAATAAAATAAAATAAAATAAAATAAAATAAAATAAAATAAAATAAAATAAAATAAAATAAAATAAAATAAAATAAAATAAAATAAAATAAAATAAAATAAAATAAAATAAAATAAAATAAAATAAAATAAAATAAAATAAAATAAAATAAAATAAAATAAAATAAAATAAAATAAAATAAAATAAAATAAAATAAAATAAAATAAAATGAAATGAAATGAAATGAAATAAAATAAAATAATAATAAAGTAAAAATAAAATAAAATAAAAATAAAATAAAATGAAAATAAAATAATAATAAAGTAAAAATAAAATAAAATGAAAATGAAAATGAAAATAAAAATAAAATAAAATAAGATAAGATGAAATAAAATAAAATAAAATAAAATAAAATAAAATAAAATAAAATAAAATAAAATAAAATAAAATAAAATAAAATAAAATAAAATAAAATAAAATAAAATAAAATAAAATAAAATAAAATAAAATAAAATAAAATAAAATAAAATAAAATAAAATAAAATAAAATAAAATAAAATAAAATAAAAATAAAATAAAAATAAAATGAAAGTAAAATAAAAATAAAATAAAAAAAATAAAATAAAAATGAAAATAAAATTAAATGAAAATAAAATAAAATAAAATAAAATAAAATAAAACAAAATAAAATAAAATAAAATAAAATAAAATAAAATAAAATAAAATAAAATAAAATAAAATAAAATAAAATAAAATAAAATAAAATAAAATAAAATAAAATAAAATAAAATAAAATAAAATAAAATAAAATAAAATAAAATAAAATAAAATAAAATAAAATTAAATAAAATAAATTAAAATAAAAATAAAATGATAATAAAAATAAAATAAAAATTAAAATAAAATAAAAATAAAATGAAAATAAAACGAAAATAAAATAAAAATAACATAAAAATAAAATAAATTGAAAATAAAATAAAATAAAAATAAAATGAAAATAAATTAAAAACAAAAGGAAAAAAAATAAAAAAATAAAATAAAAATAAAATGAAAATAAAACGAAAATAAAATAAAAATTAAAGAGAAATAAAAATCAAATAAAACTTAAATAAAAATGAAAATAAAATAAAATTAAATAAAACGAATATAAAATAAAAATAAAGTAAAAATAAAAGATAAATAAGATAAAAATAAAATGAAAGTAAAAAATAAAAATAAAATTAAATGAAAATAAAATAAAATAAAATAAAATAAAATAAAATAAAATAAAATAAAATAAAATAAAATAAAATAAAATAAAATAAAATAAAATAAAATAAAATAAAATAAAATAAAATAAAATAAAATAAAATAAAATAAAATAAAATAAAATAAAATAAAATAAAATAAAATAAAATAAAATAAAATAAAATAAAATAAAATAAAATAAAATAAAATAAAATAAAATAAAATAAAATAAAATAAAACAAAATAAAATAAAAATAAAATAAAATAAAATAAAATAAAAAAAAAATAAAATAAAATAAAATAAAAATAAAAATAAAAAAGAAATAAAAATAAAATAAAAATAAAATAAAATGAAAATAAAATAAAAAATAAAATAAAATTTAAATAAAATAAAAAATAAAATAAAATGAAAATAAAAAATAAAATAAAATAAAATTAACATGAAAATAAAAATAAAATAAAAATAAAATAAATTAAAATAAAAATAAAATGAAAATAAAATAATAATAAAGTAAAAATCAAATAAAATGAAAATAAAAATAAAATTAAATGAAAATAAAATAAAATAAAAATAAAATAAAATTGAAAATAAAATGAAAATAAATTAAAAACAAAAGGAAAATAAAACAAAAATAAAATAAAAATACAATAAAAATAACATAAAAATAAAATAAAACTAAAATAAAAATAAAATAAAAATAAAAATAACATAAAAATAAAACAAAACTAAAATAAAAATAAAATAAAGATAAAATGAAAATAAAATAAAAATGAAAATAAAATAAAAATAAAGTAAAAATAAAAATAAATAAAAATTAAAAAATAAAAATAAATGAAAATTAATAAAAGTAAAATAAAAATAAAATAAAATGAAACCAAAAATATAGTAAAATGAAAATAAACATAAACTAATAATAAAAAAATAAAATAAAATTAAATACAAAAATGAAATAAAAATAAAGTAAAAGTAAAATAAAAAAACTTTGAAATAGAGTTTAGTCTAAGTGATTTGTGGGATGGTTCGGAGGATGTTGTTCGGAGGGTGGAAGTTCGGAATTGTGTGGTTCGGAGGTTGGAAGTTCGGAATGGGGTTGTTCGCAGGGTGGAAGTTCTGAGGGTGATGGTTCTGAGTGTGGAAGTTGGGAGAGGGAAGTTCAGAGGGGATGGATCCTTATGATTTCCTAGCATTACCGTGTTTTCAACATTTCCGAACAAAATCTCCCTTCGTAACGTTTTAAAAACTTTACTTATTTTAAAAATATTGCAAAGTGCACAATGAAAAGTTGATAAGTTGTTTCGTGGAATAGGGCCCAGGTTGCAAAATTCTTGAGTCTCGATACACAGAAACCAGAACCTGATAACTGAAATAATACATGAATGAACATGTATGCGTTGCTACAACAAATTGATTTTTAAAAAATATTTTTTTCAGCCACCATCAGACCAAGCCGTGGATTTTAAAAGAATACTTTTAAATTAACACATATTATGTGCAAACTCATTTGATTATCTCTCTCTTTGCTGTGGCTTGTTCATAGTTTTCTTTCTTATTTTCAATCATAATTGCCTCGAAGTACCCCAATTATTAGAGCACTTTGTATTTGAAAACCTCTCATCTCATAGGAAATACGATTACGGCCATTGCATAGATGTGGGTGGCGTATGAGTATGGATGCCATAAAAATTAGTTATACGCACTTGGTTTTATTCCTGTTAGCCAACGAAAAAACCTCAAGTTTCTTTAAAACATTTCCAACTACTTTAAAGTTGCCTTTAATCGATTTATTGACCCTATGCTTATAGAGAACATGTGGCTGAACGGAAGAGTATTTCTTTTCTACTAAAAGTTTGCTTTTAATAGCATTTTTCTCGACATATTTTTTTTTCTTTGCCACTGCACAACTGCAGCTAACTTTTACTGCCTTGGCTATTGGTTTGCAATGAGAAAAAAATATAAAACGACTAGTGGACAAGACAAAATATCGATGGAATGAAAAGAAATTGATAGCTGAAACCGATTGAAGTTTGTTTGCGAAAAAACAGCAAAAAAACTTTGTCCTCTGACACCCAACAAAATAAAAGAGAAAGAATCCAAAAAACTTTCCATTTTCCACCATTAACTCAAGTTGGAAACTGATTTTTAAATGCCCACAGAATTGTAAGGGAAGAAGAAGTCGAAAAAAAAACACCAAGTTTTCTTTTTTCACTTCCTTTTGACCCAATAAAATCATTGACTTGAAGTTTATTAAAAAGTTAAAGGAGACAAAAGGCTGTGGAAGATAAATGTGAGAGAAAAAAATTATATTGTACTTGGGGGGAAAAAGTTTTCGGGTGCGAAATATATGATAATCATTTGTTGTTTTCTTCTTTTCTTTTTTTAACTTCCGGAGTTACAAGAAGTGTTTTCTTAACTACAAATTGTAATAAATCGATGTGTTTGAAGAGAGTGAGAAAAAAAAACAACTTTTTTTTAACATGGAAGGAGGTAGTTTTCCTTAGGCCATTGGAGTGTATAATTTTTATTAATTTCAAATATTTTTTTTTTTTGGTTGACACGAAAATTTCAAGGAAGCTGAGAAAAACATCAAATGTTATCTTGATTTTTCTTGTTCGCATATTGTTTGCTTCATTGGAGCGCATAATTAATATTGTTTCCTAATATAGCTGGGTGGCGTATACATTTTTAAATAATGCTAAAATATATAATTATTAAATATATAATTAATTATACGAGTGAGAAGAGCTACAAAATATCTCAAAGTTTCAATAAAATCTGATAAAATTTACATTTTTAATATGAACACTTTCTGAATAGAGTGACGTAGGAGATGAAAGTTACCAAGGAACGGTCCTGACCGGCTTTAACATGACAAAGCCCAGGATTTATCTTGGTCCCTCTTTCATCTCAAGTGGACACTGGGGTAGCTGCCTTTAACACCCGTTAAAGGTAGTGAGCTAAAATGCGCCGTGCGTTACCCCATAAGAACGTTAAAAACTTGGGTTTGGGCGTAGGGCTAGTAACCCTCCCCTAGAAAAAAGGAAGAAAAACAAACAAACTGATGGCTGTGGTACCGGCACTTCCACCTGTAGAGACGAGCAAAGTAATTTGGTAACTGATACAGAGAGTGTGCTCAGGATATAGATAGAACATTTCTCCAGACTGTTTCTATCCGATAGTAGCGAAGACGGCGGAGATACTACAGATCCAATCCCGGAAAGATGGTAGACAGCAATAAACCGGCTGAAGAATAATAAGGCAGCAGGAGCCGATGACTTACCAGCCGAGCTGAGAAGTGGCTGAATGATAAGCTGTATTCATCAGCTAGTTAGCACCAACTGGCAGCAAGAACGAGTACACGACGATTGGAACCTGAGCATCCTGTGCCCTGTCCACAAGAAAGGAGATGAGACTGTATGCTCTAACTATAGGGGCAAAAGTCTTCTCCCTATTGCATACAAGATAGTGTCATGGATAATGTGCGAACGACTAAAGCCTATGGTCAACGAGATAATTGGGCTGCTTTAGACCTGGCAAATCGACCATTGACCAGATATTTAACCTGCGAGAAATCCTGGAGTAGACCCAAGAGATGCAGATCGACACTTACCACTTTTTTGTCGATTACAAAGTCGCCTCGGACAGACCCCTACGTTCAAAGGTATTGCAAGCCATGTCTGAATTTGGTATCCCTGCAAAGCTCATTCGGCTATCTAAAATGACTCTAACTGACACAAAATCTTCAGTTGAAATTGGAAAGAACCTCTCCGAAGAGTTTTGTTACAAATCGATCATTGGCCAGTTATTTACCCTGCGACAAATCCTGGAGAAGACCCAAGAGATGCAGATCGACACCTACCACCTTTTTGTCGATTATAAAGCAGCCTTCGATAGCCCTTTACGTTCAAAGGTGTTCCAAGCCATGTCAGAATTTGGTATACCGCAAAGCTCATTCGTCTTTGTAAAATGACTTTAACTGACACGAGATCCTCATTTAAAATATGAAAGAACCTCTCCGAAGAGTTTTGTACTAAAAGAGGTTTCAGACAAGGAGACATCCTTTCATGTGATCTTTTCAACATCCTGCTGGAAAAGGTTATACGAGAGGCAAACGTCAAAAGAAGTGGCACAATCTACACCAATAGCCACATGTTACTTGCTTATGCTGAGGACATAAACATCATGGGACTGTCAGTAAAAGAAGTAACTGATACCTTTATGAAGGTCGAAGGAGAATCTGCTAAAGTGGGTCTGGCGGTATACGGCGGGAAGACCAAGTTGATGGTGTCGACGCGTAATGTGTCCATAGAGCTCGGACCAATTGTTGAGGTTGGTTCCTATAATTTTGAGGTAGTAAAGGACTTCGTCTACCTCGGCACCACCGTAAACACAACCAACAACATCAGTTGTGAAATACGAAGAAGGATAGTGTTGGCCAACAGATGCTACTTCGGACTGAGTAAGCAGTTTAGAAATAAAGCCACATCTCGTCAAACAAAAATAACGCTTTAAAAAACACTGATACTACATGTGCTGATGTATGGTTCCGAAGCCTGGGTACTTGCGCAAGCAGACAAGGCAGTGCTTGGTGTGTTTGAGAGAAACGTTGAATATCGACGTTGTATGAAACACGAGCTGTATCTGCTATACAACGACATCAGTATAGATAAACGTATCGAGATGCAACGATTGCGTTGGCTAGGCTATATCATAAGAATGAGCGATGATGAACCCGCAAAAAAGGCGTATAAATACGTGCCACATGGCGGTGCTCGCAGAATTGGCAGGCCTAAGCTTAGATGGACGGAAACAATTGGATTAAGAGGATGTCAGGGATTTAAAGGCGCGGTATTCCAGAAAGCGATCAGTAAACAGAGAGAATTGTAGATCTTTTCTTAGTTCGGCTTATGGAACAAATGTTCTGTAATGGACCAGCTAAGTAAGTAGGTTAGATCAGGAAAAAGTATTCAAAATAAAATTTTATTGGTCGAGGGTTAGCTCAAAAAAAAAACCTTTAAAATGCACTTTTATCATTCAGAGGGTAGCACAACAATTCTTTAAAAATCACTTTTTAGTTGACAGGGGTTAGCTCAGAAAAAAAATTCTTTAAAAATTATTTTTTAGTGGTCAGAGGTTAGATCAGAGAATTCCATTCAAAAAAATTCCTTTAAATATACAGAGGTTAGGTCAGAAAAATTCGTTAAAAAAATTCAGAAACAATCTTAAAAAAAAAATTTATTAGTCAGAAGATAGTACAAGCCTTCTTTAAAAAATCACCTTTTAATTGCCAGAGGTTAGCTCAGAAAAATTCTTTATCAACTTTTATTGGTCAGAGGTTAGCTCACATAAAATTCTTAAAAATTCAAATTTTATTGTTCAGAGGTTAGCTTAGAAAAATTCTTTTAGTTACCAGAAGTTAGCTTAGAAAATTTGCTTAAAAATCGACTTTTTTTAGTCAGAGGTTAGCTCAGAAAATTCTTTAAAACATCAACTTTTATTGGTCAGAGGTTAGCTCACATAAAATTCTTAAAAATTCAACTTTTATTGTTTAGAGGATAGCTCCGAAAAAATCGTAAAAAAATAATTTTTTATTAGTCAGAGGTTTTTTCTTTAAAAAATCAACTTTTATTGGTCAGAGGTTAGCTTAGAAAAATTCTTTAAAAATCACCTTTTAGTTACCAGAGGTTAGCTCAGAAAATTTGTTTAAAAATCGACTTTTATTAGTCAGAGGTTAGCTCAGAAAAATTCTTTAAAACATCAACTTTTATTGGTCAGAGGTTAGTTCACATAAAATTCTTAAAAATTCAACTTTTATTGGTCAGAGGATAGCTCCGAAAGAATCGTAAAAAAATAAATTTTTATTAGTCAGAGGTTAGCGCAAAAAATTCTTTACAAAATCGTCATTTATTGTTCAGAGGTTAGCTTAGAAAAATTCTTTAAAACATCAACTTTTATTGGTCAGAGGTTAGCTTACATAAAATTCTTAAAAATTCAACTTTTATTGGTCAGAGGATAGCTCAGAAAAAATCTTTAAAAAATAAATTTTTATTAGTCAGAGGTTAGCACAAAAAATTCCTTAAAAAATCGTCGTTTATTGTTCTGAGGTTAGCTTAGAAAAATTCTTAAAAAATCTGTATCTAATCAATTTTATTTGACTGACAAATACCTTTGTTATTTATTAACAAGTAAGCAAAGGCTATAGTCGGACGGGGCCGACCATGTGATACCCTACACCACAATCTGTAGGAATTAGCTATGTGCAACCGCCTTGCACGCTGAATGTCCGGGTTCGATTCCCATCAAATTGTCTACGGTGGCCAGATACCCCTTGGTAATGTTGGCTATATTTCCTGAGTATTTCAGCCATGAAAAACGTCTCTACAAGTGGCAACTTAGGACACGCCGTTCGGACTCGGCGATAAAAACTAGGTCACATATCAATAAGTTAATATGAATCAATTGATATAAGAGAGGCCTCCCTTGTCTTCACTGAGATGTTTGTGGAAAAATTTATAAATTATACATTTCTAAATAATATTCGAAAATTGGAAAATTCACATTGATTAGCCCCTCCTGCTCCGAGTTTGCTTCAAAATACGTGAAATCTGTAGGTATCGTAATATGGGGCTATACCAAATCAATTTTAGTAAGCTAAATTCTGAGTTTTGGAAATATTTGAGAATTATTTTTTCAGATTTGTAATTTTAGTTGGAGCCGGCAGGGGTTTTTGGAACTTCTGGACTATTATCTCAGAAAGTATGACTTACCCCGGGAAAGGGACCAGAATAGGGACCGTAAAAAGAACCTTCTTCTTCTCCAAAAAAGAAAATAATAATCAAATAAATCCGATACTAGTCCTCAAACTGCATTTTTCCCAAATTTTGTGTGGGAGGTACTCGAAGGACGGACCGATATAGTCCATATTCCGTCCTGACACATGACTGGATGAAATAATACGATGTGTAAAGTTTCGACCAATTAGAAAATCCCCTTGAGAGTTAACTTGCGGATTTGCGGTGCAAGTACAATCTGCTGAAAAAAAAAATTCAAAACGATTCGAGGGGACTCTTAAATTTCCCTTTTCCGAATTTTGTGTGGGAGGAACCCTAAGGACCGATAAAGTCTTATCCGATCTATATCTGGAAGGAATAATAATATATGGAAAGTTTGGAGCAAATCGATTGCTCACTTTGCCAGTTATCCTTCACACAATTTTGAACTTTTTTGGGGGAGGTGTGGACCGACATAGCCTACATTCGAACTAAAACAATGTTTGGGCAAAATATTACGTTGTATAAAATTTGGTTCTAATCGGTAGATCCGTTCGAGAGTTATCGTGCGCACCAACCAGCTAGGCATTAAGAGAGACAGATGAACGGACAGCGCTAAATAGACTCCAAATTGTCTGAAACGAATTTCGTCCAAATATACTTGGCGTCTAAAACCAATATTTCGATGAGACACATCTTTGGTCGTACTTTGTTTGTATCCCCTTTACCCTAAATCCTGAGGTATAAAATTGGTGGCGAGGCGACCCCATGTTGCAATATTTGTATAAACATCCAATTTGATATCTGAACTGAAAATTTCTCTGTCATGATAGAGACAATTTGTAGCATGAGAGGAAATTGTGGTTCTCCACACAAAACTAATTATATATCAGGCAGTAGGTGCGTTATCTAGCTGACACCTTATTGCAATATGCATCAGGGGAAAGATCAGTAATTATTTTTCCATATATAGGCTACTTTGCCGGTATATGCCCTCCAGGAATGAAAATATGGACCAAAAATAAAATTTGTATATTTCTCATACAAAAGTAATGGTCTATGTCAACCGCTAAATAATATCAGATCATCATGCAAAATTATAGGCATTTTCTTCAACCTAAACTCTTATCTCGTGCAAAATTTCGTGACTATTGAGCTATAATTGCGACCTCTAGCGGGTTTATGATTACACTACAAACAAAAAACTGGATATATTATGATATAACTCTGTTATCTGATCACGTACATCAACATAATTGACATCAATTGAAAGGTCAAGAGATCGTCTTCCAAATATAACTCACGAGTGGGTAGTGTGTCTTTCAGGAGCAAAGATATACGCTGTTTATTAAAAATTTTCACAATGTTCACACAAAAGTTGTGGTCCATTTAACCCTCCAAATATTATCTGATCGACATCTCAAATTGCAAGCTTCTTCTTTGCCATATACTCTTACCTTATTTAAAATTTCGAGGCGATCGGACTATTATTGCGACCAACAGAGCAGCTACAAAATCGGATAAAAATTATGTGTTTGGTCCATTTCTCCGCTAACTATTTCATGATCATCACCAATTAAAATAACGATCTATTCTGATGTGAAACCGACCTCCATACAAAATTTCGTGACGATCGGTCCATAATTGCGGCCTGGAGCGTGTTTACAATTTATAATGGACAGACGGACGGACGGACGGACGGACGGACAGACACACATCTCAAAATCGCTTTATCTCGTCGAGATATGAAGATTGGTATACCACATTGGGGGTTTCCGACGAATATTTCGCGGTGTTACATGAATTTTTCCCAAAACAAACTTATAATACCCTTTCCACATAGTGGTGTAGGGTATAAAAATTTCTTGGAATTTCAAACAAATCACATTCATTCTTAAATAGTACTGAAAAATATATCTTTTATTTCGTAAAATTAAACTTCAGTCGAACATAATGCCTTTGGCTTCACTAAAAACCAGTAGGTAATGACGCTACACATATGCTGCCATGACACCAAAACATTAGCTTGGGTTTGTAGTTAACCGGCGATTAATGCGAACATTTTTTTCTGGAAATAATTTCTTCGGACTGGCTTCACTTAACAAATTAAAAAAATTGAACTACTAATACGCTAGACATTAGCTGGAGGCTAATATGAAATACGCCAAATGCATCTGCCTTGGCCTATTCTGATTTAATTGAATGTGAACAACTTAGGAAGCTTGTGCGATCTTAAAAGAATTTGTTGCTATTTAAAATTTCTTGAATTTTAAAAATGACCAGATTCGTTTCAGAATATTCTTGAAAAATCATAGCGGTTTATATTTATCATATTGAACGTATAAGTATTGACGCTACTCATACGACTATAAGGTTATTGAGTATTCTGGTGTCTTATGGGTCTCTGGCGGCACCATAAATAAACAATATCCGTTATGATATAAAAGTGGAATAATACAGGCCAACAGTTGATTCATTGGATTGAAGGAACTTAACTCACTAATTTGCAATAGGGGTCGTATAACTATAGATGGATTCAGTGTACTCGGACCATATGTAGAATTTGTAATTTCAACTTGGTGGAAGTTAATAACTACCTCGGAAGCGCCATATCCGCTATGAAATGAAAAGAAGTAAAATTATGGCCAGAAAACAATAAATAAGCAAAAGTCAGTTCGAGCAAAAGTTCCTTTGTATAAACCAACTGATTCTATTCATGTTTGCTTTACTCAATACAGAAAACACAGCAGTTTATATTTGCTATGGTGGTCGTATAAGTATTGGCGCTAATCATACGATCCCCATCCAAGTAGAAAAAAGCTCTTAAATACATATACAATGGACTCGGGTCGACTGCAAAAGCTAATGTTTTAAGGTTTTAAACGGTTTATCTACCTTGGAGGCCTCATATAAAAACAAATAATATCAGTTCTGAAAAGAAAACCAGAATAATATTGGCCAAACGATTCTGCTCTTGACAAAGTAAGGGGTTAAACAAAAATCAACTCCAATCTGACAAAAATCCATTCTACAAATCGCTAATGTTGGGTAATCTAGTTCCTAATTCCTTGCACTAGTTCCAAAACGTATGAGTAACATCATGAAATGTAACGTGTGATGTTAAGTATACGCCGTTTTGTTGAAAGAAAAAGGCCATTGGAGCTGCGAAGTGAACGAGATAGTTCCATATAGTTCCTTTGGTACAACTCTACAAATCACATGTTCTATCCTCTATTCCATAAAATCTGAGTTAATGATTTGGTTCATTTTGTTCATAAGTAACTTACTTACTTACTTAGCTGGCCCATTACAGAACATTTGTTCCCTAGACCGAACTAAGAAAAGATCTCCAATCCTCTCTGTTTTTCGCTTCGCTTTTTGGAATACCGCGCCTTTTAATTTCTTCATCCAATTGTATGCTCCATCGAAGCTTAGGCCTGACGATTCTGCGTGCACCGCCATGTGGCATGTATTCATACGTCTTTTTAGCGGGTTCATTATCGCTCATTCTTATGATATGGCCTAGCCAAGGCAATCGTTGTATCTCGATACGTTTAACTATATTCATGTCTTTATATAGCTGATATAGCTCGTGGTTCCTACGACGTCGATATTCACCGTCAATGCAAATCGGTCCGTAGATCTTTCGAAGAATTTTCCTCTCAAATACACCAAGCACTGCCTTAACTGCTTGCGCAAGTACCCATGCTTCGGAGCCATACATTAGCACGGGTAGTATCAGCGTTTTGTATAGTGTTATTTTTGTTTGACAAGATGTGGTTTTGCTTAACTTAAACCATAGTAGCATCTGTTGGCCAATACAATTCTTCTTCTTATTTCACAGCTGATGTTGTTTGTTGTGTTTATGGCAGTGCCGAGGTAGACGAAGTCTTTAACTACCTCAAAATTATAGGTGCCAACTTTCACAGTTGGTCCGAGCTCTATGGACGCTTTGCGCGTCGACACCATCAATTTGGTCTTTTCGCTGTTTACCGCCAGATCCATTTTGGAAGATTCTGTTTCGACCTTCCTAAAGGTATCAGTTAGTTCCCTTACTGATCGTCCCATGATGTCTATGTCATCAGCATAAGCAAGTAACATGTGGCTATTGGTGTAAATTGTGCCATTTCTTTTGACATTTACCTCTCGTATTACCTTTTCCAGCAAAATGTTGAATACGTCACACGAAAGGCTGTCTCCTTGTCTGAAACCTCTTTTGGTACTGAACTGTTCGGAGAGATTCTTTCCTATATTAACTGAAGATCTTGTGTCAGTTAGAGTCATTTTACAAAGTCGAATGAGCTTTGCGGGGATACCAAATTCAGACATTGCTTGGAATACCTTTGAACGTAGCGGGCTGTCGAAGGCTGTTTTATAATCGACAAAAAGGTGATATGTGTCGATCTGAATCTCTTGGGTCTTCTCCAGGATTTGCCGCAGGGTAAATATCTGGTCAATGGTGGACTTGCCAGGTCTAAAGCCACATTGGTAAGGTCCAATTATTTCGTTGACCATTGGCTTTAGTCGTTTGCACAATATCCCTGACACTATCTTATAGGCAATAGGGAGAAGACTTATGCCCCTATAGTTGGAGCATACAGACTTATGGCCTTTCTTGTGGACGGAACACAGGATGCTCAGGTTCCAATCGTCGGGTACGCGTTCTTCCTGCCAGATGGTGCTAACTAGCTGATGCATACACCTTATCAGCGCGTCGCCTCTGGTTTTAAACAGTTCGGCTGGTAAGCCATCGGCTCCTGCTGCTTTATTATTCTTCAGCCGGTTGATTGCTGTTTTTACCTCATCTTGGCCGGGCGGTATACATTCCATACAATCTTCTGGGATTGGATCTGTGGTATCATCGTCTTCGCTACTATTGGATACCAGCAGTTTTGAAAAATGTTCTTGCCATATCCTAAGTACACTATCTGTATCAGTTACCAGATTAACTTGCTGATCGCTACAGGAGGATGTGCCTGTACCAAAGCCATCAGTTTGATGTTTCACTCTTTGGTAGAATTTTCGGACTTCATTCTGGCTCCTGTACATCTCGATTTTTTCACACTCCTGCTTTTCCATTTCTCTATTTTTCTTGCGGTAAAGACGTTTCTCTTCTCTCCTTTTCTCCCATAATCTCTCTCGTGCGCTACGCGTTGCTACTGATTGTAAAGTAGCTCTATATGCCGCATTTTTCTCTTCGGTAGCAGCACGACACTCCTGGTCATGCCATGAATACCTTTGTGGAGGTCTCTGGTATCCAAGTATGGATGATCAATTTGATTACTTGTTCTTTGATCTGGAGACAGCCAGGTGCCCTTATGAATATCGAGATGATTAAATCTGGTACTGCTAACTACCATGTTTTTTGCAGCTGCAAAGTCTATCAGCCTCAAACCATTGTCAGATGTTTCACTGTGGAGACTGAAATTCCCGACTGTTGGGCCAAAGATATTGTCCTTTCCAATTTTGGCATTAAAATCGCCTAGAATGATTTTAATGACATGGGCAGGGCAAAGATCAGAAGGTTCTTCTAAATGCTCGTAAAATATACCTTTGGTCTGTTCGTCCCTTTCTTCAGTGGGAGCATTAGCGCAAATAAAGCTGATGTTGAAGAATTTAGCTTTTATTCGAATTGCAGCAAGTCTTTCATTCACTGGGGTGAAGTTGGATATCAGATGTTTTAGTCTCCCACTAACTACGAATCCGCAACCAATCTCATGCTTTACGTCATGGCAGCTATAATACACTGCGTCACCTTTAGGTGTTGTTGTGACGCCTTTACCAATCCATCGTATTTCCAGTACAACAGTAATATCGGCCTTGTACTTTTCAAGTACGTCTGCCAATGCGAAGACTGCACCTTCTCTATAAAGAGTGCGAACATTCCAGGTGCAGATTCGCAGATCATGGTCCTTAAAACGTTTGCGGGGTTCGTCAACTTTAGAGGGGTTTGTTTTTCTTTTCTTTCGTTTTTTCATAGTAGGCTGTTTTTTTCTAGGGGAGGGTTACTAATCCGACGCCCATAAGTAATATTGTTTCTTAATAAGGTTCGTGGAGTCGTATATATAATAAATAATAGTAATAAAAACCCAAAGAGAATATAGTCCTAAGGTCGCCTATATCTTCATAACATTATAAAATAATTTCAAAATCAAATTTTCTTCATCGAATTGAAAAATACGAGTGAATACAAAAAAGTTCACAAATGTATTACTCACTATGAGAAAGGTTGGTTTGAGAAGTGGCTTACCTGCCTCTCCAACATCTCAAAGCCCCATATTGTTTATATTCACTTGACCCAATAGACTTTAATTTAAAAACACTTAAACATTCATGGACCATATCTTATTACATTTAGCTTCATTTCGAATATCTACTTGATCCTTGGGTACATTATGAACACTTTCTTGAACAATGGAAATTTAAACCCAATTATTGAAATTTTTCACATATTTTTTATTTTTCACATTTTTTATTTGACCATATTCTTATCCTTTTATTTCTTAAAACGACTTTTTTTCTCCACCTGCCTCTCAAATAAACGCCAAGAGACATTTTTTCGTTCTTATGAAAAATATTCTGACCATAAATCATCATTACTTTATGCATGGATAATGCCAGTATGAGTGTGTGTGTGTGTCTTCGTACATGTTCATATATTTTCATTTAATAATAATCTCGTTAACATGACTTCCGTTACGCCTACCTTCTTGCGAACATCCTGACAAGAAAGTAAAAGACAATTTTTCTCCTTGTCAGGCATTGCTTTTTAAACTGTGATACCCATGATGTCAGTTAAGAACAAAATGTTGGAAGTTTTTTTTTGGGCGGGATTTGCTCCTTTATTCCTTTGTTACTTGTCCAAAGACATCACAACGTCACCATTGTCATCAATAAAATATGACTGCATATTTTTTTGGTTGTTTAAAGGAAGATAATGACGATGGTGCTTTTCTCTCTTGATGTTTATTCTTGCATTTCCGTTTGCTTGTTTTACTATGCAACTGTGAAAATATTTACATGTTGTAGCTGAAATCCTCAAGCAAAATATAACCAGTAGTAAGCCATAAGCCGAAGAAATGAATTTTTTAAAAGACATAAGAAAAATAAGAGGATTTCGCAAGGGATGAAGTAAGTGATCTGGACTAAAATGTACAGTGGTTTTGGGGGATGGCATGGCATGGAGTTGAACAATTACTATATGTGTTGGAGAAAAATGCCATGATTTGTAATACTAAGGTCTGAAGCTATGATTGTATCAAAATGGTAAATATTAATACGGAACTATGGGGCGTATGAAGTGTGACAACACTTATACGTAGCAAAGATCCCATCTCACAGGTTTCAAAGAAAAATATTCTTGTTGTGAGATTTCTTTTAAAAATTTTCTTTAAAAATCCACGCCTATTGGTGTGAGATTTCTTTTAAAAATTTTCTTTAAAAATCCATGGCTATTGGTGTGAGATTTCTTTTAAAAATTTTCTTTAAAAATCCACGCCTATTGGTGTGAGATTTCTTTTAAAAATTTTCTTTAAAAATCCATGGCTATTGGTGTGAGATTTCTTTTAAATATTTTCTTTAAAAATCCATGGCTATTGGTGTTAGATTTCTTTTAAAAATTTTCTTTAAAAATCCACGGCTATTGGTGTGAGATTTCTTTTAAAAATTTTCTTTAAAAATCCACGCCTATTGGTGTGAGATTTCTTTTAAAAATTTTCTTTAAAAATCCATGGCTATTGGTGTGAGATTTCTTTTAAAAATTTTCTTTAAAAATCCACGCCTATTGGTGTGAGATTTCTTTTAAAAATTTTCTTTAAAAATCCATGGCTATTGGTGTGAGATTTCTTTTAAAAATTTTCTTTAAAAATCCATGGCTATTGGTGTGAGATTTCTTTTAAAAATTTTCTTTAAAAATCCACGCCTATTGGTGTGAGATTTCTTTTAAAAATTTTCTTTAAAAATCCACGCCTATTGGTGTGAGATTTCTTTTAAAAATTTTCTTTAAAAATCCACGCCTATTGGTGTGAGATTTCTTTTAAAAATTTTCTTTAAAAATCCACGCCTATTGGTGTGAGATTTCTTTTAAAAATATTCTTTAAAAAGCCACGCCTATTGGTGTGAGGTTTCTTTTAAAAATTTTCTTTAAAAATCCTTGGCTATTGGTGTGAGATTTCTTTTAAAAATTTTCTTTAAAAATCCACGCCTATTGGTGTGAGATTTCTTTTAAAAATTTTCTTTAAAAATCCACGCCTATTGGTGTGAGATTTCTTTTAAAAATTTTCTTTAAAAATCCACGCCTATTGGTGTGAGATTTCTTTTAAAAATTTTCTTTAAAAATCCATGGCTATTGGTGTGAGATTTCTTTTAAAAATTTTCTTTAAAAATCCACGCCTATTGGTGTGAGATTTCTTTTAAAAATTTTCTTTAAAAATCCACGCCTATTGGTGTGAGATTTCTTTTAAAATTTTTCTTTAAAAATCCATGGCTATTGGTGTGAGATTTCTTTTAAAAATTTTCTTTAAAAATCCATGGCTATTGGTGTGAGATTTCTTTTAAAAATTTTCTTTAAAAATCCACGCCTATTGGTGTGAGATTTCTTTTAAAAATTTTCTTTAAAAATCCATGGCTATTGGTGTGAGATTTCTTTTAAAAATTTTCTTTAAAAATCCACGCCTACTGGTCTATGGATTTTAAAATCATTTGCAAATACCCTCAAAATTAATTATTTAAATTATGCCCATATGGCGTATAATATGTGTCAATACTCATACGCACCCTGTCCCCCACAGATAATACAAAAGAAAAATTGATTATTATTGTTTTGTTTTTTTGTTTGTTCCCCACTGTGCCCATCCTTTCACTTAAGTTGATAACCAAATATATGGGGAATATATCATTCCGGGAATGTAAGCTTCACCAAAAAAAGGAATTTCTTTTTGACAAAAAACGAAAGATGAACATAAAACGAGAAGACTCAAGAGTGCACAACTCAAGTCAAGTGTGAGATATTTTGACAAATGACAATACATTTTTCATAAGAAGTATATCAGTTGTTATTTGTAGCAACAGCAGCAGCAGATTTTGATGATGTGTTTTTTGTTTGCGGGAAGAGGAGATTGTTTTCACAGCATGACAAAATAAAACACTTAACCAAAAGAATTACTTAAAAAATGTTTTTTTTTGGCAAAATATTGCTGTCATCATAGATTATGTCAAATTTTTGCGTGAGTATGGAAAAAAATGAATTGAAATTTGTTTCCAGCAAGTCATCAAGGGAAGAACGGGAATATATGATGCATGAAATCGTGTAGAGATTAAGTTTTGTCATTAGGTTTATACACGAAATGAGAAAACAATTTGGAAAAATGTTTTTACTTAAAAGACACCTTAGAAGAATCGTGGGTTTGAGAGGCTTCTTAAAATAAACCACAATTTGGAATGAGTTTTAGGGCAAGGTTAATTAAAAAATTATTTTCTTTCAACTTTTAGGGTTATAACCTCCCTTTCCCTTTCTTTATTTCATTTTCTTCCTCTATACTTCATGGTCAAGTTGACATTTAAAAGTATTACCTTTTATGCCTCATCGCCTGCTTAATGTTCCACCTAAAAGTATCCATACCAATTTGTTGTCCTGCCTAAAAGTATGCCACAGTAACTGAAAGAAAACGTTTTTCCTAAAATTGAATTTTTGTTTTTAAGCATGACCATAGATCCTCTTATTTCTTTTACTATTTACCTCTGACCTTGTTCAACTGAAATTTTTCCTCTTTTTTGCTTGTGTTCCCAGTTGCTTTCCTCTCCCCTCTTCATTCCCCTTGCAACCATCGAATGAAATGGAAAGCTTTTAAAGGTAATTTTTTGGCGTTGTGCTCAAGTGTCTTCTTTTATACCAACCATTTTTTTCTATTAAAAACGACGGCTAACCTCCCTCCCATAGGTACTCGTCGGTTCATGTCTTAAATGGCCATTTATGTTATTAACTTTTAATATAATGTTGTTGTTGATATTTTCATAGTTGTTGTTATGTTTCTTTCGAATAGTCTAGCTATTAATTTTTCAACGTGACGTAAATAAAGAAATTGCAACATTTTCGGGGAAATTAATTTTTCCGAAAGCAAGCAATAAATATTTCATAGTAAACGTATAGAAAATTGTTGTTAAGGAAAATTTGTTAAGTGCAGATAAATTGTGGCAGATTAAAGGGTAAGACAACAAAGTTAACGATAAGTAAATGGCTAGCTTACCAAGGTAAGGCAACAAAGTTAACTATAAATAAATGGCTAGCTTACCAAGAGAAGACATTTTTTCAACGTAAAATTTTTCCAATTACGAGTATTGAATTGTTCTTACCTGAAAAGAAAGGGAAGAAATGAAAAAGTTAGTAATTGAATTATTAATATACAAATTTTCAAATTAGTTATAGTTGGCGTATGAATAATGGCAACACTTATACGCCCACATGTATGCCAAATATTGGTGTGAGATTTCTTTTAAAAATATTCCTTAAAAATCCACGCCTTTTGGTGTGAGTTTTCTTGTGAAAATATTCCTTAAAATCCACGCCTTTTGGTGTGAGGTTTCTTTTAAAAATTTTCTTTAATAAGCCACGCCTATTGCTGTGAGGTTTCTTGTGAAAATATTCCTTAAAATCCACGCCTTTTGGTGTGAGGTTTCTTTTAAAAATTTTCTTTAATAAGCCACGCCTATTGCTGTGAGGTTTCTTTTAAAAATTTTCTTTAATAAGCCACGCCTATTGGTGTGAGATTTCTTTTAAAAATATTCCTTAAAAATCCACGCCTTTTGGTGTGAGGTTTCTTGTGAAAATATTCCTTAAAAATCCACTCCTATTGGTGTGAGGTTTCTTGTGAAAATATTGTTTAAAAATCCACGCCTATTGGTGTGAGATTTCTTGTGAAAATATTGTTTAAAAATCCACGCCTATTGGTGTGAGATTTCTTGTGAAAATATTCCTTAAAAATCCACGCCTATTGGTGTGAGATTTCTTTTAAAAATATTCTTTAAAAATCCACGCCTATTGGTGTGAGATTTCTTTTAAAAATATTCTTTAAAAATCCACGCCTATTGGTGTGAGATTTCTTTTAAAAATATTCTTTAAAAATCCACGCCTATTGGTGTGAGGTTTCTTGTGAAAATATTCCTTAAAAATCCACGCCTATTGGTGTGAGGTTTCTTGTGAAAATATTCCTTAAAAATCCACGCCTATTGGTGTGAGGTTTCTTGTGAAAATATTCCTTAAAAATCCACGCCTATTGGTGTGAGGTTTCTTGTGAAAATATTCCTTAAAAATCCACGCCTATTGGTGTGAGGTTTCTTGTGAAAATATTCCTTAAAAATCCACGCCTATTGGTGTGAGGTTTCTTGTGAAAATATTCCTTAAAAATCCACGCCTATTGGTGTGAGGTTTCTTGTGAAAATATTCCTTAAAAATCCACGCCTATTGGTGTGAGGTTTCTTGTGAAAATATTCCTTAAAAATCCACGCCTATTGGTGTGAGGTTTCTTGTGAAAATATTCCTTAAAAATCCACGCCTATTGGTGTGAGATTTCTTTTAAAAATATTCTTTAAAAATCCACGCCTATTGGTGTGAGATTTCTTTTAAAAATATTCTTTAAAAATCCACGCCTATTGGTGTGAGATTTCTTTTAAAAATATTCTTTAAAAATCCACGCCTATTGGTGTGAGATTTCTTTTAAAAATATTCTTTAAAAATCCACGCCTATTGGTGTGAGATTTCTTTTAAAAATATCCTTTAAAAATCCACGCCTATTGGTGTGAGATTTCTTTTAAAAATATTCTTTAAAAATCCACGCCTATTGGTGTGAGATTTCTTTTAAAAATATTCTTTAAAAATCCACGCCTATTGGTGTGAGGTTTCTTGTGAAAATATTCCTTAAAAATCCACGCCTATTGGTGTGAGGTTTCTTGTGAAAATATTCCTTAAAAATCCACGCCTATTGGTGTGAGGTTTCTTGTGAAAATATTCCTTAAAAATCCACGCCTATTGGTGTGAGGTTTCTTGTGAAAATATTCCTTAAAAATCCACGCCTATTGGTGTGAGGTTTCTTGTGAAAATATTCCTTAAAAATCCACGCCTATTGGTGTGAGGTTTCTTGTGAAAATATTCCTTAAAAATCCACGCCTATTGGTGTGAGGTTTCTTGTGAAAATATTCCTTAAAAATCCACGCCTATTGGTGTGAGGTTTCTTGTGAAAATATTCCTTAAAAATCCACGCCTATTGGTGTGAGATTTCTTTTAAAAATATTCTTTAAAAATCCACGCCTATTGGTGTGAGATTTCTTTTAAAAATATTCTTTAAAAATCCACGCCTATTGGTGTGAGATTTCTTTTAAAAATATTCTTTAAAAATCCACGCCTATTGGTGTGAGATTTCTTTTAAAAATATTCTTTAAAAATCCACGCCTATTGGTGTGAGATTTCTTTTAAAAATATTCTTTAAAAATCCACGCCTATTGGTGTGAGATTTCTTTTAAAAATATTCTTTAAAAATCCACGCCTATTGGTGTGAGATTTCTTTTAAAAATATTCTTTAAAAATCCACGCCTATTGGTGTGAGATTTCTTTTAAAAATATTCTTTAAAAATCCACGCCTATTGGTGTGAGATTTCTTTTAAAAATATTCTTTAAAAATCCACGCCTATTGGTGTGAGATTTCTTTTAAAAATATTCTTTAAAAATCCACGCCTATTGGTGTGAGATTTCTTTTAAAAATATTCTTTAAAAATCCACGCCTATTGGTGTGAGATTTCTTTTAAAAATATTCTTTAAAAATCCACGCCTATTGGTGTGAGATTTCTTTTAAAAATATTCTTTAAAAATCCACGCCTATTGGTGTGAAATTTCTTTTAAAAATATTCTTTAAAAATCCACGCCTATTGGTGTGAGATTTCTTTTAAAAATATTCTTTAAAAATCCACGCCTATTGGTGTGAGATTTCTTTTAAAAATATTCTTTAAAAATCCACGCCTATTGGTGTGAGGTTTCTTGTGAAAATATTCCTTAAAAATCCACGCCTATTGGTGTGAGGTTTCTTGTGAAAATATTCCTTAAAAATCCACGCCTATTGGTGTGAGGTTTCTTGTGAAAATATTCCTTAAAAATCCACGCCTATTGGTGTGAGATTTCTTTTAAAAATATTCTTTAAAAATCCACGCCTATTGGTGTGAGGTTTCTTGTGAAAATATTCCTTAAAAATCCACGCCTATTGGTGTGAGATTTCTTTTAAAAATATTCTTTAAAAATCCACGCCTATTGGTGTGAGATTTCTTTTAAAAATATTCTTTAAAAATCCACGCCTTTTGGTGTGAGGTTTCTTGTGAAAATATTCCTTAAAAATCCACGCCTTTTGGTGTGAGGTTTCTTGTGAAAATATTCCTTAAAAATCCACGCCTTTTGGTGTGAGGTTTCTTGTGAAAATATTCCTTAAAAATCCACGCCTTTTGGTGTGAGGTTTCTTGTGAAAATATTCCTTAAAAATCCACGCCTTTTGGTGTGAGGTTTCTTGTGAAAATATTCCTTAAAAATCCACGCCTATTGGTGTGAGGTTTCTTGTGAAAATATTCCTTAAAAATCCACGCCTATTGGTGTGAGGTTTCTTGTGAAAATATTCCTTAAAAATCCACGCCTATTGGTGTGAGATTTCTTTTAAAAATATTCTTTAAAAATCCACGCCTATTGGTGTGAGGTTTCTTGTGAAAATATTCCTTAAAAATCCACGCCTATTGGTGTGAGATTTCTTTTAAAAATATTCTTTAAAAATCCACGCCTATTGGTGTGAGATTTCTTTTAAAAATATTCTTTAAAAATCCACGCCTTTTGGTGTGAGGTTTCTTGTGAAAATATTCCTTAAAAATCCTCGCCTTTTGGTGTGAGGTTTCTTGTGAAAATATTCCTTAAAAATCCACGCCTTTTGGTGTGAGGTTTCTTGTGAAAATATTCCTTAAAAATCCACGCCTTTTGGTGTGAGGTTTCTTGTGAAAATATTCCTTAAAAATCCACGCCTTTTGGTGTGAGGTTTCTTGTGAAAATATTCCTTAAAAATCCACGCCTTTTGGTGTGAGGTTTCTTGTGAAAATATTCCTTAAAAATCCACGCCTTTTGGTGTGAGGTTTCTTGTGAAAATATTCCTTAAAAATCCACGCCTTTTGGTGTGAGGTTTCTTGTGAAAATATTCCTTAAAAATCCACGCCTTTTGGTGTGAGGTTTCTTGTGAAAATATTCCTTAAAAATCCACGCCTTTTGGTGTGAGGTTTCTTGTGAAAATATTCCTTAAAAATCCACGCCTATTGGTGTGAGGTTTCTTGTGAAAATATTCCATAAAAATCCACGCCTATTGGTGTGAGGTTTCTTGTGAAAATATTCCTTAAAAATCCAGGTTTCTTGTGAAAATATTCCTTAAAAATCCACGCCTATTGGTGTGAGATTTCTTTTAAAAATATTCTTTAAAAATTCACGCCTATTGGTGTGAGATTTCTTTAAAAATATTCTTTAAAAATCCACGCCTATTGGTGTGAGATTTCTTTTAAAAATATTCTTTAAAAATTCACGCCTATTGGTGTGAGATTTCTTTAAAAATATTCTTTAAAAATCCACGCCTATTGGTGTGAGGTTTCTTGTGAAAATATTCCTTAAAAATCCACGCCTATTGGTGTGAGATTTCTTTTAAAAATATTCCTTAAAAATCCACGCCTATTGGTGTGAGATTTCTTTTAAAAATATTCCTTAAAAATCCACGCCTATTGGTGTGAGATTTCTTTTAAAAATATTCTTTAAAAATCCACGCCTATTGGTGTGAGGTTTCTTGTGAAAATATTCCTTAAAAATCCACGCCTATTGGTGTGAGATTTCTTTTAAAAATATTCTTTAAAAATCCACGCCTATTGGTGTGAGATTTCTTTTAAAAATATTCTTTAAAAATCCACGCCTATTGGTGTGAGATTTCTTTTAAAAATATTCTTTAAAAATCCACGCCTATTGGTGTGAGATTTCTTTTAAAAATATTCTTTAAAAATCCACGCCTATTGGTGTGAGATTTCTTTTAAAAATATTCTTTAAAAATCCACGCCTATTGGTGTGAGATTTCTTTTAAAAATATCCTTTAAAAATCCACGCCTATTGGTGTGAGATTTCTTTTAAAAATATTCTTTAAAAATCCACGCCTATTGGTGTGAGATTTCTTTTAAAAATATTCTTTAAAAATCCACGCCTATTGGTGTGAGGTTTCTTGTGAAAATATTCCTTAAAAATCCACGCCTATTGGTGTGAGGTTTCTTGTGAAAATATTCCTTAAAAATCCACGCCTATTGGTGTGAGGTTTCTTGTGAAAATATTCCTTAAAAATCCACGCCTATTGGTGTGAGGTTTCTTGTGAAAATATTCCTTAAAAATCCACGCCTATTGGTGTGAGGTTTCTTGTGAAAATATTCCTTAAAAATCCACGCCTATTGGTGTGAGGTTTCTTGTGAAAATATTCCTTAAAAATCCACGCCTATTGGTGTGAGGTTTCTTGTGAAAATATTCCTTAAAAATCCACGCCTATTGGTGTGAGGTTTCTTGTGAAAATATTCCTTAAAAATCCACGCCTATTGGTGTGAGATTTCTTTTAAAAATATTCTTTAAAAATCCACGCCTATTGGTGTGAGATTTCTTTTAAAAATATTCTTTAAAAATCCACGCCTATTGGTGTGAGATTTCTTTTAAAAATATTCTTTAAAAATCCACGCCTATTGGTGTGAGATTTCTTTTAAAAATATTCTTTAAAAATCCACGCCTATTGGTGTGAGATTTCTTTTAAAAATATTCTTTAAAAATCCACGCCTATTGGTGTGAGATTTCTTTTAAAAATATTCTTTAAAAATCCACGCCTATTGGTGTGAGATTTCTTTTAAAAATATTCTTTAAAAATCCACGCCTATTGGTGTGAGATTTCTTTTAAAAATATTCTTTAAAAATCCACGCCTATTGGTGTGAGATTTCTTTTAAAAATATTCTTTAAAAATCCACGCCTATTGGTGTGAGATTTCTTTTAAAAATATTCTTTAAAAATCCACGCCTATTGGTGTGAGATTTCTTTTAAAAATATTCTTTAAAAATCCACGCCTATTGGTGTGAAATTTCTTTTAAAAATATTCTTTAAAAATCCACGCCTATTGGTGTGAGATTTCTTTTAAAAATATTCTTTAAAAATCCACGCCTATTGGTGTGAGATTTCTTTTAAAAATATTCTTTAAAAATCCACGCCTATTGGTGTGAGGTTTCTTGTGAAAATATTCCTTAAAAATCCACGCCTATTGGTGTGAGGTTTCTTGTGAAAATATTCCTTAAAAATCCACGCCTATTGGTGTGAGGTTTCTTGTGAAAATATTCCTTAAAAATCCACGCCTATTGGTGTGAGATTTCTTTTAAAAATATTCTTTAAAAATCCACGCCTATTGGTGTGAGGTTTCTTGTGAAAATATTCCTTAAAAATCCACGCCTATTGGTGTGAGATTTCTTTTAAAAATATTCTTTAAAAATCCACGCCTATTGGTGTGAGATTTCTTTTAAAAATATTCTTTAAAAATCCACGCCTTTTGGTGTGAGGTTTCTTGTGAAAATATTCCTTAAAAATCCACGCCTTTTGGTGTGAGGTTTCTTGTGAAAATATTCCTTAAAAATCCACGCCTTTTGGTGTGAGGTTTCTTGTGAAAATATTCCTTAAAAATCCACGCCTTTTGGTGTGAGGTTTCTTGTGAAAATATTCCTTAAAAATCCACGCCTTTTGGTGTGAGGTTTCTTGTGAAAATATTCCTTAAAAATCCACGCCTATTGGTGTGAGGTTTCTTGTGAAAATATTCCTTAAAAATCCACGCCTATTGGTGTGAGGTTTCTTGTGAAAATATTCCTTAAAAATCCACGCCTATTGGTGTGAGATTTCTTTTAAAAATATTCTTTAAAAATCCACGCCTATTGGTGTGAGGTTTCTTGTGAAAATATTCCTTAAAAATCCACGCCTATTGGTGTGAGATTTCTTTTAAAAATATTCTTTAAAAATCCACGCCTATTGGTGTGAGATTTCTTTTAAAAATATTCTTTAAAAATCCACGCCTTTTGGTGTGAGGTTTCTTGTGAAAATATTCCTTAAAAATCCACGCCTTTTGGTGTGAGGTTTCTTGTGAAAATATTCCTTAAAAATCCACGCCTTTTGGTGTGAGGTTTCTTGTGAAAATATTCCTTAAAAATCCACGCCTTTTGGTGTGAGGTTTCTTGTGAAAATATTCCTTAAAAATCCACGCCTTTTGGTGTGAGGTTTCTTGTGAAAATATTCCTTAAAAATCCACGCCTTTTGGTGTGAGGTTTCTTGTGAAAATATTCCTTAAAAATCCACGCCTTTTGGTGTGAGGTTTCTTGTGAAAATATTCCTTAAAAATCCACGCCTTTTGGTGTGAGGTTTCTTGTGAAAATATTCCTTAAAAATCCACGCCTTTTGGTGTGAGGTTTCTTGTGAAAATATTCCTTAAAAATCCACGCCTTTTGGTGTGAGGTTTCTTGTGAAAATATTCCTTAAAAATCCACGCCTATTGGTGTGAGGTTTCTTGTGAAAATATTCCTTAAAAATCCACGCCTATTGGTGTGAGGTTTCTTGTGAAAATATTCCTTAAAAATCCACGCCTATTGGTGTGAGGTTTCTTGTGAAAATATTCCATAAAAATCCACGCCTATTGGTGTGAGGTTTCTTGTGAAAATATTCCTTAAAAATCCAGGTTTCTTGTGAAAATATTCCTTAAAAATCCACGCCTATTGGTGTGAGATTTCTTTTAAAAATATTCTTTAAAAATTCACGCCTATTGGTGTGAGATTTCTTTAAAAATATTCTTTAAAAATCCACGCCTATTGGTGTGAGATTTCTTTTAAAAATATTCTTTAAAAATCCACGCCTATTGGTGTGAGATTTCTTTAAAAATATTCTTTAAAAATCCACGCCTATTGGTGTGAGGTTTCTTGTGAAAATATTCCTTAAAAATCCACGCCTATTGGTGTGAGATTTCTTTTAAAAATATTCCTTAAAAATCCACGCCTATTGGTGTGAGATTTCTTTTAAAAATATTCCTTAAAAATCCACGCCTATTGGTGTGAGATTTCTTTTAAAAATATTCTTTAAAAATCCACGCCTATTGGTGTGAGGTTTCTTGTGAAAATATTCCTTAAAAATCCACGCCTATTGGTGTGAGATTTCTTTTAAAAATATTCTTTAAAAATCCACGCCTATTGGTGTGAGATTTCTTTTAAAAATATTCTTTAAAAATCCACGCCTATTGGTGTGAGATTTCTTTTAAAAATATTCTTTAAAAATCCACGCCTTTTGGTGTGAGGTTTCTTGTGAAAATATTCCTTTAAAATCCACGCCTTTTGGTGTGAGGTTTCTTGTGAAAATATTCCTTAAAAATCCACGCCTTTTGGTGTGAGGTTTCTTGTGAAAATATTCCTTAAAAATCCACGCCTTTTGGTGTGAGGTTTCTTGTGAAAATATTCCTTAAAAATCCACGCCTTTTGGTGTGAGGTTTCTTGTGAAAATATTCCTTAAAAATCCACGCCTTTTGGTGTGAGGTTTCTTGTGAAAATATTCCTTAAAAATCCACGCCTTTTGGTGTGAGGTTTCTTGTGAAAATATTCCTTAAAAATCCACGCCTTTTGGTGTGAGGTTTCTTGTGAAAATATTCCTTAAAAATCCACGCCTTTTGGTGTGAGGTTTCTTGTGAAAATATTCCTTAAAAATCCACGCCTTTTGGTGTGAGGTTTCTTGTGAAAATATTCCTTAAAAATCCACGCCTTTTGGTGTGAGGTTTCTTGTGAAAATATTCCTTAAAAATCCACGCCTATTGGTGTGAGGTTTCTTGTGAAAATATTCCTTAAAAATCCACGCCTATTGGTGTGAGGTTTCTTGTGAAAATATTCCTTAAAAATCCACGCCTATTGGTGTGAGGTTTCTTGTGAAAATATTCCTTAAAAATCCACGCCTATTGGTGTGAGGTTTCTTGTGAAAATATTCCTTAAAAATCCACGCCTATTGGTGTGAGGTTTCTTGTGAAAATATTCCATAAAAATCCACGCCTATTGGTGCGAGGTTTCTTGTGAAAATATTCCTTAAAAATCCAGGTTTCTTGTGAAAATATTCCTTAAAAATCCACGCCTATTGGTGTGAGGTTTCTTGTGAAAATATTCCTTAAAAATCCACGCCTATTGGTGTGAGGTTTCTTGTGAAAATATTCCTTAAAAATCCACGCCTATTGGTGTGAGGTTTCTTGTGAAAATATTCCTTAAAAATCCACGCCTATTGGTGTGAGGTTTCTTGTGAAAATATTCCTTAAAAATCCACGCCTATTGGTGTGAGGTTTCTTGTGAAAATATTCCTTAAAAATCCACGCCTATTGGTGTGAGGTTTCTTGTGAAAATATTCCTTAAAAATCCACGCCTATTGGTGTGAGGTTTCTTGTGAAAATATTCCTTAAAAATCCACGCCTATTGGTGTGAGGTTTCTTGTGAAAATATTCCTTAAAAATCCACGCCTATTGGTGTGAGGTTTCTTGTGAAAATATTCCTTAAAAATCCACGCCTATTGGTGTGAGGTTTCTTGTGAAAATATTCCTTAAAAATCCACGCCTATTGGTGTGAGGTTTCTTGTGAAAATATTCCTTAAAAATCCACGCCTATTGGTGTGAGGTTTCTTGTGAAAATATTCCTTAAAAATCCACGCCTATTGGTGTGAGGTTTCTTGTGAAAATATTCCTTAAAAATCCACGCCTATTGGTGTGAGGTTTCTTGTGAAAATATTCCTTAAAAATCCACGCCTATTGGTGTGAGGTTTCTTGTGAAAATATTCCTTAAAAATCCAGGTTTCTTGTGAAAATATTCCTTAAAAATCCACGCCTATTGGTGTGAGATTTCTTTTAAAAATATTCTTTAAAAATCCACGCCTATTGGTGTGCGATTTCTTTAAAAATATTCTTTAAAAATCCACGCCTATTGGTGTGAGATTTCTTTTAAAAATATTCTTTAAAAATCCACGCCTATTGGTGTGAGATTTCTTTAAAAATATTCTTTAAAAATCCACGCCTATTGGTGTGAGGTTTCTTGTGAAAATATTCCTTAAAAATCCACGCCTATTGGTGTGAGATTTCTTTTAAAAATATTCCTTAAAAATCCACGCCTATTGGTGTGAGATTTCTTTTAAAAATTTTCTATAAAAATCCACGCCTATTGGTGTGAGATTTCTTTTAAAAATTTTCTATAAAAATCCACGCCTATTGGTGTGAGATTTCTTTTAAAAATTTTCTATAAAAATCCACGCCTATTGGTGTGAGATTTCTTTTAAAAATTTTCTTTAAAAATCCACGCCTATTGGTGTGAGATTTCTTTTAAAAATTTTCTTTAAAAATCTAGGCCTATTGGTGTGAGATTTCTTTTAAAAATATTCCTTAAAAATCCACGCCTTTTGGTGTGAGGTTTCTTGTGAAAATATTCCTTAAAAATCCGCGCCTATTGGTGTGAGGTTTCTTGTGAAAATATTCCTTAAAAATCCACGCCTATTGGTGTGAGGTTTCTTGTGAATATACTCCTTAAAAATCCGCGCCTATTGGTGTGAGATTTCTTGTGAAAATATTCCTTAAAAATCCACGCCTATTGGTGTGAGGTTTCTTGTGAAAATATTCCTTAAAAATCCACGCCTATTGGTGTGAGGTTTCTTGTGAAAATATTCCTTAAAAATCCACGTCTATTGGTGTGAGATTTCTTGTGAAAATATTCCTTAAAAATCCACGCCTATTGGTGTGAGATTTCTTGAAAAAATATTCCTTAAAACTCCACGCTTATTGGTCTTCATTTTAGGGGACTTGGTGGCGTATAAGTTGTGTCAATACTTATACGACCGCAATCAGTAAACTGAATATAACACTTGTTTCAGTTAGCTGAGATATATTCTTTAAAAAATCTACTTTTATTTTCCGATGGGGTTCAAAGAAAACGAGTCCTTAAAAATGCAATTTAATTTGTCAGAATTTTCTTTTAAATAGGTCACATTAAACCCCCTCCACTCTAAGCGTATGAGTTGCGTCAATACTCATACGCATCGGTGAACTTTGTAATGTAGTTAAACCAAATTGAAAGAAACCGAGCTATGTCTTCACACCAACAAAAAAAGACGCAATTGCATAGGAATGAACAAAAACCCATGTGAGAACTATTCGCCCTCGTAAAAAAACAAAAATTGTTTAGTCGTGAAAGTATCTTGTTTCGAATTTATGTTCTTCTTCTTCTACTTTGTTTGGCACATCAACATCAAATGCTTGTCAGAAGTTGAAAAACAAGTTCTGGTTTTTGTCGTTCTTGTTTTGTTTTTGATGTGGAAACAGGGCAACAAAGAAGAGTGAAGTGCCAAACAAGTGAGTGATTGGTTGGTTGGTTTGATAGAGTGGGTGGTCACAAACAAAGAAAAAGATGACTACACCGTGATGCCGATGACAAAACTAAACTCAAATCTTCGGTCTTTTCCCCTGCCCACTTATATGTCAACACACAATAATGCTATCTGAAGAGCCACATACCCAAAACGACAACTTGTCAATAATATGTCTCCAATGGCCTAGAGGATGTTGGAATTCTCAGGTTTTCCCATCATGCCTGTGCCGTGGTTTGTTGTTGTTGTGCAACTGCCATTGTATTTTGCAGCTGCCAATGTGTTGTATTCGCAAAATGTTTTTGTGAACGCTTGCCACTTTGTTGTGAATTAGCTTTGTTGTGGTTATTGTTGTTGCTGCTGTTGTTCTTGGTTGTTGTTAGGTTTTCTGCTATACTTTACTTGTCATTGTCATTGCTTTGGCCCATTTGTAAGAATGCTATTGCAACCCTTCCCCCGTCCCTCCCTCACTCCACCGCCCTATCTATGCACCCCAACATTTAACGAAATTGCCATGGAAATTTATTGAAGTCCTTTACAAATTTATGACTCCAAAGGCAACGACAAAGAAGACAACATATTGGCTGAACTTAGTAACCATTCGCATAGTTTTAATTCATTACTTTATAGCCCAGCCCCTCTGTAATCCTCCTGGTATTGGCCACAAAACTAGATAACCTCAAATTTACGCAAAACTTGGTCACCGAGAGAAAAAAAGTTGGGTGAAAAAACTAATCAGAATTTTTTTTCTTTACTGGCATAAAAAATAGTGCAGCAACGTGTGCGTAGCAAGCTGCAGAGGACAATGCTTGCGAAAAACAGTCTCATAAATTTCTTCTCCTGCTGCGATATAAAAAAAAAACAATAACAGCTTTGGTACAAAAACCCCATAAAAATAAAATGACATAGTAAATTTATGGATGCAATTTCTCTCTCTCGCTTGGAAATCATTCAATTTTTAGTAGAATTATTTTGCACTCGAGCGGAAGATGGAGTCTTTTGCGGGTGCAAATCTAAAATACATAAAATGAGGTTGATGTTGCATACCGACCAATAGGTGAATTCAAAATCAAGCAGCTATTTGAATAGAAAGTAGAGATTTATGGATATACCTGAATATTTTTCAACCAGCATCACACTAATAAGCATGGATTTTTCCATAGACCCTCACATGGAAACATATTCTTTAAAGAATTTTTCATTTAAGAAGCGTGGATTTTAAAAAAAATCAAGGACCATCAACCAAGAAGCGTGAATTGTGGATTTTTAAAGAATTTTTCTTCAACCACCA
Source organism: Musca autumnalis (assembly GCF_047663935.1). Classification (NCBI taxonomy): domain Eukaryota; kingdom Metazoa; phylum Arthropoda; class Insecta; order Diptera; family Muscidae; genus Musca; species Musca autumnalis. Next base: position 178,769,658 of record NW_027412088.1, read on the forward strand.
TCACCAGCATTAGGCGTGGATTTTTAAAGAATTTTTCTTCAACCACCATCACCAGCATTAGGCGTGGATTTTTAAAGAATTTTTCTTCAACCACCATCACCAGCATTAGGCGTGGATTTTTAAAGAATTTTTCTTCAACCACCATCACCAGCATTAGGCGTGGATTTTTAAAGAATTTTTCTTCAACCACCATCACCAGCATTAGGCGTGGATTTTTAAAGAATTTTTCTTCAACCACCATCACCAGCATTAGGCGTGGATTTTTAAAGAATTTTTCTTCAACCACCATCACCAGCATTAGGCGTGGATTTTTAAAGAATTTTTCTTCAACCACCATCACCAGCATTAGGCGTGGATTTTTAAAGAATTTTTCTTCAACCACCATCACCAGCATTAGGCGTGGATTTTTAAAGAATTTTTCTTCAACCACCATCACCAGCATTAGGCGTGGATTTTTAAAGAATTTTTCTTCAACCACCATCACCAGCATTAGGCGTGGATTTTTAAAGAATTTTTCTTCAACCACCATCACCAGCATTAGGCGTGGATTTTTAAAGAATTTTTCTTCAACCACCATCACCAGCATTAGGCGTGGATTTTTAAAGAATTTTTCTTCAACCACCATCACCAGCATTAGGCGTGGATTTTTAAAGAATTTTTCTTCAACCACCATCACCAGCATTAGGCGTGGATTTTTAAAGAATTTTTCTTCAACCACCATCACCAGCATTAGGCGTGGATTTTTAAAGAATTTTTCTTCAACCACCATCACCAGCATTAGGCGTGGATTTTTAAAGAATTTTTCTTCAACCACCATCACCAGCATTAGGCGTGGATTTTTAAAGAATTTTTCTTCAACCACCATTACGATGATTAGGCGTGGATTTTTAAAGAATTTTTCTTCAACCACCATCACGAACATTAGGCGTGGATTTTTAAATAATTTTTCTTCAACCACCATCACGAACATTAGGCGTGCATTTTTAAATAATTTTTCTTCAACCACCATCACGAACATTAGGCGTGCATTTTTAAATAATTTTTCTTCAACCACCATCACGAACATTAGGCGTGGATTTTTAAAGAATTTTTTTCAACCACCATCACGGCCATTAAACTATCTTCGAATATCCTTGCAAATCTAAATATTTCTTTGTCTAGACTTTGGTGCGTATACGTGTTGACACACTTCATACGCCCCATGGCCCTATAGCATGCATAAAACTACTTTGATTTCAAATTAAAAAAAAATGCAAATCTGTTTTCATTCTTTTATTCCTCAACTACAAATTGCAGTATTTTTGGTCTCTTGATGTTTATTTGAATGACAATAATCCTTTGATATCCTTTAGCTGTTAATGAGAAGCCATTCAGTGCAGACTAAGTGGTCATTTTATTGTTGGTAAATAAGAAAATTATCTCTTTGAAAACATTTGGATATCCGTTTCAAAGGACTTGTGGCTAGCTACTCATTAGTACAAGTGTTATGTTTTGTAAGTGATTGTGAGACCAAAACATTTTTTTCCTGTTTGTTTTTAATCACAGGCCTTAAAAAGCTGCATAATTAAATGATGTCTCTGTACTTTAGACACAGAAAGACATACTTTATTTTTCAGGTTTTACACTTGTCCAAAGCCTATTCATAACAGTTCTTTATTCTGTAAAATTCTCTTTGGTGTCCATGTCCTGGCTGCTAGACAAAAGAGGAACATAAGTTTTCTGCCTTTCTCTGCCGACCGCCTGGTGCAACAAGAAATACAATGCGTCCAATTTTTAGTATTTAAGTCATAAAAAAACTAAAATAAATATCCACGAAATCTTTTATAATTTATCAAGGTTTTTTTAGGTGAATGTCCATCCATCCAACCATCCATTTAACAAAAACCAACTGAAATATAGCCCAGGACCCTGGGTGCAACTAGCAATTTATGGTCAGTCAAAAAATGTACAAAGCAAAAAAAAACTAACTGAGCGTAATTAGCAACGGTTGTTTTTATTACCAAGAACCACCACTGGCAACAAGAACAAGAAGAGTGACAGCAGTATATAATAAATCGTCAGATTTTGTGGTGCATAAAGTCAAATATATTAGGGTGATCCAATGAAAGCAGAAAACATCAAAATCAGATAAAAAACCGTGGATTTTTAAAGAACTTTTTCCAAACATTAGAAATATTTTCAATCCATATTAGCTCACCAGATTTCTTTCCAATCACTGTTAGAGAAAATTTGTAATATTTTTTAAAACACCATCAGAAAAATGAGCGTGAATTTTAAAGATATTTTTTCGAATTAAATGTAACTTCTTTATTTTTCTGGCGTTCCATGGTTTTAATGAAAAGTAACCTCAACAGTCTGACACCCTCTCTTATTAAGTAGCAAGTGCCCTTCTTTACTTAGGATAATACTTAGCGTATAAGTATTATTGATAGTAATACGCCACAATGCACTCTGGAAGGAAGCAGACATTTTTAAAATAATATTTCCCAGAAGAGTCTTATTATAATTCCCCTCCAGACATTGCATTTTTAAAAATAAGTTTCGAAGATCCTTCAAAGACAACGATAGTGCGTGAGTTAATATTATAGTTTACCTTCCATCCTCATATTCCTTCCCGCCAAAAGAAAAAAAAATTAATAAACTCAATTTCTCTTCTCTCTTTGTTTCGTTCTCCATGCAACGTAAATTTGCATTTGTTATATAAAATATCCAGCTACGCGTAAAGCGTTTAATTTTTTTAGCACTTTGTTCCTAGTTTTTTGCCGAACAACTCCGGGTACAATTTCTTCCGACAATAGCTTTGTCGGTTGATTTCGCTTGCTTTACTTTTGCTTCACCTTTCACTGAGTTGAGGTTTTTCTTGCTCCCTGCTCCTGCCTTTTATGTTGCTGCATTTGAAAGCACAGCCACGCTATACACGACAAAGTCAAATAATCTCGTCATGGTTCCTGCTTCTATGTAATGTTTCTGGTGCCCCAGCTGCTTTGGGTTCGTACATTGTAGTTCATCCGAGCATATGATGAACATTTAATTGAAATGAAAATAAACATAGTAAGAAGAAAGAATAAAAAACGAACTCATACAAAGTAAAAAAATATTGTGAGACAAAGGACAATGTTGTTGAAAAGAATACAAAGTTAGTTGTAGTGTTTAAATGTTGTTGATGAAAAGTAACAAAAGAACTACACCACTAATGGGCAAGAGGGGAAGAAGAATTTTTTAAACCAGCGAGACATGTAAATGTTGCATTTGAACTCGAACTTGACAAAGAAATGAAAAAAAAGGGGAAAACATGCAAAATCTCCCCATCCATTAAGGGGACTTGGTGATGTATAAGTCATGTCAACACTAATACGACCCCAATCAATAAACTGAAAACCCAACTTTTTAAGTTAGCTGAGGTATATTTATGGAAAAATATTTTCCAAAAATCTTTGCCTATTGGTGTGGGGTTTCTTCGGAAAATATTCTCTAAAAATCCACGCCTATTGGTGTGAGGTTTTTTGGAAAAATATTCTCCACAATCCAAGCCTATTGGTGTGAGGTTTTTTGGAAAAATATTCTTTAAAAATCCACGCCTAATGGTCTTGAGGGTGCTTGAAGAAAAATTCTTTAAAAATCCACGCCTAATGGTCTTGAGGGTGCTTGAAGAAAAATTCTTTAAAAATCCACGCCTAATGGTCTTGAGGGTGCTTGAAGAAAAATTCTTTAAAAATCCACGCTTATTGCTGTGATGGTGGTTGAAGAAAAATTCTTTAAAAATCCACGCTTATTGCTGTGATGGTGGTTGAAGAAAAATTCTTTAAAAATCCACGCCTAATGGTCTTGAGGGTGCTTGAAGAAAAATTCTTTAAAAATCCACGCTTATTGCTGTGATGGTGGTTGAAGAAAAATTCTTTAAAAATCCACGCCTAATGGTCTTGAGGGTGCTTGAAGAAAAATTCTTTAAAAATCCACGCTTATTGCTGTGATGGTGGTTGAAGAAAAATTCTTTAAAAATCCACGCCTAATGGTCTTGAGGGTGCTTGAAGAAAAATTCTTTAAAAATCCACGCCTAATGGTCTTGAGGGTGCTTGAAGAAAAATTCTTTAAAAATCCACGCCTAATGGTCTTGAGGGTGCTTGAAGAAAAATTCTTTAAAAATCCACGGCTAATGGTCTTGAGGGTGCTTGAAGAAAAATTCTTTAAAAATCCACGCCTAATGGTCTTGAGGGTGCTTGAAGAAAAATTCTTTAAAAATCCACGCCTAATGGTCTTGAGGGTGCTTGAAGAAAAATTCTTTAAAAATCCACGCCTAATGGTCTTGAGGTTGCTTGAAGAAAAATTCTTTAAAAATCCACGCCTAATGGTCTTGAGGGTGCTTGAAGAAAAATTCTTTAAAAATCCACGCCTAATGGTCTTGAGGGTGCTTGAAGAAAAATTCTTTAAAAATCCACGCCTAATGGTCTTGAGGGTGCTTGAAGAAAAATTCTTTAAAAATCCACGCCTAATGGTCTTGAGGGTGCTTGAAGAAAAATTCTTTAAAAATCCACGCCTAATGGTCTTGAGGGTGCTTGAAGAAAAATTCTTTAAAAATCCACGCCTAATGGTCTTGAGGGTGCTTGAAGAAAAATTCTTTAAAAATCCACGCTTATTGCTGTGATGGTGGTTGAAGAAAAATTCTTTAAAAAACCACGCCTAATGGTCTTGAGGGTGCTTGAAGAAAAATTCTTTAAAAATCCACGCTTATTGCTGTGATGGTGGTTGAAGAAAAATTCTTTAAAAAACCACGCCTAATGGTCTTGAGGGTGCTTGAAGAAAAATTCTTTAAAAATCCACGCCTAATGGTCTGGAGGGTGCTTGAAGAAAAATTCTTTAAAAATCCACGCCTAATGGTCTTGAGGGTGCTTGAAGAAAAATTCTTTAAAAATCCACGCCTAATGGTCTTGAGGGTGCTTGAAGAAAAATTCTTTAAAAATCCACGCCTAATGGTCTTGAGGGTGCTTGAAGAAAAATTCTTTAAAAATCCACGCCTAATGGTCTTGAGGGTGCTTGAAGAAAAATTCTTTAAAAATCCACGCCTAATGGTCTTGAGGGTGCTTGAAGAAAAATTCTTTAAAAATCCACGCCTAATGGTCTTGAGGGTGCTTGAAGAAAAATTCTTTAAAAATCCACGCCTAATGGTCTTGAGGGTGCTTGAAGAAAAATTCTTTAAAAATCCACGCCTAATGGTCTTGAGGGTGCTTGAAGAAAAATTCTTTAAAAATCCACGCCTAATGGTCTTGAGGGTGCTTGAAGAAAAATTCTTTAAAAATCCACGCCTAATGGTCTTGAGGGTGCTTGAAGAAAAATTCTTTAAAAATCCACGCCTAATGGTCTTGAGGGTGCTTGAAGAAAAATTCTTTAAAAATCCACGCCTAATGGTCTTGAGGGTGCTTGAAGAAAAATTCTTTAAAAATCCACGCCTAATGGTCTTGAGGGTGCTTGAAGAAAAATTCTTTAAAAATCCACGCCTAATGGTCTTGAGGGTGCTTGAAGAAAAATTCTTTAAAAATCCACGCCTAATGGTCTTGAGGGTGCTTGAAGAAAAATTCTTTAAAAATCCACGCCTAATGGTCTTGAGGGTGCTTGAAGAAAAATTCTTTAAAAATCCACGCCTAATGGTCTTGAGGGTGCTTGAAGAAAAATTCTTTAAAAATCCACGCCTAATGGTCTTGAGGGTGCTTGAAGAAAAATTCTTTAAAAATCCACGCCTAATGGTCTTGAGGGTGCTTGAAGAAAAAATTCTTTAAAAATCCACGCCTAATGGTCTTGAGGGTGCTTGAAGAAAAATTCTTTAAAAATCCACGCCTAATGGTCTTGAGGGTGCTTGAAGAAAAATTCTTTAAAAATCCACGCCTAATGGTCTTGAGGGTGCTTGAAGAAAAATTCTTTAAAAATCCACGCCTAATGGTCTTGAGGGTGCTTGAAGAAAAATTCTTTAAAAATCCACGCCTAATGGTCTTGAGGGTGCTTGAAGAAAAATTCTTTAAAAATCCACGCCTAATGGTCTTGAGGGTGCTTGAAGAAAAATTCTTTAAAAATCCACGCCTAATGGTCTTGAGGGTGCTTGAAGAAAAATTCTTTAAAAATCCACGCCTAATGGTCTTGAGGGTGCTTGAAGAAAAATTCTTTAAAAATCCACGCCTAATGGTCTTGAGGGTGCTTGAAGAAAAATTCTTAAAAAATCCACGCTTATTGCTGTGATGGTGGTTGAAGAAAAATTCTTAAAAAATCCACGCTTATTGCTGTGATGGTGGTTGAAGAAAAATTCTTAAAAAATCCACGCTTATTGCTGTGATGGTGGTTGAAGAAAAATTCTTAAAAAATCCACGCCTAATGGTCTTGAGGGTGCTTGAAGGAAAATTCTTTAAAAATCCACGCCTAATGGTCTTGAGGGTGCTTGAAGGAAAATTCTTTAAAAATCCACGCCTAATAGTCTTGAGGGTGCTTGAAGAAAAATTCTTTAAAAATCCACGCCTAATGGTCTTGAGGGTGCTTGAAGTAAAATTCTTTAAAAATCCACGCCTAATGGTCTTGAGGGAGCTTGAAGTAAAATTCTTTAAAAATCCACGCTTATTGCTGTGATGGTGGTTGAAGAAAAATTCTTTAAAAATCCACGCTTATTGCTGTGATGGTGGTTGAAGAAAAATTCTTTAAAAATCCACGCTTATTGCTGTGATGGTGGTTGAAGAAAAATTCTTTAAAAATCCACGCTTATTGCTGTGATGGTGGTTGAAGAAAAATTCTTTAAAAATCCACGCTTATTGCTGTGATGGTGGTTGAAGAAAAATTCTTTAAAAATCCACGCTTATTGCTGTGATGGTGGTTGAAGAAAAATTCTTTAAAAATCCACGCTTATTGCTGTGATGGTGGTTGAAGAAAAATTCTTTAAAAATCCACGCTTATTGCTGTGATGGTGGTTGAAGAAAAATTCTTTAAAAATCCACGCTTATTGCTGTGATGGTGGTTGAAGAAAAATTCTTTAAAAATCCACGCTTATTGCTGTGATGGTGGTTGAAGAAAAATTCTTTAAAAATCCACGCTTATTGCTGTGATGGTGGTTGAAGAAAAATTCTTTAAAAATCCACGCTTATTGCTGTGATGGTGGTTGAAGAAAAATTCTTTAAAAATCCACGCTTATTGCTGTGATGGTGGTTGAAGAAAAATTCTTTAAAAATCCACGCTTATTGCTGTGATGGTGGTTGAAGAAAAATTCTTTAAAAATCCACGCTTATTGCTGTGATGGTGGTTGAAGAAAAATTCTTTAAAAATCCACGCTTATTGCTGTGATGGTGGTTGAAGAAAAATTCTTTAAAAATCCACGCTTATTGCTGTGATGGTGGTTGAAGAAAAATTCTTTAAAAATCCACGCTTATTGCTGTGATGGTGGTTGAAGAAAAATTCTTTAAAAATCCACGCTTATTGCTGTGATGGTGGTTGAAGAAAAATTCTTTAAAAATCCACGCTTATTGCTGTGATGGTGGTTGAAGAAAAATTCTTTAAAAATCCACGCTTATTGCTGTGATGGTGGTTGAAGAAAAATTCTTTAAAAATCCACGCTTATTGCTGTGATGGTGGTTGAAGAAAAATTCTTTAAAATCCACGCTTATTGCTGTGATGGTGGTTGAAGAAAAATTCTTTAAAAATCCACGCTTATTGCTGTGATGGTGGTTGAAGAAAATTCTTTAAAAATCCACGCTTATTGCTGTGATTTCTTTAAAAATCCACGCTTATTGCTGTGATGGTGGTTGAAGAAAAATCTTTAAAAATCCACTCTTATTGCTGTGATGTGTTGAAGAAAAATTCTTTAAAAATCCACGCCTAGTGGTCGTGATGGTGGTTGAAGAAAAATTTGTTAAATTCCACGTTAGTTCTTTAAAAATCCACGCCTAGTGGTCGTGATGGTGGTTGAAGAAAAATTTGTTAAAATTCCACGTTTAGTGGTCTGAATTTTATTAAAATATCCCTCGGTTCTTGGCTGATATCATTAATTTTGTCTTTGTGGGTTGCTTGGTGCGAATTAGTAACATCAGCACTTATACGACCCATCCATAACCTAACAATAATTGTTTAGTCTATGTGAACTTTTGAATGATTAGGTGTCCTTCTCATTCCTTCACCTCTCAACTTTCTGATGTGAAAATGTCAAATGCCAAACCAAACATATGGATGTCATCTGCTCCATTTGATTTCCTTTGCCATTAACTGACTGATGATGATTGTTGTCGCCTTCGTTTTAATGGTATTGACCCAAAGTTTCGTTTTTTTTTCTTCATTTCTTTTTTGTTCCTCCAAGTCATATAAATGTGTGGGTTTATGAACATTACATTAAGGTCACCCACACATTCTTATTTGCATAGTACAATGAAGGGCAAACAAACAAATATGTAAATATTTACTGTCCATATGGATGGCTATGACGTGGTGGTTTAGTGTCCGTTTTTTTATTGATTTCCATTTGTCTGGACGTTGGTCATTTGAATGTCACGAAGCCAATAGAAAAAATTCATTAGTTATTAACACGTCATTGAAAAAATTGTTGAACGATGGGTGATGAAGTGAGGGCAAAAGACAAGAAAAGGAATGGTGTTAATAATCATTTGTCTATGGAGAATTTTTACAATGAATTTTATTCATGGCTTTTAATTTGATTAATGATAAAGAGGGATTGATTTATGTAGAGAGCATGTTCGGTGGAACAATAAATGTGACCTCAAGTATGGATAGGGGAAAAAGAGAACGAAAATATATCAACAGATCAATTAATAGTTATACGGAGATGCAATGAAAATCTTTGAAGTTATTTTTTTTGTTAAAACAGAAAAAAAAATCACTCAAAGCCCGGTGGCGTATAACTAACGTCACCACTTATACGCACACCTCACTTTGTGATTACCTTAAAAGGAGCTTTCTAGCTTAAGTAATCGTTTGTAAAAGTGATGTGGATTTAAATTTAGATCTCCATTAAAATATTCTTCCAAATTATTACCAATAACAGTTAATATTATAATTTAATATAATTCTCAACGTCGACATATGTCATCTGTAACAAAAATAAAAACATTATAAATGAACTTTTCCCTTGAAACTGGATAAAAAATTCTGCTGAAATATTCCAATAAAGTTCACTCTGTCTATGTAAATAAATCAAATGAGCAAATATTTTGATTGCTAGACAAGTCAATCGGCACACAAACAAATATTCGTATCTATTTGTTGAAATTATTTGCATACAAATGAAATATAAATAAACAACAACAATGACAACAACTTGTCACATTTGATACATAATAGGCTGTGATCCAATGGAATTTTGTGTCACCAAAGCTAATATGGAAATTGTTGGGTAGGGAAATTACAACGAAACTAAAGTTGATTTTTTTAAAGAGTATTTTAGAATTTTAAAGAATATTTTTACCTCAACCCTCACAACAATAGGCGTGGATTTTTAAAGAATACTAGCGGACCCGGCGAACTTCGTCTCGCTATTAAGGAATAAAATTTCATACAAAAACTAAATTTTCGAATTTTCCAATTTTCCGACTTTTCCAGAGAGATTTTCCAAAATTTTCTTCCGTAAAGACCTTCTCCTCGAAAATACGAATAACTGACAAAAAATTTTACAGAAATCGGCCTAGCCGTTCTTATTTTATGAATTACTATACATTTTTTACACCATTTTTATATATATAGATTTTTACCTCAACCCTCACAACAATAGGCGTGGATTTTTAAAGAATATTTTTCCCTCAACCCTCACAACAATAGGCGTGGATTTTTAAAGAATATTTTTACCTCAACCCTCACAACAATAGGTGTGGATTTTTAAAGAATATTTTTACCTCAACCCTCACAACAATAGGCGTGGATTTTTAAAGAATATTTTTCCCTCAACCCTCACAACAATAGGCGTGGATTTTTAAAGAATATTTTTCCCTCAACCCTCACAACAATAACCGCAAATTTTTAAAGAATATTTTTCCCTCAACCCTCACAACAATACACGTGGATTTTTAAAAAATATTTTTCCCTCAACCCTCACAACAATAGGCGTGGATTTTTAAAGAATATTTTTCCCTCAACCCTCACAACAATAACCGCACATTTTTAAAGAATATTTTTCCCTCAACCCTTACAACAATAGGCGTGGATTTTTAAAGAATATTTTTCCCTCAACCCTTACAACAATAGGCGTGGATTTTTAAAGAATATTTTTCCCTCAACCCTTACAACAATAGGCGTGGATTTTTAAAGAATATTTTTCCCTCAACCCTCACAACAATAGGCGTGGATTTTTAAAGAATATTTTTTCCCTCAACCCTCACAACAATAGGCGTGGATTTTTAAAGAATATTTTTTCCCTCAACCCTCACAACAATAGGCGTGGATTTTTAAAGAATATTTTTTCCCTCAACCCTCACAACAATAGGCGTGGATTTTTAAAGAATATTTTGGCATGAACTCTCACAACAATAGGCTTGGATTTTTAAAGAATATTTTTCCCTCAATCCCCAAAACAATAGGCGTGGATTTCTAAAGAATATTTTTCCCTCAACCCTCACAACTATAGGCGTGGATTTTTAAAGAATATTTTGGCATGAACTCTCACAAAAATAGGCGTGGATTTTTAAAGAATATTTTTCCCTCAACCCTTACAACAACAGGCGTTGATTTTTAAAGAATATTTTTCCCTCAACCCTTACAACAATAGGCGTGGATTTTTAAAGAATATTTTTCCCTCAACCCTTACAACAATAGGCGTGGATTTTTAAAGAATATTTTTCCCTCAACCCTCACAACAATAGGCGTGGATTTTTAAAGAATATTTTTTCCCTCAACCCTCACAACAATAGGCGTGGATTTTTAAAGAATATTTTTTCCCTCAACCCTCACAACAATAGGCGTGGATTTTTAAAGAATATTTTTTCCCTCAACCCTCACAACAATAGGCGTGGATTTTTAAAGAATATTTTTTCCCTCAACCCTCACAACAATAGGCGTGGATTTTTAAAGAATATTTTTCCCTCAACCCTTACAACAATAGGCGTGGATTTTTAAAGAATATTTTTCCCTCAACCCTTACAACAATAGGCGTGGATTTTTAAAGAATATTTTTCCCTCAACCCTTACAACAATAGGCGTGGATTTTTAAAGAATATTTTTTCCCTCAACCCTCACAACAATAGGCGTGGATTTTTAAAGAATATTTTTTCCCTCAACCCTCACAACAATAGGCGTGGATTTTTAAAGAATATTTTTTCCCTCAACCCTCACAACAATAGGCGTGGATTTTTAAAGAATATTTTTTCCCTCAACCCTCACAACAATAGGCGTGGATTTTTAAAGAATATTTTTCCCTCAACCCTTACAACAATAGGCGTGGATTTTTAAAGAATATTTTTCCCTCAACCCTTACAACAATAGGCGTGGATTTTTAAAGAATATTTTTTCCCTCAACCCTCACAACAATAGGCGTGGATTTTTAAAGAATATTTTTTCCCTCAACCCTCACAACAATAGGCGTGGATTTTTAAAGAATATTTTTTCCCTCAACCCTCACAACAATAGGCGTGGATTTTTAAAGAATATTTTTTCCCTCAACCCTCACAACAATAGGCGTGGATTTTTAAAGAATATTTTTCCCTCAACCCTTACAACAATAGGCGTGGATTTTTAAAGAATATTTTTCCCTCAACCCTTACAACAATAGGCGTGGATTTTTAAAGAATATTTTTCCCTCAACCCTTACAACAATAGGCGTGGATTTTTAAAGAATATTTTTCCCTCAACCCTTACAACAATAGGCGTGGATTTTTCAAGAATATTTTTTCCCTCAACCCTCACAACAATAGGCGTGGATTTTTAAAGAATATTTTTTCCCTCAACCCTCACAACAATAGGCGTGGATTTTTAAAGAATATTTTTTCCCTCAACCCTCACAACAATAGGCGTGGATTTTTAAAGAATATTTTTTCCCTCAACCCTCACAACAATAGGCGTGGATTTTTAAAGAATATTTTTCCCTCAACCCTTACAACAATAGGCGTGGATTTTTAAAGAATATTTTTCCCTCAACCCTTACAACAATAGGCGTGGATTTTTAAAGAATATTTTTTCCCTCAACCCTCACAACAATAGGCGTGGATTTTTAAAGAATATTTTTTCCCTCAACCCTCACAACAATAGGCGTGGATTTTTAAAGAATATTTTTTCCCTCAACCCTCACAACAATAGGCGTGGATTTTTAAAGAATATTTTTTCCCTCAACCCTCACAACAATAGGCGTGGATTTTTAAAGAATATTTTTCCCTCAACCCTTACAACAATAGGCGTGGATTTTTAAAGAATATTTTTCCCTCAACCCTTACAACAATAGGCGTGGATTTTTAAAGAATATTTTTTCCCTCAACCCTCACAACAATAGGCGTGGATTTTTAAAGAATATTTTTCCCTCAACCCTTACAACAATAGGCGTGGATTTTTAAAGAATATTTTTCCCTCAACCCTTACAACAATAGGCGTGGATTTCTAAAGAATATTTTTTCCCTCAACCCTCACAACAATAGGCGTGGATTTTTAAAGAATATTTTTTCCCTCAACCCTCACAACAATAGGCGTGGATTTTTAAAGAATATTTTTCCCTCAACCCTTACAACAATAGGCGTGGATTTTTAAAGAATATTTTTCCCTCAACCCTTACAACAATAGGCGTGGATTTTTAAAGAATATTTTTCCCTCAACCCTTACAACAATAGGCGTGGATTTTTAAAGAATATTTTTCCCTCAACCCTTACAACAATAGGCGTGGATTTTTAAAGAATATTTTTTCCCTCAACCCTCACAACAATAGGCGTGGATTTTTAAAGAATATTTTTTCCCTCAACCCTCACAACAATAGGCGTGGATTTTTAAAGAATATTTTTTCCCTCAACCCTCACAACAATAGGCGTGGATTTTTAAAGAATATTTTTTCCCTCAACCCTCACAACAATAGGCGTGGATTTTTAAAGAATATTTTTCCCTCAACCCTTACAACAATAGGCGTGGATTTTTAAAGAATATTTTTCCCTCAACCCTTACAACAATAGGCGTGGATTTTTAAAGAATATTTTTTCCCTCAACCCTCACAACAATAGGCGTGGATTTTTAAAGAATATTTTTCCCTCAACCCTCACAACAATAGGCGTGGATTTTTAAAGAATATTTTTTCCCTCAACCCTCACAACAATAGGCGTGGATTTTTAAAGAATATTTTTTCCCTCAACCCTCACAACAATAGGCGTGGATTTTTAAAGAATATTTTTTCCCTCAACCCTTACAACAATAGGCGTGGATTTTTAAAGAATATTTTTCCCTCAACCCTTACAACAATAGGCGTGGATTTTTAAAGAATATTTTTTCCCTCAACCCTCACAACAATAGGCGTGGATTTTTAAAGAATATTTTTTCCCTCAACCCTCACAACAATAGGCGTGGATTTTTAAAGAATATTTTTTCCCTCAACCCTCACAACAATAGGCGTGGATTTTTAAAGAATATTTTTTCCCTCAACCCTCACAACAATAGGCGTGGATTTTTAAAGAATATTTTTCCCTCAACCCTTACAACAATAGGCGTGGATTTTTAAAGAATATTTTTCCCTCAACCCTTACAACAATAGGCGTGGATTTTTAAAGAATATTTTTCCCTCAACCCTTACAACAATAGGCGTGGATTTTTAAAGAATATTTTTTCCCTCAACCCTCACAACAATAGGCGTGGATTTTTAAAGAATATTTTTTCCCTCAACCCTCACAACAATAGGCGTGGATTTTTAAAGAATATTTTTTCCCTCAACCCTCACAACAATAGGCGTGGATTTTTAAAGAATATTTTTTCCCTCAACCCTCACAACAATAGGCGTGGATTTTTAAAGAATATTTTTCCCTCAACCCTTACAACAATAGGCGTGGATTTTTAAAGAATATTTTTCCCTCAACCCTTACAACAATAGGCGTGGATTTTTAAAGAATATTTTTTCCCTCAACCCTCACAACAATAGGCGTGGATTTTTAAAGAATATTTTTTCCCTCAACCCTCACAACAATAGGCGTGGATTTTTAAAGAATATTTTTTCCCTCAACCCTCACAACAATAGGCGTGGATTTTTAAAGAATATTTTTCCCTCAACCCTCACAACAATAGGCGTGGATTTTTAAAGAATATTTTTCCCTCAACCCTTACAACAATAGGCGTGGATTTTTAAAGAATATTTTTTCCCTCAACCCTCACAACAATAGGCGTGGATTTTTAAAGAATATTTTTTCCCTCAACCCTCACAACAATAGGCGTGGATTTTTAAAGAATATTTTTTCCCTCAACCCTCACAACAATAGGCGTGGATTTTTAAAGAATATTTTTTCCCTCAACCCTCACAACAATAGGCGTGGATTTTTAAAGAATATTTTTCCCTCAACCCTTACAACAATAGGCGTGGATTTTTAAAGAATATTTTTCCCTCAACCCTTACAACAATAGGCGTGGATTTTTAAAGAATATTTTTCCCTCAACCCTTACAACAATAGGCGTGGATTTTTAAAGAATATTTTTCCCTCAACCCTTACAACAATAGGCGTGGATTTTTAAAGAATATTTTTCCCTCAACCCTCACAACAATAGGCGTGGATTTTTAAAGAATATTTTTTCCTCAACCCTCACAACAATAGGCGTGGATTTTTAAAGAATATTTTTCCCTCAACCCTTACAACAATAGGCGTGGATTTTTAAAGAATATTTTTCCCTCAACCCTTACAACAATAGGCGTGGATTTTTAAAGAATATTTTTCCCTCAACCCTTACAACAATAGGCGTGGATTTTTAAAGAATATTTTTCCCTCAACCCTTACAACAATAGGCGTGGATTTTTAAAGAATATTTTTCCCTCAACCCTCACAACAATAGGCGTGGATTTTTAAAGAATATTTTTTCCCTCAACCCTCACAACAATAGGCGTGGATTTTTAAAGAATATTTTTTCCCTCAACCCTCACAACAATAGGCGTGGATTTTTAAAGAATATTTTTTCCCTCAACCCTCACAACAATAGGCGTGGATTTTTAAAGAATATTTTTTCCCTCAACCCTCACAACAATAGGCGTGGATTTTTAAAGAATATTTTGGCATGAACTCTCACAACAATAGGCTTGGATTTTTAAAGAATATTTTTCCCTCAATCCCCAAAACAATAGGCGTGGATTTCTAAAGAATATTTTTCCCTCAACCCTCACAACTATAGGCGTGGATTTTTAAAGAATATTTTGGCATGAACTCTCACAAAAATAGGCGTGGATTTTTAAAGAATATTTTTCCCTCAACCCTTACAACAACAGGCGTGGATTTTTAAAGAATATTTTTCCCTCAACCCTTACAACAATAGGCGTGGATTTTTAAAGAATATTTTTCCCTCAACCCTTACAACAATAGGCGTGGATTTTTAAAGAATATTTTCCCTCAACCCTCACAACAATAGGCGTGGATTTTTAAAGAATATTTTTCCCTCAACCCTCACAACAATAGGCGTGGATTTTTAAAGAATATTTTTTCCCTCAACCCTCACAACAATAGGCGTGGATTTTTAAAGAATATTTTTTCCCTCAACCCTCACAACAATAGGCGTGGATTTTTAAAGAATATTTTTCCCTCAACCCTTACAACAATAGGCGTGGATTTTTAAAGAATATTTTTCCCTCAACCCTTACAACAATAGGCGTGGATTTTTAAAGAATATTTTTCCCTCAACCCTTACAACAATAGGCGTGGATTTTTAAAGAATATTTTTCCCTCAACCCTCACAACAATAGGCGTGGATTTTTAAAGAATATTTTTTCCCTCAACCCTCACAACAATAGGCGTGGATTTTTAAAGAATATTTTGGCATGAACTCTCACAACAATAGGCTTGGATTTTTAAAGAATATTTTTCCCTCAATCCCCAAAACAATAGGCGTGGATTTCTAAAGAATATTTTTCCCTCAACCCTCACAACTATAGGCGTGGATTTTTAAAGAATATTTTGGCATGAACTCTCACAAAAATAGGCGTGGATTTTTAAAGAATATTTTTCCCTCAACCCTTACAACAACAGGCGTGGATTTTTAAAGAATATTTTTCCCTCAACCCTTACAACAATAGGCGTGGATTTTTAAAGAATATTTTTCCCTCAACCCTTACAACAATAGGCGTGGATTTTAAAGAATATTTTTCCCTCAACCCTCACAACAATAGGCGTGGATTTTTAAAGAATATTTTTCCCTCAACCCTCACAACAATAGGCGTGGATTTTTAAAGAATATTTTTTCCCTCAACCCTTACAACAATAGGCGTGGATTTTTAAAGAATATTTTTCCCTCAACCCTTACAACAATAGGCGTGGATTTTTAAAGAATATTTTTCCCTCAACCCTTACAACAATAGGCGTGGATTTTTAAAGAATATTTTTCCCTCAACCCTTACAACAATAGGCGTGGATTTTTAAAGAATATTTTTCCCTCAACCCTTACAACAATAGGCGTGGATTTTTAAAGAATATTTTTCCCTCAACCCTTACAACAATAGGCGTGGATTTTTAAAGAATATTTTTCCCTCAACCTTACAACAATAGGCGTGGATTTTTAAAGAATATTTTTCCCTCAACCCTTACAACAATAGGCGTGGATTTTTAAAGAATATTTTTCCCTCAACCCTTACAACAATAGGCGTGGATTTTTAAAGAATATTTTTCCCTCAACCCTTACAACAATAGGCGTGGATTTTTAAAGAATATTTTTCCCTCAACCCTTACAACAATAGGCGTGGATTTTTAAAGAATATTTTTCCCTCAACCCTTACAACAATAGGCGTGGATTTTTAAAGAATATTTTTCCCTCAACCCTTACAACAATAGGCGTGGATTTTTAAAGAATATTTTTCCCTCAACCCTTACAACAATAGGCGTGGATTTTTAAAGAATATTTTTCCCTCAACCCTTACAACAATAGGCGTGGATTTTTAAAGAATATTTTTCCCTCAACCCTTACAACAATAGGCGTGGATTTTTAAAGAATATTTTTCCCTCAACCCTTACAACAATAGGCGTGGATTTTTAAAAAATATTTTTCCCTCAACCCTTACAACAATAGGCGTGGATTTTTAAAGAATATTTTTCCCTCAACCCTTACAACAATAGGCGTGGATTTTTAAAGAATATTTTTCCCTCAACCCTTACAACAATAGGCGTGGATTTTTAAAGAATATTTTTCCCTCAACCCTTACAACAATAGGCGTGGATTTTTAAAGAATATTTTTCCCTCAACCCTTACAACAATAGGCGTGGATTTTTAAAGAATATTTTTCCCTCAACCCTTACAACAATAGGCGTGGATTTTTAAAGAATATTTTTCCCTCAACCCTTACAACAATAGGCGTGGATTTTTAAAGAATATTTTTCCCTCAACCCTTTCAACAATAGGCGTGGATTTTTAAAGAATATTTTTCCCTCAACCCTTACAACAATAGGCGTGGATTTTTAAAGAATATTTTTCCCTCAACCCTTACAACAATAGGCGTGGATTTTTAAAGAATATTTTTCCCTCAACCCTTACAACAATAGGCGTGGATTTTTAAAGAATATTTTTCCCTCAACCCTTTCAACAATAGGCGTGGATTTTTAAAGAATATTTTTCCCTCAACCCTTACAACAATAGGCGTGGATTTTTAAAGAATATTTTTCCCTCAACCCTTACAACAATAGGCGTGGATTTTTAAAGAATATTTTTCCCTCAACCCTTACAACAATAGGCGTGGATTTTTAAAGAATATTTTTCCCTCAACCCTTACAACAATAGGCGTGGATTTTTAAAGAATATTTTTCCCTCAACCCTTACAACAATAGGCGTGGATTTTTAAAGAATATTTTTCCCTCAACCCATACAACAATAGGCGTGGATTTTTAAAGAATATTTTTCCCTCAACCCTTACAACAATAGGCGTGGATTTTTAAAGAATATTTTTCCCTCAACCCTTACAACAATAGGCGTGGATTTTTAAAGAATATTTTTCCCTCAACCCTTACAACAATAGGCGTGGATTTTTAAAGAATATTTTTCCCTCAACCCTTACAACAATAGGCGTGGATTTTTAAAGAATATTTTTCCCTCAACCCTTACAACAATAGGCGTGGATTTTTAAAGAATATTTTTCCCTCAACCCTTACAACAATAGGCGTGGATTTTTAAAGAATATTTTTCCCTCAACCCTTACAACAATAGGCGTGGATTTTTAAAGAATATTTTTCCCTCAACCCTTACAACAATAGGCGTGGATTTTTAAAGAATATTTTTCCCTCAACCCTTACAACAATAGGCGTGGATTTTTAAAGAATATTTTTCCCTCAACCCTTACAACAATAGGCGTGGATTTTTAAAGAATATTTTTCCCTCAACCCTTACAACAATAGGCGGGGATTTTTAAAGAATATTTTTCCCTCAACCCTTACAACAATAGGCGTGGATTTTTAAAGAATATTTTTCCCTCAACCCTTACAACAATAGGCGTGGATTTTTAAAGAATATTTTTCCCTCAACCCTTACAACAATAGGCGTGGATTTTTAAAGAATATTTTTCCCTCAACCCTTACAACAATAGGCGTGGATTTTTAAAGAATATTTTTCCCTCAACCCTTACAACAATAGGCGTGGATTTTTAAAGAATATTTTTCCCTCAACCCTTACAACAATAGGCGTGGATTTTTAAAGAATATTTTTCCCTCAACCCTCACAACAATAGGCGTGGATTTTTAAAGAATATTTTTACCTCAACCCTCACAACAATAGGCGTGGATTTTTAAAGAATATTTTTACTTCAACCCTCACAACAATAGGCGTGGATTTTTAAAGAATATTTTTACCTCAACCCTCACAACAATAGGCGTGGATTTTTAAAGAATATTTTTACCTCAACCCTCACAACAATAGGCGTGGATTTTTAAAGAATATTTTTACCTCAACCCTCACAACAATAGGCGTGGATTTTTAAAGAATATTTTCCACTCAAACCTCACAACAATAGGCGTGGATTTTTAGAGAATATTTTTCACTCAAACCTCACAACAATAGGCGTGGATTTTTAGAGAATATTTTCCACTCAAACCTCACAACAATAGGCGTGGATTTTTAAAGAATATTTTTCCCTCAACCCTTACAACAATAGGCGTGGATTTTTAAAGAATATTTTTCCCTCAACCCTTACAACAATAGGCGTGGATTTTTAAAGAATATTTTTCCCTCAACCCTCACAACAATAGGCGTAGATTTTTAAAGAATATTTTTCCCTCAACCCTTACAACAATAGGCGTGGATTTTTAAAGAATATTTTTCCCTCAACCCTTACAACAATAGGCGTGGATTTTTAAAGAATATTTTTACCTCAACCCTCACAACAATAGGCGTGGATTTTTAAAGAATATTTTTCCCTCAACCCTCATAACAATAGGCGTGGATTTTTAAAGAATATTTTTCCCTCAACCCTTACAACAATAGGCGTGGATTTTTAAAGAATATTTTTACCTCAACCCTCACAACAATAGGCGTGGATTTTTAAAGAATATTTTTCCCTCAACCCTCACAACAATAGGCGTGGATTTTTAAAGAATATTTTTCCCTCAACCCTTACAACAATAGGCGTGGATTTTTAAAGAATATTTTTCCCTCAACCCTTACAACAATAGGCGTGGATTTTTAAAGAATATTTTTCCCTCAACCCTCACAACAATAGGCGTGGATTTTTAAAGAATATTTTTCCCTCAACCCTTACAACAATAGGCGTGGATTTTTAAAGAATATTTTTCCCTCAACCCTTACAACAATAGGCGTGGATTTCTAAAGAATATTTTTCCCTCAACCCTTACAACAATAGGCGTGGATTTCTAAAGAATATTTTTCCCTCAACCCTTACAACAATAGGCGTGGATTTCTAAAGAATATTTTTCCCTCAAACCTTACAACAATAGGCGTGGATTTTTAAAGAAGACTTTTTCCTGAATTCTTGTGTTTGTTAATAGAAACTCGGAGCTTTTTATTCCAAATCTGAATAAAAAATGTTTCTCCAAGAGGATTGTGTGCCGTATAAGTGATATCAACACTCATGCGCCCACATTGCCCATTGGCCAAAAATTCAAATATTCTCCAACTTGATGCCAATATCCCCAACCAATAAAATGTTTTTTAAATGAAACTGAAGTCACCAACAGTTTATTTGGTTTGAACTGAAAAACTAACCTCCACTCCATATTATCTTCTATAGATATGTAAATTAAGCATTTGGGAGGAATATTTTGTTCGATTTGCATACTAAAAATCCATGGAGAGTACTTCGCTCTCTGTATGTTATTATTAACAATTTGTTTCTGACATTTCTTTGTGTGGTGGTACGGATAATAGTTGAAAATACTTTTTTTGTCGTATTAAGCTCATGAAAAATACCTGTCACTTTCAGTGATTCCACTTAAAGTATCCATGGCATGATGAGTGAGTGTGTTATTTATTGTATTTAAATCGAGTTAATCCCCAAAGAGATGG
Organism: Musca autumnalis; assembly: GCF_047663935.1. Lineage (NCBI taxonomy): Eukaryota > Metazoa > Arthropoda > Insecta > Diptera > Muscidae > Musca > Musca autumnalis. Next base: position 178,790,268 of record NW_027412088.1, read on the forward strand.
ACAGAAAGAGAGCTTTGTGGATCATTCAATGTGTGCACATGAAAAACTACTTAATTGCTGTTTTATTACGACCTAATAAAACAATGGCAAAATTTCGACAATTATTGAGTGTATGGAGGAGGCAAAAAAATTGCATAAATTCAATCGCAATTTTGTAGGAAATAAAAACATGGCTGCAGCAACACAATGACCCGCATTTTATGCGAATTCACATGTTCAAATATATAGCCGAGTAAAAAAAATAAATATTATATTTGGATGGGATAGGGTAGGGAAGGTTGGGCTAGGGTTTGAAAGGCAGTAGACGAGTTTGAATGTGAATTCACAATTTGCATTGCATTTGCTGAATAATAGACATGTGTATATAGACATATATGTGTTCTTTCTATGTGACTGTCACAGAGGATGTATTTATGTTGTTGTTGAAAAATTTGTGTGTGCGCCTTGCATGGCTGCCGGGAAATTCTGTTATGGGATTTCCGCCATAAAATGAATTCCTATTCAGGCTTTCTGCTATTTTTTTTTAGAGAGGCAGCCGACAAGCGGTAACATGCAAGACAAAAGGCAAAAACAAATAGCCCAGATTCTATAGTATGTAGGCATGTCTGGAAGTTGTCAACAATGAAAAGGGGTGCCGAGAAATGGGAATGGGGTATGGTAGGTAGTTGCATAGGGTCAAAATACTCCAAAATGACAAATAAACACTCACACACAAAACACATTAAGCTTACATTAAAAAGTGCATAAAAAGGGGAGAACATAAATCTTTATTGAGTACACTACAGCAGGGTTTATGTTTGATGGATAATAAGGGGGACAATAAAGTTGGAATTTTTAAATATTTTTTGCAGCTACCCAAGACCACAATAAACGTGGATTTTTTAAATAATTTTTGGAGCTACCCAAGACCACAATAAACGGGGATTTTTTTAAAAAAAATTTTAGAGCTACCAAAGATCACAATAAACGTGGACTTTTTAAATAATTTTTGGAGCTACCCAAGACCACAATAAACCTGGATTTTTAAATAATTTTTGGAGCTACCCAAGACCACAATAAACGTGGATTTTTTAAATAATTTTTGGAGCTACTCAAGACCACAATAAATCTGGATTTTTAAATAATTTTTGGAGCTACCAATTTGGAGCTACCCAAGACCACAATAAAAGTGGATTTTTTAAACAATTTTTGGAGCTACCCAAGACCAAAATGAACGTGGATTTTTTAAATAATTTTTGGAGCTACCCAAGACCACGTTTATTGGATTTTTTAAATAATTTTTGGAGTTACCTAACACCACAATAGACGTGGATTTTTAAATTTTTTTAAATAATTTTTGGAGCCACCAAAAACCACAAAAAACGTGGATTTTTTAAATAATGTTTGGAGCTACCCAAGACCACAAAAAACATGGATTTTTTTAATAATTTTTGGAGCCACCCAAAACCACAATAAACGTGGATTTCTTAAATAATTTTTGGAGCTACCCAAGACCACAATAAACGTGGATTTTTTAAATCATTTTTGGAGCCACCCAAGACCACAATAAACGTGGATTTTTAAAATAATTTTTGGAGCCACCCAAGACCACAATAGACGTGGATTTTTTAAATAATTTTGGAGCCACCCAAGACCACAAGAAACGTGGATTTTTTAAATAATTTTTGGAGCCACCCAAGACCACAATAAACGTGGATTTTTTAAATAATATTTGGAGCCACCCAAGACCACAATAAACGTGGATTTTTTAAATAATTTTTGGAGCCACCCAAGACCACAATAAACGTGGATTTTTTAAAGAATTATTGGAGCCACCCAAGACCACAAGAAACGTGGATTTTTTAAAGAATTATTGGAGCCACCCAAGACCACAATAAACGTGGATTTTTTAAATAATTTTTGGAGCTACCCAAGACCACAATAAACGTGGATATTTTAAATAATTTTTGGAGTTACCCAAGACCACAATAAACGTGGATTTTTTAAATAATTTTGGAGCCACCCAAGACCACAAGAAACGTGGATTTTTTAAATAATTTTTGGAGCTACACAAGACCACAATAAACGTGGATTTTTTAAATAATTTTTGGAGCCACCCAAGACCACAATAAACGTGGATTTTTTAAATAATTTTTGGAGCGACCCAAGACTACAATAAACGTGGATTTTTTAAACAATTTTTGGAGCCACCCAAGACCACAATAAACGTGGATTTCTTAAATAATTTTTGGAGCTACCCAAGACCACAATAAACGTGGATTTTTTAAATAATTTTTGGAGCCACCCAAGACCACAATAATTTTTTAAATAATTTTTGGAGCCACCCAAGACCACAATAAACGTGGATTTTTTAAATAATTTTTGGAGCTACCCAAGACCACAATAAACGTGGATTTTTAAAATAATTTTTGGAGCCACCCAATACCACAATAAACGTGGATTTTTTAAATTATTTTTGGAGCCACCCAAGACCACAAAAAAGGGGATTTTTTAAATATTTTGTGTAGCTACCCAAGACCACAATAAACGTGGATTTTTTAAATAATTTTTGGAGCCAACCAAGACTACAATAACCGTGGATTTTTTAAATAATTTTTGGAGCTACCCAAGACCACAATAAACGTGGATTTTTTAAATATTTTTTGGAGCTACCCAAGACCACAATAAACGTGGATTTTTTAAATAATTTTTGGAGCCAACCAAGACTACAATAAACGTGGATTTTTTAAATAATTTTTGGAGCTACCCAAGACCACAATAAACGTGGATTTTTTAAATAATTTTTGGAGCTACCCCAGACCACAATAAACGTGGATTTTTTAAATAATTTTTGGAGCTACCCAAGACCACAATAAACGTGGATTTTTTAAATAATTTTTGGAGCTACCCAAGACCACAATAAACGTGGATTTTTTTTAATAATTTTTGGAGCTACCCAAGACCACAATAAACGTGGATTTTTTAAATAATTTTTGGAGCTACCCAAGACCACAATAAACGTGGATTTTTTAATAATTTTTGGAGCTACCCAAGACCACAATAAACGTGGATTTTTTAAATAATTTTTGGAGCTACCCAAGACCACAATGAACGTGGATTTTTTAATAATTTTTGGAGCTACCCAAGACCACAATAAACGTGGATTTTTTAAATAATTTTTGGAGCTACCCAAGACCACAATAAACGTGGATTTTTTAATAATTTTTGGAGCTACCCAAGACCACAATAAACGTCGATTTTTTAAATAATTTTTGGAGCTACCCAACCCCACAATAAACGTGGATTTTTTAAATGATTTTTGGAGCTACCCAAGACCACAATAAACGAGGATTTTTAAACTTATTTTCGAAGCCACCCAAGAATACAATAAACGTGGATTTTTAAATAATTGTTGGAGAAACCCAAGACCACAATAAAAATGGATTTTTTAAATAATTTTTGGAGCCACCCAAGACTACAATAAACGTGGATTTTTTAAATAATTTTTGGAGATACCCATGACCACAATAAACGTGGATTTTTTAAATAATTTTTGGAGCTACCCAAGACCACAATATATGTGGATTTTTTAAAATAATTTTTGGAGCTACCCAAGACCACAATATATGTGGATTTTTTAAAATAATTTTTGGAGCTACCCAAGACCACAATAAACGTGGATTTTTTAAATAATTTTTGGAGCTACCCAAGACCACAATAAACGTGGATTTTTTAAATAATTTTTGGAGCTACCCAAGACCACAATAAACGTGGATTTTTTAATAATTTTTGGAGCTACCCAAGACCACAATAAACGTGGATTTTTTAAATAATTTTTGGAGCTACCCAAGACCACAATAAACGTGGATTTTTTAATAATTTTTGGAGCTACCCAAGACCACAATAAACGTGGATTTTTTAAATAATTTTTGGAGCTACCCAAGACCACAATAAACGTGGATTTTTTAATAATTTTTGAAGCTACCCAAGACCACAATAAACGTGGATTTTTTAAATAATTTTTGGAGCTACCCAAGACCACAATAAACGTGGATTTTTTAATAATTTTTGGAGCTACCCAAGACCACAATAAACGTGGATTTTTAAATAATTTTTGGAGCCCCCCAACCCCACAATAAACGTGGATTTTTTAAATGATTTTTGGAGCTACCCAAGACCACAATAAACGAGGATTTTTAAACTTATTTTCGAAGCCACCCAAGAATACAATAAACGTGGATTTTTAAATAATTGTTGGAGAAACCCAAGACCACAATAAAAATGGATTTTTTAAATAATTGTTGGAGAAACCCAAGACCACAATAAAAATGGATTTTTAAATTTATTTTCGAAGCCACCCAAGACTACAATAAACGTGGATTTTTTAAATAATTTTTGGAGATACCCATGACCACAATAAACGTGGATTTTTTAAATAATTTTTGGAGCTACCCAAGACCACAATATATGTGGATTTTTTAAAATAATTTTTGGAGCTACCCAAGACCACAATATATGTGGATTTTTTAAAATAATTTTTGGAGCTACCCAAGACCACAATAAACGTGGATTTTTTAAATAATTTTTGGAGCTACCCAAGACCACAATAAACGTGGATTTTTTAAATAATTTTTGGAGCTACCCAAGACCACAATAAACGTGGATTTTTTAATAATTTTTAGAGCTACCCAAGACCACAATAAACGTGGATTTTTTAAATAATTTTTGGAGCTACCCAAGACCACAATAAACGTGGATTTTTTAATAATTTTTGGAGCTACCCAAGACCACAATAAACGTGGATTTTTTAAATAATTTTTGGAGCTACCCAAGACCACAATAAACGTGGATTTTTTAATAATTTTTGAAGCTACCCAAGACCACAATAAACGTGGATTTTTTAAATAATTTTTGGAGCTACCCAAGACCACAATAAACGTGGATTTTTTAATAATTTTTGGAGCTACCCAAGACCACAATAAACGTGGATTTTTTAAATAATTTTTGGAGCTACCCAACCCCACAATAAACGTGGATTTTTTAAATGATTTTTGGAGCTACCCAAGACCACAATAAACGAGGATTTTTAAACTTATTTTCGAAGCCACCCAAGAATACAATAAACGTGGATTTTTAAATAATTGTTGGAGAAACCCAAGACCACAATAAAAATGGATTTTTTAAATAATTGTTGGAGAAACCCAAGACCACAATAAAAATGGATTTTTTAAATAATTTTTGGAGATACCCATGACCACAATAAACGTGGATTTTTTAAAATAATTTTTGGAGCTACCCAAGACCACAATAAACGTGGATTTTTTAAATAATTTTTGGAGCTTTCTTTCGTTTTTCGTATAGAAGGCGTATGAGTATTGACGCCACGCATACGTTCACCCACCTGTGAAGTAGTTTTGCTTCTAAATAGATTGCATATTCCTGATTTCGTTTGCTATGTTGCAACATTATAAACCTTGTGGGTTGACTCAACATTATAACTTGCCTCAATTATCCTGTCCCCTTTAGACAACTTCTCTCGCTGACTCACTATCTTACTTATTTGCAGCGTTTTATGCATTGGCTATAAAAATGGTGAATGCTGACATGACATGCAACAGTAGCGAAAACAATAACAAAAGTAAATTAAACAACAACATTGTTGCAAAAATAAACAGCAACAACAACAATGGCAACCAATGTAAGGCAACTGTCATGATATAACTCTATAAAAATTATGTTAAAAATTGTATTTTCTTTTTCAATAAAAAATTATGTTCACGATAACGTGATATGGTTTTGATGTGTCTGTGTGTGAGTGTGTTTGCAAACTAACACATTGTCAATGAATACCACACACACACATTTATTTCCTTAGAAATAATATGTTCCTAGTAATTCTATCATTTTCAAAGAGTGTGTGTGGGGATCTTTCTAAGAGAATTTATTTAATGACGACATGCTGTTTCCTCTTAGAAGACAACATCCAATGCATTCCGGCGGAAAGATGCCACATATTCTTGTCAAAGTCAACCAAGCTGGTAAATGATGAAAGACAGAAAGGAACCAGGCATAAAGTGCTGTGCATATACGAGGAGTGTACGGAGAAGAGATGGAGAAAATAATTAGAAAAGTAAAAAAAAAATGTTTTAGGGATTTATTTAAGAGGTTATTTTAAAAAATATTTCTTGTGCGGAATAGGTGACGTATCACTAATGTCGTTAGATATACGTTCACCTGGAAAGTTGGAACTAAATCCTAGCCTTGTTTAGGATAATCAGAAATTACTTTGGACAAGCTTTCAAGCATATAATAAAAAATTCAACAAAAAATAATAATAAATAAAAAATAATATTTAGTTTTTTTAATTTAAAAACATTATTTCGAATTATTTAAAATATTATTAAAAAAAATATTGTTAATGTTTAAAAAAATTAATTTGAAACATTTTTAAATTAGTTAGAATATTTGTTATAGTATTTAACATATTTTTATTTTTAAATATCTTTAATAAAAAAATTTAAATATATTACATATTTTGGTTCGATATATATATATTTTCACAAATATTTTTTCAAGATTTTTACAATTTAATATTTTAAAAACATTTTAGATATTAAAAAAAGAAAAATGAAAAATTACTTGTAAAAATTACTTTAAAAATTAAAAAAATACTTAAAAAATATTTTTTTAAAATTGAAAGCAATACAAATAAATGTATTAATTTTCAATTAGAAACAGTGGTGGAGTTCTTTTTATTGAGATAGCGTTTACAATTTGGTGCTTTGTTTTTCAAAATATTCTGGCTTAATCCCATTGTTGCTGTTTTTATATTTAAAATATTAAGACAACAACAATGGGATTAAGCTAGACTATTTTGAAAAAAAAAAAACAGTTTTAATTTTCTTGATTTTTAATTATTTCAAAACAATAAAATCAAGAACATAATAATTATATTTATTTTTTATTTTTAAATTCTAAAAGCATTTTTTAATATTTAAAAATATTATTAATTTTTAAGGAATTATCTAAAAAAATAAAATATGTTTAAAAAATTAAATATTTAAATATTTTATGAAAATTAGATATATAATATCTGTATATACGAGTATAATATAATTTTTTATTAAAAAAATGAGAAATATTAAAAAAATAAAAAATATTCTAAATATTAATAAATATTTAAAATATTTTACAAATATTAAACACAATTTTGAATATTTTAAAAATATTAAAAAAAAAACAAATTTTTAAATATTAACAAATTCTAACATATAAAAAATTAAAAATTAAATACATAAAAAATATTTAAAATATTGTAAAAATCTTATAAAATTGTGTGAAACTATTTTTAAAAATGTTTTATATATGTATAATTATTAAATAAATATTTTATTGTTGTTCAAAATATAAAATAAATAAATAAATAAATAAATAAATAAATAAATAAATAAATAAATAAATAAATAAATAAATAAATAAATAAATAAATAAATAAATAAATAAATAAATAAATAAATAAATAAATAAATAAATAAATAAATAAATAAATAAATAAATAAATAAATAAATAAATAAATAAATAAATAAATAAATAAATAAATAAATAAATAAATAAATAAATAAATAAATAAATAAATAAATAAATAAATAAATAAATAAATAAATAAATAAATAAATAAATAAATAAATAAATAAATAAATAAATAAATAAATAAATAAATAAATAAATAAATAAATAAATAAATAAATAAATAAATAAATAAATAAATAAATAAATAAATAAATAAATAAATAAATAAATAAATAAATAAATAAATAAATAAATAAATAAATAAATAAATAAATAAATAAATAAATAAATAAATAAATAAATAAATAAATAAATAAATAAATAAATAAATAAATAAATAAATAAATAAATAAATAAATAAATAAATAAATAAATAAATAAATAAATAAATAAATAAATAAATAAATAAATAAATAAATAAATAAATAAATAAATAAATAAATAAATAAATAAATAAATAAATAAATAAATAAATAAATAAATAAATAAATAAATAAATAAATAAATAAATAAATAAATAAATAAATAAATAAATAAATAAATAAATAAATAAATAAATAAATAAATAAATAAATAAATAAATAAATAAATAAATAAATAAATAAATAAATAAATAAATAAATAAATAAATAAATAAATAAATAAATAAATAAATAAATAAATAAATAAATAAATAAATAAATAAATAAATAAATAAATAAATAAATAAATAAATAAATAAATAAATAAATAAATAAATAAATAAATAAATAAATAAATAAATAAATAAATAAATAAATAAATAAATAAATAAATAAATAAATAAATAAATAAATAAATAAATAAATAAATAAATAAATAAATAAATAAATAAATAAATAAATAAATAAATAAATAAATAAATAAATAAATAAATAAATAAATAAATAAATAAATAAATAAATAAATAAATAAATAAATAAATAAATAAATAAATAAATAAATAAATAAATAAATAAATAAATAAATAAATAAATAAATAAATAAATAAATAAATAAATAAATAAATAAATAAATAAATAAATAAATAAATAAATAAATAAATAAATAAATAAATAAATAAATAAATAAATAAATAAATAAATAAATAAATAAATAAATAAATAAATAAATAAA